>NC_134785.1:71056655-71071655 GCF_046742065.1 Oratosquilla oratoria | reverse complement strand
GGAGAATGGAGAGATCAATGATGGAAATAACACTGAGAGACCGAAAGAGAGCAAGTTGGGTGAAAGAGCAGACTAGAGTGAAATATATTGTGGAGGCGGTAAAAGAGAGGAAGTGGAATTGAGCTGGTAAGTTAGTGTGAACGACTGATGAACGGTGGCGAGATGGGAGGCGTGGAGGAGGGAGACCAGACAGAAGGTGGAGAGATGAGATAGGGAAGTTTGCAGGAGTGACGTGGCAGAGGCGTGGACTCAGGATGGCTGATTTGATTTATATATATATATATATATATATATATATATATATATATATATATATATATATATATTATATATATATATATATATATATATATATATATATATATAAATAGACAGTATAAAAACACACGGAACATACATAAATATCGTCCAAAGGGCATGAACATTCATGTATGCAATGCATGCAAAACATCATGTGTATACACAGAGGCATTTATGGGTCTGCTACACGTGCCGGGCCTTTCACAAGTGGTGAAGCTAGCGCCCGCCGCTGGGGGGAGTGGAGGGGTGGGAGGGGGGGACGGGGGTGAGGGAGGGGGATAAGGGAAGGGGAGATGGGAGGAGGAGGATCGGGAGAGGGAGGGGATGGGGATGAGGAGGGGGAGAGGGAGGGGGAGAGGGAGATGGCGGGGATGAGAATGGGGATGAGGAGGGGGAGAGGGAGAGGGAGAGGGAGAGGTGGGGAGAGGGTCAGTATGATGATAGGGAGAGGGAGGGGGATGGCGATGGGGAGAGGGAGGGGGATGGCGATGGGGAGAGGGAGAGGGATGAGAATGGGGAAAGGGATGGGGGAGGGGGAGGGGAAGGATCGATGGGGATGAGGCAGAGGAGGAAGAGGAAGAGGAACTTGGGAAGAAGGGAGGAGGATAGGAGGATAGGAGGAAGGATACGGAAAATGGTGGAAGACGAGCAAGCGCAATGGTAATAAAGAGGAAGAAGATGAGGAAGATGAGGAGGAGGAAGAGAAGGAGGAGAGAGAAAGAGAAGAAAAATGGGAAAAAGAGGAGAGAAGAGGTGCAAAAGAGTAGAAATAGGAGAGAGGAGAAAAGAAAAAAAAATGAAAAAAAGGTTGAAAGATTGATGAAAATTGAGAAGAAGAAACAGAAGGAAGACATGGAGAAGACAAGATAAATTGAAGAAATAGAGAATTGAAACTAATAGGAAGAGAAATAAACGGAGAGATGGAGAAAGAAAAGAGATGGAGAAAGAAAAGAGAATAGAGAGAGGGAGAAAGCGTGAGAGGAAAAGGAAGAAATGGTAGGAGAAAAGAGAGGAGAGAGAGGAAAGAGAGGAAAAAGAGAAAAAAGAAAAAGGAAAAGAAAAAGGAAAAAGGAAAGGTAAAAGGCAAGGGGAAAGGGGAAGGGGAAGGATCCCAGAGGTCACGTGCCTGACGCTCTCTCTCTCCCCCCCCTCTCTCTCTCTCTCTCCCCTCCACCAATCAAATACTTCACAAATTATCAAAGAGCATGGCATAGCACCATCATTATTTTTGAAGTATTTATTACTCTTAGATTCTCAGGTACTTTGTCTGTCTGTCTCTCTCTCTCACCCTAAAAAAAAAAAAAAAAAAAAAAAAAAAAAAAAAAAAAAAAAAAAAAAAAAAAAAAAAAAAAAAAAAAAAAAAAAAAAAAAAAAAAAAAAAAAAAAAAAAAAAAAAGGAAAGAGAAAAGAGAAAAGAAAAGGAAAGGAAAAGAGAAAAGAAAAGATAAAGGACAGACAAGAAAAGGGTGCCATTTAAGTGGCCTTCTTTGGCACCTCAGTGCCTCGCTGAGCTCAACACCACTCCATTACGGGAGGACATCGATCGAACAAGAACACCGTCACCCCCCCCCCCAAGAACTCCATAGCCGAGTGCACATGCTGTACAAGGTATTCTGGGGGGCATTTCAATGGACCCGAATCGATACGCAAGATGCAGGAAACCACGAAGAAGTTGTATAAAACATCTCAGAGTGCAGTTGGGTGGTATCCAACTTAAAGTTATTATCTTTATTTTATTTCATTTATTCATTTATTGTTATTATTGTTATCATTATTATTATTGTTATCATTATTACTATTACTATTATTATTATTATCATTATTATTATTATTATTGTTTTGACTGGAAGTATCTAGGCAGTAAACTGGAGAACATCTGTTCGTCTATACCCCCCTAAAAAGACTTTGTAGAATCAGTTCCTTAACCTCACCTAAAAGTGGTTAAATTGTGGTTTAATTTTTCTTTATTGGAAATAGCTAGGTAGAAACGGGAAAATACTGTTCGTCTGTACCCCATGAACCGACTTTGTAGAATCAACTCCCTAACCTAACCTAACCTGACCTAACCTACAGAACCATAGAATTTGGAGCCCATGTAAAATAATCATGAATATCTCACTTTTTACTGCAGATATGAGACATGAAAGTGTAAGTGCTGCGCTCATACACTCGAGTTGTCGCCATTTGCATGCCTCCCTCCTTCCTACATCCCAAACTGTGAGAACCATGTCGATAAAACTCGACGAATATGGGTTGGTCAAAACTGTGTTCGATTCCATTTACTATATACATATTAATATTTAATTTTTTTATGCTTTTTCTTTCATTATTATTATTATCATTATTATTATTATTATTATCATTATTATTATTATTACTATTATCATTACTATATCATTATTATAATTATTTTTATTAAATATTATTATTATTATTATTATCATCATTATCATTATTATTACTATTATTTCATTATTATCATAATTATTATCATTATCATTATTACATAATGTCATTCTTTTTTATGTCACAATCCAGCAGAATTTTTTTTCTTTGTTTATTTGTTGCCAAATTTAGAGAAATGTTTCCGTAGACTTACACGGAGAACTGGAAAAACAATCTTGCAAAATATTATTAGCCAAGAAAAAATCTTGTAGAAAAACAAACACCTATCATCGTAGCCACAATGGAAACAGAGACAACTGGATACTATTTCGTACGATTATTCAGAATGACTGTGTGTGTGTGTGTGTGTGTGTGTGTGTGTGTGTGTGTGTGTGTGTGTGTGCGTGATCAGTTCCCATATATTGACCAATCACCGTCCCACTACTCATCCCGTCTTTCCTAATATTAATTCATTTTTCTCAAATTTGTTCAATCATCTCTCATTCATTTTCCATGACTGATTAATTTTATTTTGTTCAACTGAACGATCAAATCTTTTCGTTTATTACAAATTAGTTCTTTCTCAGTCCTCTGCCCACATATAGAATATTTATGAAGAGGTAAATATCGGTTGAGCATTTCAAAATGAAGTTTCAGAAATCAATCATCATTTCATTCATCCGAATAAGCAAATATCTCCGTTAATTACATATTACTTTTACATTTATCGTCTGACCGCATGCAAGTGAATCAAAGATTCATTGAAAAATTATTCTGAAGGGAGGAGGAGGAGAAGAAGGAGGATGGAAGAGGAGACACATACATTCATTCGAAATTTATATTTGAGATGGATATCTGGGAAGGGGTTTGAGGATGAGGAGGAAGAGGAGGATGAGGAGGAAGAGGAGGAAGAGGAGGAAGAGGATGAGGAGGAAGAGGAGGAGGAGGAGGAGGAGGAGGAAGAGGAGGAGGAGGAGGAGGATGAAAGAGGAGACTAATATAACTTTGTTTAAATTTTATTTTAGATGAATATCTGGAGAGGTTTGAGGATGAGTAGGAGGAGGAGGAAGAAGAAGAATAGGAGGAGGGAGAGGAGAAAGAGGAGGAGGAAGAGCAGGAGAGGGGGGAAGAGTAGGAGGAAGAGGAGAGGGAGGAAGAGGACGAGGAGGAAGAGGAGGAGGAAGAGGAGGAGACTGGTAATTAGTGTAGGCCAGTCATTTGGGATCTATGAGCAATGCACCACTCAAGAAACTTTGCCACGAGTCAATGTGTATTCATTCGTGCGTGTGGATGTGTGTGTACATATATATACATTGTGTACATACTCGTATGTGTGTGTGTATATATATGTATATATATATATACGTGTGTGTATGTGTATATATGTAAATGTATATATATATGTATGCACATATGTATGAAACAACCAAATCAGAGCGCTTTCGTGTATTACATAAGTACAAAAATACGTGGTTAACCTTGCATTCTTAGAACGCACATCTCTAGTGTTTTTATTGTACTTGTATATGCATATGTATTCAAGACAGCTGTTCCTTTGCTACATTCGACATACACGCTCAACTTGGCTGTCGTCAAGTGATTCTATTCTGCTCTAGGGAATCCCGTACACAGATGGAGGATCTGAAAGTGGGATAAGGAAAAATATGGCGACAGAAGAGGAAAATATCGGTTCTCTGTAAGCGTGAGTTGATCAGTGAAATGGACGTAAAAAAAAAAAAAAAAAATGAGGCGAAACATGAGGAAAAAATAAACATAAACGAGAATGTACAAGAATAAAAAACGAGAAATAATAAAAGATTGTAAGATATTAATGTTCCTGAAGGAGGTGTATATACAAGAAAAGGAAAGACATATGGAGGAAAAGGGACAAAGGAGCGACGGACATAAATCCAAAGGAATATGTTAGAAGAAAACGAGAGAATGAGAGAAAAGGATATGAAGGTAGATAGATACACGGATATAAATGGAAAGATAAGTATATTGAGAGAGTGAGGGAGAGAGAGAGACAGAGAGAGAGAGAGAGAGAGAGAGAGAGAGAGAGAGAGAGAGAGAGAGAGAGAGAGAGAAAGGGGATGAAATATGAGCTGTAAAATGCTCTCATAGGACAAGACTGAGGGAAAATTACCGATAATGAAGATAACAACAACAAGGATGATGATAAATAACACCAATCTTGCCAACCTCACCCCCCGCCCCATAGCTGTCCTTGGCACCATTTATCATCAATCGTGGGCAGACTTCCCAAATGGAGGGCAGGGTGGTTTTCTCAATACGCGTCGTAATATCATTCAGTCTCGTTTAAATTTGATGTAGATTTTTTTTTTTTTTCCCCGAGGAAATGTTTCTTAACTGTTGGTCTGTTGTTGGGTTTTGTCAAATAAAATTTAATATTATTATCATTACTATTATTATCATTATCATAATTATTATCATTATTATTGTTGTTGTTTCATTTCATGTTAATCTTTGTATTCCGATACGATTTTCAATACCGAAAGGCCGATGGACATTTTTATGTATTATTTAATTATCTATTATTATATCATATTACATTAATTATTTAATTTTTATTTTACATCTCTTAAGAACAATTCTCCGTCAAGCGAAAATGAACAGATTAAGGATTTGTGTGGTGGCGACGGGAGGAAGGGGAGGGGGAGGGGGAAGGGGAGGAATGGGGAAGGGGAGGGGGAGGGGGAAGGGTGGAAGGGAGAAGATGTGGAAGGGGGAAGGGGAAAAGGGGGAAGGGGGGAGGGGGAGAGCGAAAAAATGGCGTAAGACCTCTAACCGATTTAAAGAAAACGGGTAGTTAGACATTAACTAGAAAAAGAATTCTAAGATGACGTTATGTCATTGTAACGCCGCAACGAAAAGCTATGTTTCACCAGCACTTCTATCCAGGTCGTGACAAAAAGTTCTTAAAAAACAAATAAGCAAATAGATAAATACATAATGGTCAAGTGGATAAAGTAAAATAAAAAATAATATGCATAACATGATCAATTGGATAATGAAGCAATTACTGATAAATGAAACATGGAGAAGTGATGAAATATAATAAAGGAAAAATAATATGAATCGAATGTGATATAGTTCAATGTTTAAAAAAAAATTAATAACAAAAATAATAAAAACAAAAATAATAATAACAGTAATATTAATAACAACACTAATAATAACAATAACAACGATAATAATAATAATGATAACGACAATAATAATAACAATGATAATTATAACAATAATAATAATAATGATAGAAATAAAAATGAAAATATTGATAGAAACAATGATGATGATAATTGTAATAAATCCTTTACTTACCACCACGATGAGGAGGACGGGGACAAGGCGACGGTTTGACGGACACATGGGGGGGGAGGGGGGCGTTGTCGTCGTCGTTGTCGTCGTCGTCGTCGTCGACACAGCGGCCAGGTCGACAACAGCCGATGCCTCTCTGCCGTTGCCAGATGCATGACGAAGATAGATAATAAAAATATAAATAAATAGATAAATAAAATAAATAACTGCATGAATGACTAAGTAATCAAATACACATTAATCACCGAATTGATAAAAGAATAAACAAGTCGATGACTGAATGGTGGAGGCTTAGTACACAAAGAGAAATTTCTTGTTGTCATTTGAGGCGATTGTCATCATCACCCATTGGAACACACGCCAGGAGGCGCGTCGCTTCACTCACACTCCCGTCGACATCCTCCCCGTCTGTTCTCCCGCGAGCAAGATCCCATGCAGACACCCAACCCATCCCAAACACCTCAGCAGGTTTGGTCAACTTCTCCCCAGCCATTATTCTTGTGGGCGTCTCATAAAGACGTAAGAATGGGGGAGACTGCAAGAGACCATAGGGCCTACACTAGGCAGTTCTTTGTCTTTTACCAGTTTTTATCCCTACCCATAAAGTTATTTTCTTTTAAAACAACAACCGTTTCAGCGCTCACTACATGGTTACTAGAGCCAGATGCCCGTAATATAACAGGAGTTGACCCTCACATATGATGCTGGTAAATGACTTGACTGAATCCCATCGAGCAGTCGCCGGTTTGATACCAAAGACGTCGACTCTCTCTCTCTCTCTGTGCTTATTCATTAACCTCTCTCTATTTCTCTCTCTACCTCTCTGTTTGTCTATACATCTTTCTCTTTCTGTTTATCTCTATCTCTTCTGTCTATCTCTCTCTCTCCTTAATCGTCAATTTACTTAACCCAGGCTTTCTTTAACTCATTCATTCACACACGCACACATACACACGGAAACACACACATATACACACGCAAACACACACAAGCAAAGGAGAGTAAAGTTCTTCACATTAAACAGCATAGACGAAGCGTGTATGAATACACAGCAAAATATATAAACTGGGAACATGTATGTAAAAACACACACAACGTCGCTTGTCACATCAACTGATAGAACGATGATTTCAGACGTTATTTCCTTGTTTAGGATAAGAAGAATTGAAAGAATTCTTTCTGAGGTAAATTTCAATTTGGAAATACGATAGCATTGTTCTTGCCATAATTATTTTAGGTTTCTGACACAAACAAGCTAATCTTGATATGATAAATAAGTGAAAAATCTTATTCAAAGGCGAGCCAATATTTGTGGCTTTTCCTCCCACATCCTCCCTCCCGAGATGAATGCGACAGCGTCGTCTTAAATTAACTACATTTTTCAAAACATGTTAATGATCTAATCTGAACACAAACCTTCATTAAAAAGGGAAGGGAAAAAAGAAAAGAAAATAATAATGTGATAAATGCCAATTGGCACTGACGATAGGTAGCCTAGAATTCGTATTCTTTATCAAATGCACTATGCAAGCCAGCGAACAGTTTCGTTTACCTCACATTAACGAGTCAGGAAAATTAAAAATTCTATGGAGATTAATTTCTCAAGAAATCTTGCGTAAGACTGTTCACATTTGTTCAAATGTTCTTATGGGGAGAAAAAAAAATCTGTTTCCGTCCAAACCCCAAAACTTCCAGAAGTTTCAACCAACCTTCGGGCAAAAACAGAAATCTTTCACGACGGGTCCAGTCCCATTGCATTATGGGTGATTTCAAGTTTATCATTATTTTTCTTGTGTTGCTTATGTTGCCATGCCACGCGTATTGATGGATTTTGTAATTGATAAAGAGAGAATAGGTTAGATTAGGTTGTTAGGTTAGGTTAGGTTAGGTCAGGTTGGGTTAGGTTACGTTGGGTTAGGTTAGGTTACGTTGGGTTTAGCTAAGTTAGTCTAGGGTAGGTTAAATTAGATTAGGTTAGACTTTGTAAGGTTAAATTAGATTAGGTCAGGTTAGCATAGGTTAATTTATTACAGTGTTTTAGAAGTCAGGGAAAGGACCCTCTGGAAAAGAATTCTATTTCTGGTAGGTGCAGGTCTGTGTTGGATCGAGGCGGGCAGTGACGTCATAGGTAAACAAACATGGCAAGGTGTGGGTTTTCTCTGAATCAATATTTGTCGTATCGTCCTATTTACTGAGCGACCGCGAGTGTTATTTTCGCTACGATGACTCACTTTATACATTTCTTATGGCTGACGTCAAAAGAATTGATCAAATGTTGGGTTAGTTGTTAGCCGAGGATTGGCGACCGTTGAAACGGACATACGACATTTGCCAGTGCTACCAATCCTTCCGAGTTGTCCGCTTGCAGGGCTGTAACTCCCTCAGGACAGTGATACATTTTTTTTTCATTTTAGCTCAGAATAGAATTTCATTAGTAAAATGACAATGCAACGGCATTAGTAAACATTTTTCTAAAACAATTTTCAAACCTGATGCTTCAGCAAACAGAAAAAACAAAGAACGAAAATATATATGTATATATCTCCTCCATTAAAAACAAATAAAACATAATGGAACAAAAATAAAATAGAATAACATAAATCCTGAAGGGGGTATTCAGCTTATCACACACAAGCACACACACATATACAGAACCCGCGCGGCCTTTCAAGCCACGTTGCCTTTTGAACGGGTTTCTCGTAAGGATATCGTTAGCCTCATCGAAAAGCCTCGTCGTTTTCTTTGCAGAGCTGAAATCCTCACAATCCTCCTCCTCCTCAATCCTAAAGTTGTTCCTTTTGCGGTTTCAGAACCTTCGTCTACGCCCACTCACATATAAATAAATAAATAAATGAATAAATGAAATAGTAAATAAATAAAAATAATAATAAACTAAATAATAAATTCTACTGTCTGTGTTTATTTCACAAAGTGGAATACAAACTATTTATTTTGAAGCAATATTGATGGATTACTTGCACATTCAGTATGAAAGTTTTCTTGGGTATCAGAACAATTACAATGTTAAAACGAACATTTCCTGCAATTTTGGTACAATATATGTCTGTCCAAGCAGATCCAAGTCTTGGACATTAGTCAGCATGAAGAACATGAAGATCTATACTTACAACGTAAGAGCTCTCTCAGAAAACAACAGTCTGGAGAGTTTAATGGAAGAAATAGACAACATTAAGTGGGACATCGTAAGACTGAGCGAAGTCCGAAGAGCGGAAGAAAACCTGATACAATTACAAAATGGTCACCACCTGTTCTACTATACAAATAAGGACAAAGAAAGATCTAGTGGAGTAGGATTCTTGATCAACTGAGTGGCTGCTGGTAACGTAGTCAAGTTCAGTAGTCTATCAGGAAGGGTAGCTTGGATTGTGATTAGGCTGTGTAAAAGGTACACTCTAAAAATAGTTCAGGTTTATGCGCCAACTTCACAGAGTTCAGATGATGATTTAAGTCAGGTAATGGATCAAGAAAAATGTAAGTACACGTTGATAATAGGCGACTTTAATGCTAAAGTGGGGAGGAAGACGGAAGATGAGTCGTGCATTGGGTAGTTTGGAGTAGGTGAAAAAAAAATGACAGAGGCGAGATATTGGTTTATTTTGCAGAGAACTATAACATGAAGATAATGAACACTTTCTTCCAAAAGTGTGTAGGTCGTAAACAGACCTGGAGAAGTCAAAATGGAACAACAAAGAATGAAGTAAATTTCATATTAGATGAGAGCAGGAGCGTTAGCAATTTTACGGTCATAAATAAAGTCAACATAGGTAGTCACCATAGAATGGAAGGTTGCACAGCTAAATTCAATTTCAGAGCCGAGAGAAATAAACTAGTTTTAAATAAGGAAATAAGCCTTTCAAAGGTTAAGAATAAGAAATTTCAGTTAGAAATTAAAGATGGATTCGAAGCTCTAAGAACTAACGAGGACACTGTCGAAGATATGAATTTGAATTTAGTGAATATCATTAAGGAATCAGCAGAGAAAGTAGGAAGTACAAAAAGTATTAGAGAAAACAAATACTCCAAAGCTACAAATGACCTAATTAAAAGAAGGGCCATGCAGATTAAAAGCAGGAGAGACGAAATAGAAAGAGTAGAACTAAATAAGCTCATCAACAAAAGACAGAGATTAGAGAAAAAAAAAAAAAGAGAAACGTGGATGAAATAGAGGAAACTATTTCGAAAGGTAAAAGTATTAAAGGAACCGAGCGAAGACATGCATTAGGAAGACAGCAAATGATATGTTTGAAAGACAGAAATGGAGAAATGATTAAATATCGAGACAGAATGGTAAAAAGAGTAGAGGAAATTTACCAAGAGCTTTACTCGTCGAAGACCGTAATTGAGTCAATAAATTCATCTGTAAACGTGAGTAGTGTACCAGAGATTACAAAGGAAGAAGACAGCAAATGATATGTTTGAAAGATAGAAATGAAGAAATCATTAAATGCAGAGACAGAATGGTAAAAAGAGTTTTACTCGTCGAAGACGACAGTAAATTCATCTGTAGACGTTAGAAATGTACCAGAGATTACAAAGGAAGAAGTAGAATTTGCTCTAAAGAATATGAAAAGCACCTGGGGAAGGTGGTATATCGATAGATCTCTTGAAAAACGCAGGAAAAGAAGTTCATATTAAGTTAGCTCAGTTGTACACCCAGTGTTTACGTCAAGAAAGCGTTCCCGAATCGTGGTGCAATGCTAAAGTGATTTTACTTAATAAAAAAGGAGACCAGAAGGACCTTTGTAACTATCGATCAATTAGCTTTCTATCAAATGTATATAAAATATTCTCCAAGATCCTTACAAATAGGCTGAGTCAAGTTTTAGATGGAAACCAACCGAGAGAACAGGCAGGCTTTAGGAGCGGATATTCGACTCTAAACCATTTGCAAGTGATGAACCAACTAATCGAGGAAACAACAGAATACAATATACCTCTCTGTTTAGCTTTTGTAGATTACGAGAAGGCCTTTGACTCTGTAGAACAAATAGCAATACTAACTCGCTACGCAAGTAGGGTACAAACGAACAGATCGTAAGGGTTTTAGAAAAGATTTATGGGAAAGGTACCGCTATAATTCGACTACATAAACATACAGAAGAGATCTAGATCGAGAAAGGCATACGGCAAGGCTATACAATTTCACCCAACTGATTTACAGCTTATTTGGAAAATATTTTCAGAAGGTTGATCTGGGAAGAAAAAGGTTAAAAAATTAATGGCGAATATTTGAACAACCTAAGATTTGCGGATGACATTATTCTTATTTCAGAAAGAGCAGAAGGCTTGCAAGATATGCTGAGTGATCTGAACAAGGAAAGTCTCAAAGTAGGTTTAAAATGAATAAGAGTAAAACCAAAGTAATGTTCAACACGAAAGTTCAAAGTAAAGAGATTATAATCGATGGTGAGAGTCTTGAAGAATTTGAAGAGTATAATTTTTTAGGCTAGATGGTGAAAGTGACCAAAGATCATGATAATGAAATAAAAAGACGTATCACAATTGGTTGGAAAGAACTTGGTAAGTATAATAAAATCCTGAGAGGCTCTCTTCCTTTAGGTCTGAAACGTAAAGTTTACAATCAATGCATTCTGCCAGCAATAATCTACGGGTGTGACACTTAGAAACTGATGAAGGTGATGGAAACAGAGCTAAGGATTACATAGAGGAGAATGGAGAGATCAATGATGGGAATAAAAGACAAGTTTAGTGAGAGAGCAGACTACAGTGGAGGCGGTGAAAGAGAGGAAGTGGCATTGGACGGGTTAGTGCGAACAACTGATGAGCGATGGAGCAAGTGTGTTACTGAGTGGACGCCGCGAGATGGGAAGCGTGGAAGAGGGAGACCAGACAGAAGGTGGAGAGACGAGATTGAGAATTTTGCAGGAGTGACGTGGCAGAGGTTGGCTCATTCGTATGAATCATGGAATGCTATGAAGGAGGCCTTTGTTCAGCAGTGGACTCGGATAGCTGATTTGATATATATTATATATTATGTATATACTCGTATACACACACACACAGTTGGTAGAGCGCTGGAATGGGAAGCAGAAATGCTCCTAGTACCCAGTTCGAATCCTGCCCAGGGCCGAAATTATTTCGGTATCGCTGTGCCTCGGGTCGTACTCTGACTCTCGTGGGCGGGGAGTTGGGGGTGTGTGTGTGTGCAAGGTCATAGCATTACCCATAGATCGGACCTACGAGCTCTGAGCTCTCTTCCAGGAGGGAAATAGCTGTCGATCACGAGTCCAACACGTGATCCAAAAGACCAAGTGAATACACAGACACACACACACACACACACACACACACACACACACACACACACTATATATATATATATATATATATATATATATATATATATCGTCATAAGTGGGCGATAGTTAGCTATCATAAAATACAGCGTAATAGACAGAAAATACTATAAATTGTTTTAACATGAAACAAGATTTAGAAGTATAGATTTATTGATTTATTGTCTAATCCATTTTCTTCTAAACATCTACACTTAGAAAGAGACGATCACTTATATGTGAATGAAATGAAGTAAAAATTGTCAAAATCAATAGAGATCTTCAGCCCAGTCCGGGGGCCGAGTGCCAGCCCGTCGGGGTTGCACCTGAAGGTGTTAACGGGACTTGAAGATGAGTGGAGGGGAAGATCATTCTATCCGACGTATGTCTAAAAATCTCCTCAGAATATAATGAATAAGGAAATATTTAAATCTTCTCAATACTTTTCTTCCACAATAAAATTATGTTGTTTAAGTGAAGCTATATTGATTCAGCTTTAAGAGAGAGAGAGAGAGAGAGAGAGAGAGAGAGAGAGAGAGAGAGAGAGAGAGAGAGAGAGAGAGAGAGAGAGAGAGAGAGAGAGAGAGAGAGAGAGAGAGAGAGAGAGAGAGGAGACAGAGAGGATGAGAGAGAGAGAGAGCGAGGGGGAGAGAGAGAAATTTGGCGGAGTAAAAATATATATTTCTGTCTTGCCTCTTTCCATTCATTTCTAATAACAAATCTAACATTTTCTCTTTCGTTTTCTAGATTACCATCCGTAGTTGTTCCTCATTTTTGTATTCTTTATCTTCTTTCATATCCCTTCCTTCGTCTCATTTCTTATAATGAAAAAAATTCCCTTCTTCAAGTCCACATATGTTCTAGCCGGTGGATTCATCCACCCATGCTCCACTTGTGGAAGTGGTTGAAATTATATCAGTTCCTAATCAATACCAAGAAACAAATGCTTGGCCGAGTTCGTTTACGTGTGAGCAGTTTAGAATGGCAGTTCATTTTTAAATTTCAAAATTCTTAGGACGCTGTTAACGGCTTTTTGACAACAGAGGTATTATAAATTTTACGTTAATGAAAGTACAGGTTTTACGAAATATGTACTACAAATCTAATTACCATGACAATGTACTCAGGATCTTTTATATTTGAATCAAACGAACTACTATGAAAGACTACCCGTAAATAGAAAATAACTGAGTTTGATTTAAGAACATGTTAAATTTACTCAGCGACTTAAAGTCCCAATATTCTGAGTAAAACACTTTCATACAACTCTTCCAAGTTTTTTTTTTATTGGAAGAAAAGCATACAATTCTTTCAATGAAAGATTGACGTCATAAAAACGCTGTATAAACGGTCTTTGTTTGAATCTCCTGATTAAATGTCTTTAGAGTGGTGACCTGTGTAAATAAATGAAAAAAAAAACGATGAATAACTATAGATATGTAAATAAACAAGTTTTCCAGATAAAGGAATGTTGATTGTGATGTAGATGTGAACATATATCATAGATAAAGATAAGGTTTCATTTTCAAATCTGTGTATCCTGCCTCAAAGGCTCTCTTTATAATACTGCATTTTTTCTCTTCTTTTCAGACAAATGGAATAGTTGACATCTGAACGAAACAATACGTAAAGATGAACGATAAACTTTGGAATAACTGAATATTTATGTCGACGACTCAATCCTTCTGATATTCGATCGTTTTTTACTCAATAACAGTGTTATATTCTATATTTTCAATGCACAGGGGATTAGCTATCTCTAACTAAAATCGCCAAGCGAAAAGGCAACACACACACACACGACTCGTGGCGCAGTGGTAGAGTTCCTGCCTGCCACTACGGAGGTCTGGGTTTGAATCCCGCCCAGGGCTGAAATAATTTCAGTAAAGCTGCCCTGCGAGTCGTTACTCCAACTCTCGTGGGCGAAGAGTTGTGTGTGTGTGTGTGTGTGTGTGTGTGTGTGTGTGTGTGTGTGTGTGTGTGTGTGTGTGTGTGTGTGTGTGCGTGTAAGGTCACAGCATTACCCATAGATCGGTCATTCGAGCTCTGAGCTCTCTTCCGGGAGGGAAATAGCTGTCGATCACGAGTCCAACACGTGGTCCAAGACTATGGTGAATCACACACATACACGCACACATGTGAAACCTACTTAATCTAATGCAGTTGAATTCAACAAATAATATTAACCAACTAAATAGAAACGTAATGTTATGTTCAAGAAGTTCGAAGTTGTATCCAAATATAATGGAATTTCATTCAAGAATCATGTTTTATTATTTAGTATTTTCAACTATTTCCGTACCGGGGTTAAGTTAAAATTGCTGGCAAACTAAAACTGGTTATCTAGTGCTACTGATTTTATTTTTTTCAACAGGCTTGTATTTCAGTGGAAAACTGAATCCTTATCGACTCTTAATGAATGCAGATTCGAAACGCTCAGAGGTAACGGTTCAATTTCTTCGCGTCATCAAGTCAAGATTGAAATACTCTGCCTTTGAGCAGTTTGAATTTTCATTCCACTTTCAACCGTCGTTCGGTAAAGTTCAATCAACTTTCAGTTTTCTCTGGAAGCAGTGTTCGTAATAGCGGCCAATCAACGATAAAACTTTCCATTTCTCAGTTCCACACTTTCTTGTTTTAAAAAATCTCAAATTCT
>NC_134785.1:71019155-71054155 GCF_046742065.1 Oratosquilla oratoria | reverse complement strand
GACGTGTGTGTGTTTCTGAATAATCACACATTTTATACACTGAGCTCTCGTGAGGCCTTTCCACTACAATTTAGGAGTTATGTATTTATTTTGGTTAGCGTCAGGCGATTTTATTCAGTTGAGAAAAATCCTGTTGGCAATGGAAAATCTAAACACGTGTTTCCATCCAACTTTCCCTCTGTCCCATCCTCTCTCTCTCTCTCTCTCTCTCGCTCTTCTTTCAAAACCTTTCCTGCAGTAAGTAATCTGATTACATTTTCATCTTCCCTCAAAATGACCTTCGTTGCTTCATCTTTCGATAAAATATTTCACCTTTTTCCTTCACTCAATCCTCCTACTTTAAGTTTTTGTCATCATTCACGATTTATTTGTCTTTTTTATTATTATCTAAGGTTTATATTTTCATTCAGGCGATTTAATTCAGGTAAGGGAAACCATACGTAGTTTTTTTTTTAGGCCATATATCAATTTCATAAACCGTTCGGTGATTTAAATAATTTTTAGAGTCCTTTGACCAAAAAGACGGTTGTTCCAATATTTTTGTTCCTTTCTCCAGTCTCTTCAAATTTTTATCCATCTAATACCTTATTTATTTTTTCATTTGTTCTTACTATTTATTTTTTAAACTCTTCTTTTTTTTTGCAAAAATTCTTGATGTGCCCGTTGGGAATTTTTTTTTCTCTTGATAAATCTATAGACGTTTGGATAAAGTAAGACAAATCCTACAGGATCTCATAAACAAAACCTAATCAACAAAACCGCAACATTCGACGAAGACGAGGCATTTTCAACCTTAAGGACATATGACATAAGGTTCATAATACTGGACAGGATGAGAATCAAATTCCGTATTATACAGTATGACGCCACAAGAAGAAGAAGAGAGAGAAAGAAGAGAGAAATAGTAATAATAATAAAAAGAGAGGGAGGAGGAGGAGGAGGAGGAGAAGAAACGAGATATTAAACCAGTCAAGTGGTTTTTCAATTTCCTGTGATGCGAGTCGTGGAGTAATTATGGTCTTACGAGGTTTCTGTTATTAACGCGCACGCACGCACAAACACACACACACAAACACACACACACACACACACACACACACACAAACACGTACGGTTGATTTTGTCGTCGAATATAATAAACGTTCATTTCTTTCAGAAAAGCAAGGAAATGGCATCATAAGAGAATAATTGGCTATTACGATATATAGAGATCAACGGAAGAGAAATTCAAAATGAAGATGAAAATGGGAAGATTAGTGCGAGAAGCTGGATTGCAAATATGACGATTATAAAGAAAGACACACACACACACGCACGCACATACGCACGCGAATAATACACACACACACATACACACACAGTACACGAGTATATTATATAAAACCTACTGTAAATTAAGCACACACACACAAACACACGAACAACATACACACATACATACACACACACAGTACAAAAGTATATATATGAATTACTGCCCTGCTTACCTTCTTAAAAATAATTCATTTCTCCTTATGACAGACCATTTTCTAAGCAAAGATGAAATATATATCGTTCAGCTTCAAGGGGATATTAGATGCAGTTTTTATTTCTTCATCGCCATGCAAAGATGTTTTTAATCAGTGGAACAGTAGGTCATTAAACAGCAAAGCATAAATGGAAGTTTAATGAGTATAAGCTGGAATCGACAACGAAAAAAGGGCGGAGACGAAACTGCCATATACATACATACATACATATACATATATATATATATATATATATATAATTATACATATAGCTTACATACTTTTTTTTTTTTTTGTGAGGACCACTCCTATACCCGTTGGTGCCTTTTCCTTCTTTCTCCTCGCGAATTGATGAAGACAGTGTGGCCTTCCGTTCTGGGTGGTACTTTCCCCTTCAGTCTGGCTG
This sequence comes from Oratosquilla oratoria, assembly GCF_046742065.1. Lineage (NCBI taxonomy): Eukaryota > Metazoa > Arthropoda > Malacostraca > Stomatopoda > Squillidae > Oratosquilla > Oratosquilla oratoria. The sequence goes on along the minus strand of NC_134785.1, from coordinate 71,052,241 downwards.
TCGGCTGACGGTTCTATTCCACATCACGTGACCTCTGCACCCCTCAGAAACAGATGAAAAAAAAATAATAATAAAGAAAAATAAACTACATTTTTTCTGCTAACCCTGTGGGCATTCCCGAAACGTGCGCATATAATTTGATGATATGAATAAAGAAAATAAAATTCTTTTGTTCGCTGAGGTTGGGAGTGGGTGGGGTGGGGGGCTGAGCACCAAAAACAAAATTTGGCCATAGTGGTACGCACCACAAAACCCCAAAATAATTTATTTACATACATTGTAGCGAGGGCCAATATTTGCTAATTGGTGAACGCATCACTGGTTTTATAAGCGGGAATTCTCCATTTCGAATGAAACGTCCTTTGTAAAAGTGAAATTAAATTTTATATGATAAGCCAACAACAAAGTTTATGACAATTTATATGTATATATATATATATATATATATATATATATATATATATATATATATATTACTCGTATATAATATACAGTACACATATACACATTTGGCGTGGAATTAACTTCAGACTGTCAAAATGAATACAGATAAATAAACATGTATGCACATACGTACATATATGCACACACACACACACACACACATTATATATATATATATATATATATATATATATATATATATATATGCACACATACCAAAGATCTCTTTATAAGGAAAGTGGTCTTGTCGTCAAAACATACACGAACCTCACATCCACCCAAAACCCACTCGTCACTCTTCCTATCTAAGCACCTCAAGGTGTGGAGGTAAAAGAATGCCGTTGTTGTGTTCCCACGCGTGTCATGTATAGTTCGGCCGTAATGGCTCAATGCAGGACCGGCTTATCCCATGAGGGACGATACAGCCTCTGTACCTCATCACGGAGACGTAATCCTACTTGGTAAGGTTGTCTTTGGGGGTGGGAAATGCATGCGAATTAAATGTATACTGGAATGTCTGTTGTTGTGAATGGGATCTGTAATCAGTGTATTCGACTCGACCATACTGATTATGTGCTAACATGTACATGCGACAGTGATCTACATGTCATGGAAGACGATTAATTGGAACGAAATGAAAGGACTATGAATCCTCTATTCTTCATTTGCTTCCTGTGAGGAGTCAAAGCATTGGAGTCTGGAAGATGGACTCCATAACCCTATTAATGGGGTCATTAAATATGCATAGATGTGGCACGGATGAGAGAAATAAAGGGAAGAGATTGAAGGTATGTTTGTGAGAAGAAAGATGGATGTGGTAGCGTTGAGCGAAACGAGGCTAAAAGGAGTGGGTTAGTTAGAGGTTGGTATGCTGGGTGTAGTGGCATTATGGGTAAGTGATTAGATGTGTAATTGCAGGAGTGGAGGTAAAGTAATAATGACAATGAGACTTGGATATGTGAATTTGTGTGTGCCTCTGGACGGGGAGGTGAGAAAAATGATGGGGGAAGGGAAGCGATTTAGATCGACTTAGATGAGTGTGTAAAGCGTTTTGGGAGGAATATGATTGTAATGGTGTTGGGGGATCTGAATGCTCTTGTAGATGAGCTGGTTGATGGAGTAGCTGGTTGAAGGAACACCATCTGGGCAAAATTCACCAGGACGAGGGAACACTGTAGTAGTAACTACAGAAACTCAAAGAAACTCTAATTTGGCTACAAAGTCCTGTAAGATCCAGAGGGGATTCTAGCATAATGCGAATTAGATTGATGTACTCAGCTACTACAACAATGTTGGATATATTTGGATTCTTTTTAACCTCTTCCAGATGTACGAAAGACATTTTCCTCCTTATAAAGGGGTAGCCTGTTCAGAATACACACCCACCTCATAAACAATAAAGCCCATTGAACACCCTTTCCACCTCATTACCTCACTGAGGAAGGGCCATCACTTCCTCTGCCACACTGTTTAAATAAGTGAATATATTTTTCATAAGATTCCTCTATGAATAACATGTTTCTAGGGACTATTCTCCTTCGGGCCATAATGAGCGAAGCTTATGGCGGAGATCAGTGTAAAGTGATACTGCTGACGAACAAAGTTAAAGCTTAGACTAAGTACCGCCGCAAGCAATGACAAAAACATGCGCGCGCGCACACATACCCACACCCCACCCCATCACCCTTTTACCCCTCAAACCAGACAACTTTATTCAGCTGAAACGAGAACCCAGGACCAACAAATAATGGGATTTCTTCATCCACTTGAAGTTAATTTAATGTCATACTTCATCGTCCACTGAATGAAACTGGACGTAGCGTTGAGAAAAACAATGATCTGTGACAACCAACGACACCGCTTTGGAGAAGCCTAGAGCTGTTGCCATGGCAACAGCCGCAAACTCGTGACGCCACGATGAGATGGACTAAAGCGCCTGAGGTCAACTTGGGTCGCAGGATGTCGGGGGTCACGCTTTGCTCTCGCAATAATAATAATTATCATCTTCTTCACAATAATGATGATGATGATGATGACAAATAATAACTGATAATAATAGATAACAATAATAATATTAGAAATAATAATATGATTAATCATAATGATAATAATAATATTAATAATGATAATAATAATAATAATGATAATAATAATAATAATGATAAAATAATGATAATAATGATAATAAATGATAACAATAATAATAGATGATAATGACGATAACAATAATAATTTGTTGCCTCGAATTTCACTGACCGTAAAACCGAAGCCCCACAGCGACAGGCAACGGTCCTCGTGTCCTCCCATAGATCTCTTTGGGAAGAAAATTTGGAGTGTTGTCTGTGTTGTGCAAGTGTGGGAGGAGAGCAGTCGCCGGTTGCCATCCCTTTTCTTCTTCTTCTTCTTCTTCTTCTTCTTCTTCTTCTTCTTCTTCTTCTTCTTCTTCTTTTTTTTTTTTTTTTTTTTTTTTTTTAATGAAGGAGAAGGGAATACAAAGTACAGATTGGATATTGGAACCGGTCCGGTGATAGAGTGTCAGCCCCTTGGGGCTGCACCTACAGATGGAGGTGAGGAGATTGTCGAGGTTTGAAAATGGGTTGTAGGGAGATGATTCTCTCAGACGTACGTCTCCCAGGACGACCACTAACAAACACGCATGGTTGATTCCACTTTCGACATGGCCCATAAATGCATTGAACTTGATATGGCATCAGGGCGTGGTGGGGGATGAGGGGGGGTGGGGGTGAGGGAGTGAGAGGGGGGGGTGTCTTTTAGCTTAATAAAATCATCCGCTGGCAGATGGTGGTGGAGGGATCATAAGTAGAATGAGGAGAGTACTAAGTTTTGCAAATTGAAGAGAGGTGTCGATGGAGGAGGTATAATAGACGTAGCATCGTGGAGGTTACTCGGGTGCAGAGGCGAAACATGGCGGTTCAGTGACAACCTGCCAGCTGCAGACATAAATGCATCCATTGGGGACAAATTCCTACACTGAACAAGAGCGTCATTAGTGAGATTTGACATTTGCTATTCAGAATGATTTAACAGCTTTGTACGGAGTCAGCAATGCAGAAACACTGTCGGACACTCCCCCCCGTCCCTCCCGCAGTCAGACGCGATCACAAATATCATATACAACATATGTCATTTTTATCAAACGTGAATAAGGTCACGCATAGTTGCAAAAAAAATATTGTAAACTGCGCGAGAAAATACAAAATATGGAGTGCATTTATTCCATAGCATCTATACTTATTTTCTGCGTTTGATTGGTTCATGTGATACGTTTATATTAAGACAACCAATTAGCTCCTTTGATGTAGAAAAGGGGCGTGGCCTTAGTGTCAGGTTAATGAGGATCAATTAAGGGTCGTTAACGTGAGCTCGTTGACCACCAAGTTAACTACCTTGTCATTAAACCCACATCTGATCCCTAATCACGTCCAACGTCCTCTCTTCCAGCCATTATGTATCCCAATTTAGCAAATATATCTTCTGTTGTTGAATATTTAAATAATTTCTGTATGTAGCTCATTGAGGAGCAGATATAAAAGGAAAAAAAAGGGGTGGATGGTTAGTGGAATGAGTGAGATTGGGTACATGCCGTTTGACTTGACTACCTCTCTTGTAAGGAGGAAAAAAAACCCTTGATATATAGACAGAATAGTAGTTTCCTTGTAATAAGTGATTTTTTCTTCTAACAAAATTACATTTACGAAAGAACAACGAAAAGCATATAAACATAATCCTGATGCATTATGGGTAGAATTTCAATGTCCAGTGTGGGACAGCCCTGCCTCACGGTAACTCCCTATCCTGCATTCTTCCACTGTTTTTCCTTATTCCTATTTCAGCTCCTTCTCTGCCTCCCCTTCCTGGTCCATCATGTGCACAGAGTTTTCTGGTGGCAACTGCCCTTGCAAAATGAACTGTCAACACACACTCTTGTACTTCTTCTCCCCTTCATATCTTTTCCTTTTCCATTCTGTGTCCAATACTATTATCATCATATGCCCCTACCCTCTCTTTGCTCTTGACGCCTTACGCGTTCTTTCTGGCTGCCGCGGGCTGATTTTATAAGAATTTGAAATCATAAACATTGAAGAGACTGCAAGAGACCATAAGGCCTACACTAGGCAGTTCCATGTCCCTTACCACCTTTCAGCCCTATCCACTGTGAGGCTCTGGAACTTTCTTCCCCCCCCTGGTGTCTTTCCACCTGTGATTTTTGGACTCTTTCCAAAAAGCATTTCAAGAAACTCCCAGTACACTGACACTTGAATTCAAATATGAATATTCTGCTGTTTTTTTTTTCCAATCTTGGAAATATGCCGATGATGAAATATACTGACTCATAAGGGTATTTAATAACTTAATTTTCATTTTATTTTGGTCTGGCTGCCGCCATGCGGTTTTATTCATGTCAATGGAATCCTTGTCACAGATGGGTCTCAGTTACACAAAAGATGGTGCGGTTTAAGTTCAAGAAGGAAGTAGGCAAGAACTAGTTTACCAACAGAGTGGTTAACGAATGGAATGGACTTAGTAACCACGTAATGAGCGCTGAAACAATTGGTTATTTTAAGAAAAGATGAGACAATTTTATGGATACGGATGACTGGTAGTAAAGAGACACACAAGTGCCTAGTCTCCTCCATTCTTATGATCTTCTGTTCTTATACACCAAAGTCACAGGAGTCTCACAGGAGCAGTGTAGTTTCTGATATAGGATATGGGGAGAGGGTCAGGGGGTGAGGTGGGTGAATGAGTGACGTGTGAGTAAGGCGAGGGGATGAGGACACATCAAAGGCCTGAGTCTTGTGGCAACGACGCGAGATACGGATCATGTCAAAGGCGTTTTCCAAGTATACTTCAGAGCTCGCGTCCAATTTGATCCGGGCTTCCAACGAAGCTAATACTGGTTCACGCCCGTTGGTGTTACGTAAACTGCTGTGTCTACAGAAAGTTCTCGATGAATTCGGCTCGAGGAAGGAAGATCACGTAGCAGTGATGATGTGAGCGAAAGTACTATGCGATGATGGAGGAGGGGGAAATCTGGACGATAGAAAGGCTATAACCAGAGTCACCAGATTTAGCATAATGATGCTACAAATAGCACATTTTCCCTCGAAATAACACTATAATGATAAAAATACATATAAAACAAACGCATCAAGAGAAGCACAAGATTTAGCATTATTCGTACCAATCTAGCATAACTTCAGGTGCTGTCTAGCATATTCCCGCTTGGCGAATCTGATATAACTACCTTGGAGGATATGGCAGATATAACTATATAAAGAGTACCACTCAGGTAGTAAGGGATACAAGGGTGATGTGGCAAGGTCATCATATTAAGACAACAGGGCAGGACTCGTAGTAATGAGCTTAAATTAGACAAATTTAGATTCAATTAGAAAATAAGTAAGAACTGGTTTACCAACAATGTTTAACGAATGGAATAGACTTAGTAACCATGTAATAAGCGTTGAAACAATTGTTTGTTTTAAGAGGTTAGATAATTTTATGGATAGGGATGATAGGTGGTCATGGACTTGGAACTACTTAGTGTAGGCCTTATGGTCTCTTGCAGTCTCTCTTCCTATCTTCTTATCCTGTTAGTACAGTCTCGCTGTTTTCTTTCAGATGTCAACAGACAATTTTATTCATCTGTGGGGATGAAAAAAGGGTTACCAATTGTGCGGCGCGTGTGTGCGTTTCACCATGGTCTTGGATCACGTGTTGGACTCGTGATCGACAGCTATTTCCCTCCCGGAAGAGAGCTCACAAACACACCCAATTCCCCGCCCACGAGAGTTGGAGTAACAATCCGCAATACAGCGATACTGATATTATTTCAGCCCTGTGTGTGTGTGTGTGTGTGTGTGTGTGTGTGTGTGTGTGTGTGTGTGTGTGTGTGTGTGTGCGTGTGTGTGTCTGTGTGTGTGTGTGATTCACCATGGTCTTGGATCACGTGTTGGACTCGTGATCGACAGCTATTTCCCTCCCGGAAGAGAGCTCTGAGCTATAAATGACCGATCTATGGGTAATGGTGTGACCTTACACGCACACACACACACACCCAACTCCCCGCCCACGAGTTGGAGTAATAACCTGTAGCGCAACGATACTGAAATAATTTCAGCCGTAGTGACGGCCGGGAACTCTACCAACTGCGCCATCGAGTCGTGTGTGTGTGTGTGTGTGTGTGTGTGTGTGTGTGTGTGAAGGTAAGATCCGGAGATATTGATCATTCTCTATCGTCTCATTTTTATTTTTCGCTCGAGGCGTGTACAACATTCACATCTTTATTCGTTTATTTATTTCTACATTTGAAAGTACAGGGTGAGGGAACATAATACTCTTTTAATATTTACACCTCAATTAAGACAAGTAAACGTATCATATTAAACACAGACAAGGACGACCATTCTCCTGTTCGCGTAGCCTAATAGAAAACATAGGGATATGATTTCTTTTTTCAGTTTGATTCGCGACAGAAAACAATTAAATCAAATACTCCGAAATGTAATTAAACGCGAGGCTAGGGCGTAAAAAAAAAGCGAGGCTATATGCAGCTAGAAAAGGTTGAAAAAAGAAGTGTGGTATGCGATTGAATTAATAGGAAGTTTGGTAGAATGAATGTGTCGAGAGAAGAGGGACCGTGGTTGAATGACATTCGTCAAAAAAAAAAGAAAAGGAAAAAAAAAAATAATAATAATAATAATAATAAAATAAAATAAAAAAATAAATAAAAGATCAAATAAAAAATAAAAAAATAAATAAAGAATAAATAAATAAGTGTATGATAATTATAATTACCGTGGAATTAAAATTCTATGTATATATACCGAGGGCTTTTTCCCTTTTATAAGGGAGGTAGCCAAATCAAATGAACTTACCCACTCCCACCCATTCCACTCCCATCCACCACCCCTTCCTCCCTCTCATCTTAGCTCCTCATGGATGACGGGTCATCCCTGCCTCCCGCCCACCGCCCTGGGGTCAGAAGCAATGCAGCAAGGCACAGCACATCCACAGCAAGGTCGTTTCCCTTATATGACGACCTCCGCCCTCCGTCCCCTCATGCCGAAAACTGAGAAAATTCTAAAAAGATTCATATTTTATCTTCTGCTGTTTATGATTTAGTTAATTTAGTTATTGACTTTGGTTACTGACAGGTGATTATATTGACGGCAAAAAAGTTTGATACATCTGTGAAAATTATATGTATTTTAAGTGCAATTGTAAGACAATTTCCTAAAGTTGAGACAAGTCTTAATTAGTAAAAAAAAAAACAAAAACAAAAAAAGAGAGAGAGAGAGAGAGAGAGAGAGAGAGAGAGAGAGAGAGAGCTGAATCAAATTACCAGGAATGAAAGTACAACACGCAAAGAAAATTGGGGGGTGGCGTCATGAAATTAACTTTTTGTACTTTTAAATAACATACTGAAACTCTGCATAACTATATTACAACTAAATCCTGTACTATTCACGCTCGAAAACAGTCCCACAGTACTACAACACAGTCCAAAGATTCTTTCCACATGAATCTACAGGAAAGCCAGAGAATCGTTGCCATCCGTCACAGGGCTGCGGTTTTCCTAGCTACAGCATTTAGTGGAACACTTACGACAGTCGTAATTCTACGATGTCGTAAAGTACTCGTAAACATTGTAAATCTACGACCCCCCCACTCCCCACAGGCCCCTGGAAGGCATTCGGCAGTGTGGTGCTCAGAGGTGGAATTGAATGAAGCAGAACAGTGGGGGAAGAAAGTGGCGTGGAAGAGAGGGAGGATGGGAGGGAGGGAGGAGAGAGGAAGGAATACGGGAGGGAGGACGGGAGGGAGGGAGGAACGAGGGAGAGGAAGACGGGGTGGAGGAAGGAGGAGGGATGGATGAGGGAGGACGGGATTGAGGACGGGAGGAGGAAGGGAGGGAGGGAGAAGAAGATTGGATGGAGGAATGAGGAGGACGGGACGGTGGAGGGAGGACGGGATGGAGGAGGGAAAGAGGGAGGGAGAGGAGGCCGGGAGGGAGAAGGGAAGAGGACGAGAGGGAGGGAAATGAAGACGGGATGAAGGAGGGATGGAGACGGGAGGGAGGAGGGAGGGAGGGAGGGAGAGGAGGACAGGATAGAGGAGGGATGAGGAAGACGGGATGGAGAAGGGAGGAGGGAGGAGGACGGGAGGGAGGAAGGGAGAGGAAGACGGGAGGGAGTACGGGATGGAGGAGGACGGGAGGGAGGAGGGAGACTGGATGGAGGGAGGAGGGGGGAAGGGAAGGGGAGGAGGACGGGAGAGGAAGACGGGGAGGAGGGAGGAGAAATGGAGGAGGAAGGAGGGAGGGAGGGAGAGGAAGAAGAGGCAGAGGGGTGTAGCAGATGGATGGGTAGGTGGGTGGGTGGATGGATGGATGGATGGATGAGGAGAGGGAGAGACGGGAGGAGGAAGAAGAGGAAGTCAATGAGGATGAAAGAAATAGAAAAGGGAATGGGTTAACAGATGAGAGGAAGAGGAGGAGAAAGAGGAGGAGGAAGAGAAAGAGGAGCAGAAGGAGAGGAGATGAAGGGGAGGAGTAGATGGAGGAGGTGGATGAGGAGGAGGAGGCGGAGGAAGAGGTGGAAGAGAAGGTGGGGGAGAAGTAGGAGGTAGAGGGAGGAGGAGGAAAGGAAGGAGGAGAGGAGGAGGACGAGGAGAGAGAAGAGGAGGGGGAGGAGGATGCGGAGGGGGAGGAGGAGGGGGAGGAGGAGGCGGGGGAGGAAGAGGAGTAGGCGGAGGAGGGGGAGGAGGAGGAGGCGGAGGAGGGGGAGGAGGAGGCGGAGGGGTGGAGGAGGATGCGGAGGGGGAGGAGGAGGGGGAGGAGGAGGCGGGGGAGGAAGAGGAGTAGGCGGAGGAGGCGGAGGAGGGGGAGGAGGAGGCGGAGGCGGGGGGAGGAAGAAGAGGAGGAGGTGGTGCAGGAGGAAGACGATGAGTAGGAAGAAGTCTAGTTTGTAGACCGAAGCAGCGATGACAGAAGGAGAAATAGGCCACACCCCTTTTCTTCCTCGACCAATCAGGATCGACCCTGGTGAAGGACTCTACGCTGCTATTGGTCGGGAGATAAATAGGGCGTGGCTTCTTTCGCCTGAAACTACGAAATTGATTCAAATTAAAGTTATTACAGCAAAGGAAAGGTGTCGGATTTAGAGTTCATTTGAACAAATGTTGTTCAGCAACATTCATTCGGTTATGAATAAGTTCATGCAACTGTGTGCATGACCGGAAATAGAGATTAATTAACCTACATGGGGAGAGGGCTTTAACATGGTTGATGCAGGCAAGGTCATCATATTAAGACTTTAGGGCAGGACTCGTTTTAATGGATTTAGATTGAACACATTTAGGTTTAGGAAGGAAAGTGACAAGAACTGGTTTACCAACAGAATGGTTAACGAATGCAATAGACTTAGTACCGTAGGATGGGGGTAATCGGGCCATCACTGGATGGGTAAATGGGCCACATAAAAGTTATTAATTTTTTTTTTAATTAAAATTGGTTTTAAAATATTTCACTTTTACCCTGAATAAATACCTACCTCCATTTTACCAGAATTCTATTTACCAGTTGTAACATAATGTTTAATACATGAATAAGTTTTATATGGTCCATTTACCCCAGTGATGGCCCGATTACCCCAGCCTACTGTAACCATGTAGTGGACGCTAAAGTGGTTCTTAGAGAAGATTAAATAACACTATGGATAAGGATGACAGGTGGTAAGGGACATGGAACTACCAAGTGTAGGCCTTAGGGCCTCTTGCAGTCCCCTCCATTCTTGTGTTCTTATGAAGTTGAAACTATGCATGAGATGAACTGGAGAGTGAGAGACGGGACCCCACGAGTGTTAGTCCTTTTCTGTATACTACAACTGGGTGAACAGCGTTTTTCCGATCGCGTGACAGCTTCCAGAACATGTGGAAAGGTCCTGGAATGGAAATGGAAGGTTTTCAAAGGAAGTCGTAAAGTTAAGGAATAGTTTGTAGGATTCAAAAGAAGCTTAGCCGGATGCCGGGGAGGCTAAACCGGATTTATCCGGATTATTAGAGTCTGGGAGGAATACGCGGAGGCCAACAAAAGACTGGAAGATGGCTTCTGGAGTTGGCAGAAGTCTGGAAGATTCTGGAAGGCTGGAAAAGACGCATCCGGAAGAATTCGAATGAGATGAAGAGGTCTGAAGACGTCTGCAAATGGCTGGACTGAGGCTCAAAACGGTAATGGAGTGGTTAACGAATGGAATAGACTTAGCAATCATGGAATGAGCACCGAAAACATAATTGGTTGTTTTAAAAGAAGGGCAGGACTCGTAGTAACGCATTTAACTTGGATGGATTTAAGTTTAAGAAGGAAATAGGCAAGAACTTGTTTAGCAAGTGGAGGAGGAAGAGGAGGAGGAAGAAGAGGAGATCAGTCTCCGGTTGTCAATCTCCTTGTGGAAAAAGAGGATAGTTGAATTTGATACAAAGATCGTGTCCGGGGACGAAGTGCCAGCCCCTCGGGGTTTGCTCTTCAAATACTTAAAAAAAAAAAACTTCGTCCATAATATATGTAGATTATAGTGATCCTACCCATTAACAAATTAGTTCTGAAGTTGATCAAAACTTAGTTGTTTTCAGTGAAAGAGATACTTTAACAATGACTAGAACTATCAAGCAATATTAATACAAGAAAAGGTGACCCTATCATCCTCCTCCTCCTCTTCCTCTTCTTCCTCCTCCCCTTAAGCACCAACGTATCGACTTTTCGCCGTGCGCCGTCCACGACACGACGTACCTTAGATGTCTATGTACGCTTTCACACGTGGTCGTGTGAAAGCTTCCATAGACACCCATGGAGCACGACGTCGTGTCGTGGATGGCGCACGGCGAAAAGTCGATACGTGTGAAACGAGCCTTAGGCCCTGTTCGCACTAACGGTTTCAACCGCGATGCTTTAATTACAACGTAAGTCAATGGGGCGTTCACACACTCTCGCGCAGTTTTCCTTGACTATGCGGTACCGCCGCGGTTTCCGCGCGGTTCAAACCGCTAGTGTGAACAGATGGCTCTATCTCTTCTAGAAGACTACTGTAGGAGGGAAAGGCAAAGTTGTGAGAGTGAAGACATGTCATCCTGACGGACAAAAAATCCCGTCCTCTTCTTCCACCCGGATATAAGGAGGGTGGGAGGTGGGAGGGGGTTGGGAGGTGGGAGGTAGGGGGTGGGAGAGAGGCACTCCCACTCCCCGTTGAGAGAGAAACTCGATCATGACCCAAGTGAGACCCTGAGTAAAGGAACCTTAATCCACTCACACTTGAACCTGAGTGAGGACGAGGACGAAGTGGAGGAGGAGGAGGAGGAAGGAGAGAAGACCTGGGGAATGGAAGATGAGAGGAGAGAGGATGGAAGAACGAGGAGGAGGAAGACGAGGAGGAATGTGAGGATGAAATTGGAAAGGAAGGAGAACCGGTGTAAGGAGATGGTAAGACGAGAGGAGATGGAGAGGAGGAAGGGTGAAGGACGGGTGGAAGGGGAAGGGGAAGGGGAAGGGGAAAGGGGAAAAGGGATGGGGAAAGGTGGAATGAAGGCTTGAGGAGGAGGAGGAGGAGATGGTTAGGGAGGTCATAATTTTGGTATGAGTAGAAGAGGAAGAAGATGGAGATGAAGATGAAGAAGAAGAAGAAAGAGACGAGGAAGACGAAAGAAAAAGATGATGATGATGATGAAGAAGAAGAGATGAGGACGATGAAAGAAAAAGATGTGTACATGGATAGGGTGGTGCGGGGGGGGGGGTAAAGGCGAGGTTAGTGGGCAGGAGACTAGAGGAGGTTAAGAAAATGGGAAAAAAAAGAGCAGGAGGTGAGCCGGTTGTTGTTTGCTGACGACACTCCATATGTGGCAGGGCCAGAAAGGGGATTAAGGGCGTCAGTGACAGAGTCTGGGAAAGTATGCGATAGGAGAAAGTTGATGGTAAATGTGGGTAAAAGCAAGGTGATGAGATGTACAAGAGGAGAGGATGACAGTGAGTTGGAAGTAAGTCTAAAAGGAGAGAGATTGGAGGAAGTGGGTAGATTTAGGTATCTGGGGTCGCATGTGGCAGGTAAGGGAGGAGAGGAGGTGGAGGTAAACTGTAGATTGAAAGAAGCAAGTAAATGCCTTGGGGGATTAAAAAGTGTTATAAGAAATAGGCAACTGGGAATGGATGCAAAGAGGAGACTGTATAGAGGGGCGCTTGTGCCGACGGCATTGTATGGGGACAGAGAGAAAATGTTTAAATGAGTTTGAGATGAAATGCCTGAGGAGTATGGTAGGGGTGACTAGGTTGGATAGCGTGAGAAGCGAGGAGGTGAGGAGGGTGGGAGTGGAAAAAGAGATGGCAGATAGGGCTGATGAAAGATTACTAGGATGGTTTGGATACATGGAAAGAATGAGTGATGAAAAATTAGTAAACGAGGTGTGGTAGGCAGAGGTGGAGGGATTGAACTTGGGGGGGACGACCGGTGTGGAGATGGATGGATGGGGTGAAGGGGGCGTTAAGAGGGGAATGTCTGTTGAGCAAGGAAGGGAGAAGGCACAATATAGGGATGAGTGGAGAGTGACTGTGTATAAATGATATTTTGATCCAAGGAAGGGAGGGGCGGGGGATGGGGCGGGAAGGGGGTATTTATGTGTGAAAGATATTTTGACGCAGCCCGAAGGGATTTCTCACCGTCTTCTCTTTTTATACATGAAAGGATGGAGATGGGGGGTTGCTGTGGATGTACTGTGTCTCGCTACATTGCTTCTGATCCAGGACAGTGGGCGAAATACAGGGATGACCCGTCATCCATGAGAAGCTAAGATGAGAGGGGGGAGAGGGTGGTGGATGGGAGTGGAATAGGTGGGAGTGGGTACGTACCTTTGACTTGGCTACCTCCCTTGTAAGGGGGAAAATTCTTGGTATATGGATAGAATGAAGAAGAAAAGGAAAAATGAAGATGAAGAAGGAAGAGGCAAAGAAGGGGAAAGAAAAAAATGACGATGATGATGATGAATAGAAAGAGACGAAGAGGATGAAAAAAAAAGAGATAATGAAGAAGAAAATGAAGAAGAAGAATGAGACGAAGAAGATGAAAGAAAAAGAAGAAGAAGAATGAGGCGAGGAAGATGAAAGAAAATTTTGATGATGAAGAAGAGACGAAGATGAAAGAAAAAAAAAGAGACGACGATGACGAAGAAGAAAAAGATGAAGATGAAGAAAAAATGAGAGGAGAATGAAAGAAAAAAATGGTGGTATTGAAGAAAAAGAAAAAGAGACGAAGAAGATGAAAGAAAAAGGAGATGATGAAGAAGAAAAAGAAGAAGACGAAGATGAAGAAGGCGAAGAAAGAGGCGAGGAAGATGAAAGAAAAAGATGAAGAAAAAGAAGGGACGAAGAACATGGAAGAAAAAGGAGATGATAAATTAAAAGAAGAAGAAGAAGAAGAGGAAGAAGATGATGATGAAGAGGAAGAAGAAGAAAAAGAGAAAAAAAAGAAGAGAAAATTGAAGCAGAGTCAAGACAGGGAAGAAAGAAAATGAAGGAAGACAATAAAGAAGAAAGGATTGAAGAAGAAGAAGAAAAGGTCATGGAAGGGAGGGAGGCCAAAATAAGGCGAGATGGGAGGGCAGAATAATCTGTAACGACGGAAGACGAAGTGAGAGTGAAAAAGACTATCGACTGAGGAGAAATGGAGGACAAATCAAAAGAAAGACGATCGCAATATTCCCGAGCGGAGGAAAAGGGTAAAGAAATGGAGGAGGAGGAGGAGGAGGAGGAGGAGGAGGAGGAGGAGGAGGAGGAAGGAAAAGGGGAGGAGAGGGCGGTTACTCGAGTGTGTGAAAGTGGAAAAATTCCTTGGCTCTCAAAAAGGAATATGCATGACAAGTCATGCATTAGAGTAGCAACTGGAAGAAGAACAAGGGAAAGGGAAGTAGGAAAAGGAACAGGAAGAGGAGGAGGAGGAGGAGGAGGGCGAGTAGGAGGAAGAGGAGGAGGAGGAGGAGGAGGAGAAGGAGGAGGAGAGAAGAAACGTCGGAAGAAGTCGAAATAAGATAAGAGGAGAGAACTGAAGATTTGTTTGATGAAGAGAAAGACATCATGAAGGATCGAGGAAGAGGAGGATGACAGAAAAGAAAGATATATATAGAGAGAGGAAGGAATAAAACATGATGAATAAAGGCTAAAACCCCTCGAAATAGGGACGTGTCACAATAAAAAGAAAGAAGAAAAAAATTGGAGGAGAACGAATTGCTGGAATGAAGGACGAGAGGAGAGGAAATACAACGAAAGAGAAAGAGACGGACAAAGACAAGAGGGAGGATGAAGAAAATCAAAACGAAGAAGAAGAAGAAGAGAAGAAATAAAAGGAGGAGCAAGGAAGATATGAGTAGGAATATAAGAGAAGTATAACAAAAGAAAGTGTAAAAAATAAAATATAATTTAATTGGAGAAGGAGCATATTAGAATCGGAAGGAAAGATGCAGTGACAGCTGGCGGAAGAAATGATATGCATTAATTTATACATACATACGTAACATACATATACCATTCATACATACGTGCGTCCATGCATAAACCATTGATACATAGATACATACATACGCTATCCATACATACATATACCATTCATAAATACATGCGTTCATATACATAATACTTACATAAACTATCCATTTATACATACGTACATACATATACCATTCATAAATACATGCGTTCATAGATACATAATACTTACATAAACTATCCATACATACGTAAGTACATACATATACCATTCATAAATACATGCGTTCATAGATACATAATATTTACATAAACTCTCCACACCCACATACATAAACCAATCATACATACATGCAAGTACACACACATGAATTTGAGGCTAGGTATGGTAAACTGAAGAATAGGAGACGGGACCCAACGAGCGTATCATTTAGGTAGTTACGCCCGACCTATGGGTAATGCTCTGACCTTACACACACACGCACACACAACTTCTTGCCTATGTGAGTTAGAGTGCCGGCTCGCAGTGCAGCGATGCTGAAATTATTTCAGTTATGGGCGGGATTCGAACTCGGATAGCTGGATTAGCGGTTGCGAATGGTACCACTGCGCCTACATGACCTGATTTGACCTCACTTTGCCTGACCTCCACTAAGTTCATGTTGTGGAAATTTATTGATGACTGATTCAGTCACTCAGTTTGCCATGGTGTAAAATACCCATAACTCATGCCTATATTATTTGGATATGTCTCTCAAATCAAACACGACTTAATCAAAACAAAGTGTTTTGACCTCGATTGTGCTTCTGCCCAACCCAGGTCGCTTCTTTATTTCTATTTATCTGTCTAGTTGTATTCATGTGTGCTTGTAGCAACATGCTGCCACTGCTATAGTGTCCCCTAAGTGTACATATCATAACTGTTTATAAAATTGTTAATCTTTATCAATTTATTATATATATTTATTATCAATTATACAGTATGTTTCAAATATTGTATCTCATATGAGGACGACTGTTATATTGTTAAATGTATTCATATATAGTTTTATTTGCATACGCTTTACAAAGCGTTTAACTATTCTCTATGTATTATGTATGTCATGGCGGACGGGCGAATCAAATACAAGTTCCAACCAGTATCGAAGCTTGAGTCACTCCTTCCTACAACCGAAAGGATAATCCCTATCTACAATGATGAGATAAATAACATCATTATTTACACTGCCACTGCTATAGTGTCCCTTAAGTGTTCATATCGTAACTGTTTATACAATTGTTAATCTTTATCAAATTAGTATATATATACGCTTAGGGGACACTATAACAGTGGCAGCGTGTTGCTACATGCTTATGTATCTATTTTTATTTCTATATATTCATCAATTTACTTATTTATTCATGTATTCACCTATTTATTTTCGTTTATATATATTAATTCATCTACTTATCTATTTATTCATTTGTATATTTTAATCCACATATATTTAATTATCTATTTATTTGTTTATTAATTTTTGTTTTATGTTGGAACGACGCGTTTTTCTTTCGGAGTTGATATGGGAGGGAACGGAGCGCGAGACTGGGAGCTCCCCTGAGGGAGTCCAAGGAACGGGAGTCGACGAAAAGGAACGGAAAAGGAAAATCTCGGTTTAAAACTGGAGTTAATCAGGTGGAGAAGTTTGGATGGTGTTGAGTGGAAGCCTGGAGAAGACGACAAAGGCAAAGAAGATGAAGATGGAGACCAGGAGGAAGAAGACGAATAAGAAGATAAAAAAAGACTAATAAAGCGAAGAAGAAGAAGACGGAGCCAAGAAGGGAAAAAGACTAATAAGACAAAAAAAAAGAAGAAGAAGAAGATGAATAAAGCGAAGGAGACAAGGAGGAAAAAGGCGAATAAAGCGAAGAACGAGAGGACGACGACGGAGACGAGGAAGAAGGGGAATAAGACAGAGAAGACAAATAAGGCGAAGAAGACGAAGAGGAAGTGGAAGAAGAAAAGTGAAACGAAGAAGAAAAACGGAAAAACGACAAAGACGAGGAAAATGAAGAAGCCAAGGGAAACGGAAAAAAGTCCGTGGAGAGAGAGAGAGAGAGAGAGAGAGAGAGAGAGAGAGAGAGAGAGAGAGAGGGGGGGGGGAGGGAGAAGGAGGAGGGGAAACATGTCAGACGACAGACTTTGGGGTGCTCTAGACGTTTAAAAATCCTTCGGGCTGAGTGCTCGAATGCAAAATGCAAGAACGGCAAGACGAGGAGGAGGAGGAGGAGGGAGTGGGTGGTTGTGTGGAAATTAGGCGCCGGGAGAGTGAGATCGAAGGGGTGAGAAGGAAGAGGAGGAGGAAGAGGAGGAGGAAGAGGAGGAGGAAGAGGATGGGAAAGAAGATGGAGAAATGGAACAGGCGTAGATGGATGTCGGAGAGGGCGAGAGAGGAACAAAAAGAGAGGAAGAGAAAAACAAGGATAGGTAATAGTAGTATCAGTAGTAGTAGCAGTCGTAGTAGTAATAGTAGTAGTAGTAGAAATATCAATAGCACCAGCAGTAGTAATAATAGTTGTAGTAGTAGGTGGTCATAGCAATACAAGTAGTAGTAGTAGTAGTAATAGTGGTGGTAGTAGTAGTAGTAGCAGAAGTAATCTTAGTAGTAGTAATATTAGTAGCACTAGCAGTAATAATAATAGTTGTAGTAGTAGGTAGTCGTAACAATAGAAGTAGTAGTAGTAATCGTGATAGTAGTAATAGTAATAATAGTAGCTGTATTATCAGTAGAAGTGGGTAGTAGTATCAGCAATAGTATCAATAGGTAACAGGAATAACAGGAGTAGTAGTATTAACATTTAAACTTGATGTAGCCTCCTATCTTTAAAACTGACTGGACGTTATTGACACTTCAGTACTCTCATTAGCACACTTCCAACGAGAGAAAGAGAGAGAGAGAGAGAGAGCAAAAAGATGGAATATACTTTCGACACAAACACTAATGATGTTAGTTGTTTTGTGATCTTCTCCTTCTCCTCCTCCTCCTCCTCCTCCTCGTTTTGTAAATCGTCGACTTTGCCTTCAATCACATTTGGCGCCTCAAAAGGCAAATAATAATTGGGCTCTCTTAAAAAATAAAACACAAAAATTTGCAAACTATAAAGGTAGTTTGATAAAAAGGAAAAATATAAATAATAATGATAATGCAGAAGATAAAAAAACAGAAATTGGTGGGTGGTCTTCGTACATTGTGATGAACACACACACACACACACACAGAAACACACACACACACACACACACACACACGCACACACACAGCTTGCTGGTGTAGTGGTTATCGTCGAGGGTTGCCATGAGGTCGACACGAGTCTCACTTACTCCGAAAATCATCGCAATACAATAACCTGTTACTGTCCCCCTTAAGCAAGAAGATGGGTAGTTGGGATCCAGAAGGTCACATAGATGAGCCAGTAGCTCTCATCCGAAAAGGGTAGTAGCTGTCCATCACGATCCCAGCACGTGATTCAAAATCTCGGTGGTGGATCACACACACACACACACACACACACACACACACACACACACACACACACACACTCAGAAAAAATCTCTTGGTGACATTCCAATGTTAGTTCCCCTTGAGCCGAGATATACTTGTAGTACTTTTTTTTTCCAGGCGCGAACGTGAATATATTGATTGTTGCTCCAAACCCTTCCCTCCCGAGGGGAGAGGAGGCAAGGGGGGAGGGGGAGGGAAGCGGGGAGGAGGAAGGGAAATGGGGGAAGGGGCGGGGGAGAGGGAGGGGGAGAGAGATAGGGGATAGCGGGAGGGGGAAGGGGAGGAAAGGGTTGGGGAAGAGGGATAGGGAGGGGGAGAGGTAGGGGGAAATAGGTAGGGAAAGGGGGAAAGAGGGAGGTGGAAGGAGGAGGAAAAGAGAGAGGGGGAGGGGAGGAAAGGGAGGGGGAAACAGAGAGGGAGGGGGAGGGGGGAGGGAGGAAGAGGGACGGGGAAGGGGAGGGGCAGGGAGGTGGAAGGGAAGGGGTAAGGAGGGGGAAATAGGGGGAGAGGAGGAGGGGGAAAGAGGGAGGGAGAATGGAAGGGGAGAGAGGAAGGAGGAAATGGGGACAGGAGGAGGGGGAAAAGAGACGGAGGGAGAGTGGGAGGGGACAAAAGGGAGGAGGAAGGGGAGGAAAGGGAAGGGGAAAGAGGGAGGGGGAAGAGGAAGAGAGAGGGGTAAAGAGAGTACCACGGAGACCATATTAGGAGAGAGAGAGAGAGAGAGAGAGAGAGAGAGAGAGAGAGAGAGAGAGAGAGAGAGAGAGAGAGAGGGAGAGAGAAAGAGAGAGAAAACAGGAGTGACATTACCCATTCACCATCGAAAGAGTACGAATAGAATAGCCTGGTGTTACTTACGGGAGGAGGCTGACACCCCGCTCCCGGTGGGCAATGATCAGGTTACAACCGGTTACAATAGCGCT
This sequence comes from Oratosquilla oratoria, assembly GCF_046742065.1. Classification (NCBI taxonomy): domain Eukaryota; kingdom Metazoa; phylum Arthropoda; class Malacostraca; order Stomatopoda; family Squillidae; genus Oratosquilla; species Oratosquilla oratoria. The sequence continues at coordinate 71,032,793 of NC_134785.1, read as the reverse complement.
CGATGGACTAAAATAATCATCTACCCGGTTGGAATCCGATTTCGAAGTGAAAATATACTACAGATAAATTATTTTTTGGTTACAATGCAGACCAGACCAAGAATCGTGTTTAATAAGTGAATAGAGGACACGTACCAGCCAGCTAGGCACTTCACGTATTCTCTAGTGTTTTGTTACATTGCGAGCGTAGCAACGAGGCTTGCAAAAAGTGGCTGAGTAACATAATAAGTTTACAATGATCTCCTGTGGACTCGAAAAGCAACTGAGAATAAAATCCAAAGCAAACGAGATTAAGACAAACCCGTGATGAAGACAGTGTCAAAGTGTTTAGACAAAGGTAATTAGATAAGTCATTGAAAAGGTACTTTGAAAAATATTACAAAATATTGACGAGCTCGCGTGTTGATCTCTCTCTCTTCTCTCCTCCTCACTCTCGCCTAATCTCTTTCTCTCTTTTCCTCTATCCCCCTCCCTTCCTCTCTTTCTCTCCCTCACTATCTCTCTTCCTCTCTACCCCCCATTGTCTCTCTGTCTTTCTCTCTTTTCCTCTCTTCTCTCCATTCCCCTTTTTCTTTCCCCCGCCCTCTCTCTCTTTTCCTCTCTACCCCTCTCTCCCCTTCCTTTCCCTTTTTTCTCTCCCTCGCCCTCTTTCTTTTACTCTCTAACTCTCCCTTTCCTCTCTCTCCCCCTCTTTTCCCCTCTTTGTCTCACCCACTCTCTCTCTCTTTTTCCTCTCTCCCCCTCCCTCCCCTTCTTTCTCTTTTCCTCTCTTTTTTCTCTCTCCTTTTCTTTTGCCGTCATGAAACAGCTGTAGTTCCTGCAACCAGATGTTAGTGTGACGGACTACCCAAGCTTGACTGTAAGGGGGTGCTGGGGTAGGAGAAGGTTAAGAAACTACTCTACACCAGTCACCCATGACACTTTTCACTGAGTTTTATAACTTAAGTGTTGATCCTGCCTGTCGGCAGATGATTTTATTCAAACGAGGTTAAAAAAAATCTCTTTAGTGTAAAGATTACCCTTTCTGCCGTATTTGCCATTTTCGTATTAATTCTGGTTCATGGGTTTCCAAACTGTGGGTCGTAACCCCAAAAAAGGTCATGACCTTTTATCTGCACATTCAGCCACAAGGATCCGTATATTGATTTGCTTGTGTCAAGAGAGCAAATACATCTTTCTCATTAAAATATATTATCAGGTCAACCCTTGTTAATAAACACTGATAAACAATCATATATATTTTTGTTGCTTCTCTCTCTCTCTGCTGTAATTAATAAATTTTAAAGTAATGTGTCTGCGATATTAAAAATGAGTACGTTTTCAGTAGGTTTGGTAATGCTGAAAGGGGTCACGTATGGGAAAAGTTTGGGAAACACTGTTCTGGTTATTTTGGTCTAGTTTTCAATAATGCAGTTTTGTACTTATCTTATTTGTTATTTTGATGTATTTTTTCTTATAAAGCTACTTTTAGAAAATCATAAAAAAGAGGAAAAATAATCGTAGGGTTCGAGGAGACAAGCTTGGATTGTTTGGGTGCAAAGTGGGGCGGTCTGTGCGTGAGGGCTGTCTGTAGTAATGATGGAAGACCAGACGAAGTTGAAAAGCATCGACTAGAAAAATATATATAAATTATGACATAATTTTGAAGAAGTAAAACCTGCAGATGCATAATTCTAATATGTCGTCATCATAATTAATTTGTGTAATTTTTCATGTAGAGTCGAATTTAAATGTCGACAAAATGAATTCATCGGCCGAGTTAAAACGACACCATAAACAAAATCATATCAAGGGAACGGAATTAAATCTACACACACGCTAGAAAAAAGGAAATTTATTCTTATTTGATTTTTATCAAATAAAAAGATCACCGAGTTCTTATTATTGCGAAAAATGCTCATCTAATTGCCAACGTGCATCAGTATTGAATCAAACTTTTCCGGCGAATATAGCTACTCGGCGAATCACAATTGCTCCCGAGGTTGGAATATGAATATTTTTACCAATGAAAGGAAGGGAAAATTGCATCGCGTAAGCCCCGAAAGCACACAGGATTATGCTCCATTCATGTTTGTCTTCCATACGAAAGAAATATTTTATTTCATGTGTTTCGGGATCGACTGGCGGCCATATTGGATTTTGATTGTTTACGTTTGAGAGAGGAATTTTTAAAAGCGTTCATTTAAAGTATTCTAAAAAGACACATAATACGAATCATACTAATTGTGATGTCTACATCATATCGTAAACAATTTCTTTACACATAATGATTAATAATGATGAATATATTAACCTGGAAGGAGGGAGACTAAAAGGAAAGGAAGAGAATATTAAAAATTACTGACAGCTTACGAAGATGAATAAAATCGACGGGAAATTTGCCATCCGGTAAGCAAGAGATTTACTGCTGTGGAGGGGAAGGTTTTAGTGGGAACAGAACAGAAAATGGAGGAATTATTGATGCGGCAAGAATATCAAAGATCAAATACCTTTGCACCAATCAGATCAAAAAAGGGGAAAAGAAAACGGGATTTGGTGGGGGAATTGTGGTGTTCTAAGTATTGTGAGGTTGGGTGTGGAATTGTGCTTATGTTGATATTGTGAAGTCTGTGGTGGTATTGTGACGTTGTAAGTATGGTGAGATTCATGGTGTTGCACGGGATGGTATATTTAATATGGTGGTTTTGGTAAAGTTAGATATGGTGTAATGACGTGTGGTATAGTGTTTAATGATGAGGCTTGGTATGTTACGACATTATAGAGTGTGCTATAGTGTGGTGAAGAGAGGAAAGGAAAATGGGGGAAAAGGAAGGAAAGCAAAGGAGGTTGAGGGAAGAAAAAGGAAGGAAAGGGAAGGAAAATGAGGGAAAGGGAAGGGAAAGAAAAGGAAAGAAAAAGGAGCGATAAAGAAGGAAAGGAAAGAAAGAGGAGGGAAAGGGAAGGAAAGGGAAGGAAAGGGAAGGAAAGGAAGGGGATGAGAGGGAAGGAAAGGGTAGGGAAGGGAAGGAGAGTGAAGGAAGAGGAGGGAAAGGAAAGGGAAGGAAAGGGAAAGTGAAGGAAAAGAAGAGGAAAGCAAAGGAAAATGTGGGAAAGAGAAGGAAAGGAGATCTTTGTTTACGAACACTGACTGACCAGACATTTTGTAGTTTCAGACATCCGACGTCTCAAGAAAGACATCTGATTATGAGTTTCTTATTCCAAATGTTGGGTTTATTACAAAACACACCGACCGACGGGTTCCTAACAAGGTCTAATGGGGAGGGAGGGGGAGGGAGAGGGAGAGGGAGAGGGAGAGAGAGAGAGAGAGAGAGAGAGAGAGAGAGAGAGAGAGAGAGAGAGAGAGAGTGAGAGAGAGAGAGAATCTGACCTCATTCCCTCTGAATTTGGACCAGCGGCCTACTACCTGTGGTCCAGTAACCCACCACCTGTGGTCCTGCTGCCACTACCTGTGTTCCAGCTCCCACTACCTGTGGACCAGTGACCCAGTACCTGTGGTCCAGTTCCTCTTCCTGTGGCCCAGCTCCCACTACCTGTGGACCAGTGACCCACTACCTGTGGTCAAGCTATCAATACCTGTGGCCCAGCTCCCACTACCTGTGGACCAGTGACCCACTACCTGTGGTCCAGCTATCAATACCTGTGGCCCAGCTCCCACTACCTGTGGTCCAGCTCCCACTACCTGTGGTCCATGTCCCACTGCCTGTGGCCCAGCTCCCACTACCTGTGTTCCAGCTCCCTACCTGTGATCCAAGCCCCACTACCTGTGATCCAGGCGCCACTACCTGTGGTCCATGTCCCACTACCTGTGGTCCATGTCCCACTACCTGTGGTCCAGCTCCCTACCTGTGATCCAGGCCCCACTACCTGTGATCCAGGCCCCACTACCTGTGGTCCATGTCCCACTACCTGTGTTCCAGGTCCCATCTAGTGGCCCAACGAGTGTCTTAAGTGAGACCACTAACGGAAAATTAGTGGCACTGAGTGGATGTTTAGCGATACAGTTTAGTGACGACGTCGCCTCACGCTCGTAGAGTTACGAATAAGATTTCAGAAAATCCCGTCAAAAGAGCGCAGAATCTTGATACGGCAAAAGATATCAGGACGGAATTCGAAGCCGAGTATAATATTCCAAAATTCAAACATTTCCGTCACGACATGAAATACAAGACCGGTCGTTTTCCGAAACATATCAAAAAGTAATATTTACTCCTGTGAACTCAGGAAGGTTAATCTAAATGAATTAAGCCAAGTAAATGGGAAAAGGCATGTGTAATATGTAAATTTTGTTACTGTAATCCTTTGTAATCCACTGTAATATTCTCTTATAGGACAACCACAAAATTACCTGGTAAAAGCGACCATGGAAATATACATACAGATGCACATTTCAAGAAGTGGAACGGTTTTGTCCACAGAGATAGAAGCGCTGGTAAAAGACGATTCATAAGGCTCGTTTCACACGTATCGACTTTTCGCCGTGCGCCGTCCACGACACGACGTCGTGCTCTCAAAAAACCAAGGGATGTTTTCACAATTCGTCGTGGTCGTGGCGAGCGAAAGCATCTATTGACACCCATGGTTATTGGAGAACATGACGTCGTGTCGTGAACGGCACACGGCGAAAAGTCGATACGTGTGAGACGAGCCTGACATCTTTCTGGAGGTCGTGTCATCATGCTGAAACTCGAACAAGTAACGAAAGTCATGTAATTGAAACACTTTCACACACACACACACACACACAAGTACACAGATACTTTGCCCAACACTACTTAAATGAACATACATACATATATATATACATATGTATATACCGGTGTGTATGTGGCCGTTTCTCGTTTGATGCACACAGGTTCTGCCCACACAATCCCCGGCACCAAATCATCTGTCTCTCCACACCCACAAACGCAGGCATCAACTGCAGACACAATTCCTGTCTGCACCATAAGATTATGAATTCAGTCATTCGCTGCACTTGTGAGGAAAGCCATAAGACACAGTCTGTGCGTTTTGTATTCTCCGTGTGCGCTCTGCGCAATGAGAGGAACGCTGGAGTGAAGCGTGGATGGGGGTGGGGGGAGGGGGGAAGGTGGTCAAGAGAGAGTTCGAACGTTAGTCACTTTTGTAAAGTGAAAAATGTGTTTCAATTTGTCACTGCATCTCAGTTTCTTATAATGAATAAATGCATAAGGAAACACATAAAATGAACAAATAAATAAATGAATAAATAAATTACAAAAATAAAGAATAAAAGACAAAGAAATTTAATAAACAAATAAAATACCGCAATATTAATTATAATAATAATGAAAATAATAACAATAAATGATAATAATAAAACAATAAAGATAAATAAATTAGTAAAATAAAAATGTCGCATAGAAGAAGGCAGACATACATTGTCATATATAGACGCATCTGCTAAGTTAAATATCAACCTCCAATCTCGCACCCCCACCCTTTTGGACTGGTTGACAGTTTCTCATTTACTCTAATCATCACCAGACTATTCTATTCATGTCCGTGGTAACCATCCGTCTCAGAAAAAAGTGTGTTTCATTTCGTCTTAATAAACCATTTCTGCACTTTTCCTTAAATTCCGGTTCCCGTAAGGTTCTTCTGCCATGTCTATATCCTCTGAAGTAATTGTTGAGTCTTCTGTAGGAAGATTTGTCTGTGGAGCGGCCGCCTGTACAATGCGCCTTCGTTCAAAAATATCTGTCGTTGGTTAATAAGTACTCTTAAAAAAACACACATACGATATTTATCTGCTATCATGATACTCTATTAATAAATTTTGAACAACTGCATTAATAATACTGTTTTGTGTGCAGTTTTTAATAATACGTCCATTTACATGTTCATAAGCTGCTAACTTCAGCAATGTTTAGCGGGACTTGACAAACAACTGTTTACTAGCTAACATTTATTAGTTAAGCATTGGTGCATAACTTTTAGTGATTTGCTGTTAGCTAGCAGAGATTGTTAAGGCTAACAAAAAAGTTTTGTGTACACGGCCCCTGGTCTCTTCCTAATGAAACAAGGACGGAAACTTTTGGGAAATGTTTTGTCTCTGAGTAGCGACTTTGCTCAAGCATCAGTTCAACGCACTGGAGGTCCCCCCCTCAGCTGAATAAAACCGCCAGGCGGCAGCCAGAATAAAAATATATTACAGGGTTAGGTGGGGTTAAAACGTCACCACAGTAACCTCGGTCAGAGGTTCCAATTCCTTCATGAGAGGTTCTGATTCCGTTATAAAAAGTTTCGATCCCTTCCATAAAAGATCTCATCCTATCACCTGTGTCGGATCGTCTGGTTTTAGACTGAAGATCCTATTGTTATCTATTTTTTTTTTTTAGATTAAGAAACCGAATCTCATTTGTTTGAATGCTGAAACTAAATCATGAAGTTTACTTTTAATCTCTTTCTCATAAAATAAAGCAGTTTCAGTTACGTATTTATCTGTGTTGGGCTGTGTCATTCTTTTTAATTAACAAATATTGCTATGCATACCTCTTATCATTCTATGTAGGTCTAGAAAACAATCTAACTTTTCTTGTAACTATATTTCTATTCTTTCAAGATTATGCGTATATAAATTTATTACAAAGGATTACAAAGGCGGAGCATGACGACAGGAGACCTTTTGGTCCATAAATAGGTTGGATGCGAAAAAATATAATAATGATAAATAAATAAATATATTAACAAATAAAAATTATAATAATATAAATAATAAAAAATAAAAAATAAATAAATGCATAGGTATAGTTAAATAGTAAACAAACAGGTAAATAGTAAATAATAATCAATTGACATATAACTACTAATAAATGAAAATCGAGCAAATAATAACAAAAAAATAAACAAATAATATAAAATAAATGGCAGGCATTACAGCATCTTGTTTAGGTGTTTATCCAAACGAAGCTTAAAGCCTTCGAACTGAACTACATTGCACTGCCTCTGCAGGAAGTTTATTCCATTCATTAACTACACGGTTGGCGAAGTTGTTTCTACCCACTTCCAAATTAAATCTATTTCATGACAGTTTGAGACCTTTATTTCTTGTCGGATTCTCAATCAATGTGAAAATGTTGTCACATTCGATGATGTCAATTCCCTTTAGAATCTTAAAGACCTGTATCAAGTCATCTACGAGTCTACGTTTTTTAGGGAAAACAGATTCATATGTTTTAATCGATTTTCGTATGAGCTATTTTTGATATTTGGAATCAGTTTTGTGGCTCGCCGTTGTACTTTTCCCAATCTGTCAATGTCTTTAACGAGATTCGGTGCCTATACGGAAACAGCATATTTCATATGTGGACGAACTAACAATTTAAATAGCTTGTTCTAAATGATGTTCGATAGGATCTCTAATGATAGTTTCCATTATTTTTCCTACGATTGAAGTCAAGCTTATAGGCCTGTAGTTATTTGGTTTCTTTTTGTCACCTTTTTTGAATATGGAGGTAACGTTAGCTAGCTTCCATTCTCTTGGGACATCTCCGGATATGATGGGTTTCTTGAAAATAATTTCTAATGGAAAAACAATCTCATTTTTCATTTCCTTTAAGAGTCTTGGATGCCAGCCGTCAGCCCCTGCAGTTTTATTAACTTTGAGTTTCTCTATACATTTTTTTTTCTTGTTATATTTACCGTAGTAAGTTCACCCTAGACTATTCACAGATGTCAGTTTGGAGTTCACTTTGAGGTGTTTCGTTTACGAATACTGAGCTAAAAAAGTTGTTTAAAATCTCACACATTCCTTCATTTGAATATTCAAGTTGACCGTCAGCAGATAATAGTGGGCCAATGTGATTCCTAATAACCTTTTTAATTCTAATGTAAGTATAGAATTCTTTGGGATTATCTTTAGATTTATCAGCGATATTCATTTCATATTGCCTTTTTCTTTTATTTTTTGTCTTTTTTAAATATCTGAATTATCACATAACTTTGATAGTCATTAGATTCACCCGAGCATTTGTATTTCTTATAAGCCTATTTCTTTTTAGCAATACTTTTTTCAGTTTCTTTGTCAAGCCATTTAAGGCGACCTGATTTGGGGGAGCGTCTGTCCTTAAATTGGAAATAGTTTGCGTCATTTTTAGTAGGATTTTTTTCCATGGGTGCGTTGCCAAACTTGGAAAGATCTTTTTATCTTAATTCGCGGGCGGTGATAAAAATGAAATGAGTTTATGAAGTGGACCTATCATGTAAACACACACATCGACACTTCCTTCCACCTGACGCTCCCCCACCACGCCACCCTACCAGGCACAACAACAATCTTGTGCCCATCAGAGTGCCGAGGACTAACCGCTACAAGAGCAGCGCTATTCTATCCATAGTGTGCATTATCAATTTAATTCAGTCTAGTCCTAAATTTAATTCAAACTGTTTAACGGAGGTGTACCACTGTTAATTCAGTACAGCGTTTATTAATATTATTATCATTATTACACAGGCACACACACGCGAGCGCTCATCTATGTAACTAAACAAGTATCCATCTATGCAGAGAGACAAACACTACAGAAAGCCTTCATTCCTACTGACACAAACATAAACAAAGCCACACACACACACACACACACACACACACACACACACACACACACACACACACACACACACACACACGTTTCCATGAACTAGGTTTAAACTTAATCCACCTCCTTTAGACTCGGATTAATTTTAATCCACCTTTAGACTCGGTTTAACTTAATTCACCTTTAGGAGCTATTCCTTCTTGCCCCTTTGTTTGATTCGAATTAACGTCGCGAATTTCCCCTGCCAGGAGGCTAGGACGGTGCCCCTTACAGAACACACTGTATCGTGGAATTTAAATAAACATACCCTTGGTCCAACTCGCTGGCGGCAGGGTTCGAACTGCCGTCACCTCGACGGAAAGGGAAGAAGGATAACACAGGATAATGAGACGAGAAAGGGCGAATCCATTGAGGCTTTGGGGAGCGGATGGATGGGCAAGAAGGATTGGTGGAGGGAGTGGGGAGATGGGGAGGCGGTTTTATAGGTAGAGGGAGGGAGGGAGGGAGGGAGGGAGGGAAGGGAGGGAAGGGAGGGTTGTGGCAAAGAAAAAAAAAGTGTCCATCTTATTCTTAAAAACTCGCCCAAAGACATGCATTATCGTTTAGTATTTCCACTTTTTCAGTAAATGTATTCGATAAGATAATCTCGTTTCAAATATCTTGCCACAGTGGATTTTCGTTTTATAAGAATGTTATTTAAGTTTACTGTATTCAATGAAGCGGTCTTGGGCGAAACAGGCCACGCCCTATTTCCTTCTTGACCAATCACAGCCGCTGTTGAATGACGCGTATTGGGTGAAAGGAGTCCGCGCCCTTTGCAGGAGAGCCCCGATTGGACAGGAAATAATGAGGGCGGAGCCTATTTTGGATAAAATACTCGACTGGGACTATGGACCAATTGAAAGGGGGAATGTCTGAGAGGTGGAGTTCCAATGTTTTAATGTATTTATTGGAGGGTTTGAATCTCTGTTTTATAGGTTTTGATGCTACATGGGTTTAGCTTTCGGCCATTGGTTCACACGCTGTAGACAGGTTCAGAACTCTTTAGTAAGAGAGCTGAGATTCAGTCGTTACGATGAGGCGAAGGTGAAGGGAGAAAGAGTTGGGAAAACAGTTTCTTCTCTTTGAAATTTTGGACTCCACGGCCGTATTTGGCCAAATAACAACAACAACAATAATAACAACAACAGGGCTGTACCCTCTGGGGAGTAGGAAGAGGTGAAGAGGAGAAAGAGAAGGAAGAGGAGGACGAGGAGGAAGAGAAGGAAGAGGATGGGGAGGGGAGGAAGAAGAGGAGAAAGAAGAGTGGGGAAGGGGGTGTGAAAAACGCTTGCTGACTGATCGTGGGAGGACATGCACCTGGGAAGAGGGTTGACGGAGAGAGAGAGGGAGAGAGAGAGAGAGAGAGAGAGAGAGAGAGAGAGAGAGAGAGAGCCTCCCAAGGGGTGATGGAGGTCTTCCACCCACCCACCCCCAGGTGGATCAGGGGTTTGTAGCTTCTTCGGGATCATCCACGGCCTGCGACCGATGTGAACCCAAGAGCCTGGCCACAAGAGACTGGAAACAATGCGGTGAGGGATGGTGCGTGGGGAGGGGGGAGAGGGAGGGGGAAGGGGGAAGGTAAGCTCCCAAAGGGGAGGCTGTGCAATGAAGTACCAACTAAACCCCCACCCCTATGACTACATATATATATATATATATATATATATATATATTGCATACCACATTCAAAACATGTCTCAGATCTAGACAGTTGATTATGGAATTTAACTTAGATGAAACAACACTAAGAAACGACCTGGACCTTTAGGGTTGATTCACACTATCGGTCCGGTCGCGCTCCAGTCTCGCTACGCTCCGGTTCTGAGGTATTCAGGGTTGATTTACACTATCGGTCCGGTCACGCTCCACTCTCGGTTCTGAGGTATTTATCGGTCCGCTCTCGTTCCCGTCATCCCCCCTCCCTCGACACCAGTAGAAGTCTTACCATCAGTTACGAAGGATGTGTGACTGTAGTACAGCGAAGTTAGGTCATAGAGCTCTGGTTTACCTTTGACTAATTCTATTAGCATTTCATCTGAAACCACAAAATTAAAGTAAGTTTTGTAGGTTATATTTTATTCAGTTGGTGCTTATGTATATCCTAGCTGTGCGCATTGCCATTGTATCAGTGATAAATAAAAAGAAAACGTATTTTTATCATTTATCTACCTTTCGCATGATTCCATTGTGGTGTTTTCTTTGGATTATCCATGGTTTGGTAGGACAGAAGGAAACACTATTTGCTTAATTAAACGAAGACTGAATCTCGACTGGAGTGGAGCAGTAGGCAGGGCTGCAGCGTTTTCTACACTGCCGTGTAGAATGGGAGTGTTGCCATACCGGGGTATACATTTTTCTCGGGCGTGTGCAGACTTTCATAGCAAGATATACTTGTCAAACTTTGACAAAATGTTGGTTCTAGTTTTTTTATTCTTGAATGTATATAAGGCCCCCATGCCCTAACATATTCAGTAAGATATGAAAATTCTTTTTTATTATTATTATTATCGCTAAAAGAAAGCTGAAACTTTAGCGTATATTTTTTTTTACTACACCGTGAAAACGTATCTAGGAGGTCCTAAGATGGGAGGGAGGGTGGAGGGGTGTGGAGTGTTTTCGGGGATGGAATGGGTGGGAAGGATTTTATGCCTTGTCCTTTTTTGGCTACCTCCCTGGTAAGGGGGAAAAAGCCTTGGTATATGTATGTATGTAAAAACGTATCTTTTGGGGTACAATATTTTATAAGTAACACAATTACCAATTAAGTCATATTTTGATGTACCATTTATTATTTGATAACAGTTCTATGATTTTTAAAGAAAAGTTTGAGTTTTTAAATGTTATGAACAGCCCGCTGATATGTAGAAAAAATTTCCTCATATCCTTGTGCAGTTGCCACATGCCGCTATTTGGTACAAAATTCTACGAAACGGCAGCCCTGGCAGGTGCAGGACCGTGGCAACTGAGTTCACACTGGCGCTCACGGTTCGGTCACGGTCCAGTCTCGCTCCAGTAAAAATATCTTTTGACGGAACCGTGACCGGAGCGAGACCGGAGCGAGACTGGAGCGAGAGCGCCAGTGTGAATGCTTCCATTGAAATTAATGAGACAATATTGGACCGGACCGAGAGCGTAGCGAGACTGGAGCACGACCGGACCGATAGTGTGAATCAACCCTTAAACTGCCGACGCTTAGAATCAGTTGACCTTCATGATTACCAGAACTAATGGAGTTATCACACTGGGCTATTTTCCCCCAACCTCCGATTAATCGGCGGTACCGCCCACCTCCAGGATTTTCCTGCAGTAAAATAACTGTGGCAAACTATTTTGTTTTCTCAACAAAAATATAAAGAATGTCTTTTGATATGCCGGATGAAAAAATTTCTTCCAGCAAATCAGATTCCTTCCCGATATCTGCGGGCTGGAAATCTGCTCCAACAATCGGAGGAAAAAAATAGTCCAGCGTGATGGGCTATTAGGAGAGAACTTATTCCAAAGGAAAAAAAGTATCATTAGTTATCCAAAGAAACACATTGTGACGACGGCGCCATTATTTGCGCGACGTTTCGCCTGGGATGAGACAAAAGTGAGAGAGAGAGAGGATGGAAGGGGAGAGAGAGGGAGGATTAAGGTGGGCAAGGGGGAGGGGAAGAAGGGAAACGGGGGGAAGGTAAGAGGGAGGGTAAAGAGAGAGAGAGAGAGAGAGAGAGAGGTAAATGGATCAGAATGATCGAGAAAGATAGATAGAGGTGGATGAAGAGAGGGAGGGAGAGAGGGAAAGGGAGAGAAAGAGAGAGAGGGAGAAAAAGAGAGAAAGAGAGCGAGATAGAGAGGGATGGAGAGAGGGAAAGGGAGAAAAAGAGAGAGGGAGAAAAAGAGAAAGAGAGAGAGGTTTATCAAGTACATAGTCATGGTACACTTAATTTCTTCCCCTCCAATACCCTTCCCTCCCCCCAATCTATTCTCAGATATTTGCGTTTCGTGAACATAAGAACATAAGAATGAAGGAGAATGGGAGAGACAATAAGGCCTACACTAGGCAGTTCCATGTCCATGACCTCCTATCATCCATAAAGTTGTCTAACCGTTTCTTACAACAACCGATAGTTTCAGCGCTCACTACGTGTGTCTGATAAAGCTTGTCGCCAACTGAGATTTTCGTGTACATCGATTATCATGTCGACACTGACATCGAAAGCCCGTGATCTGGTTCACGCGGGGAGTGGAGGGGAGTGGAGGGGAGTGGAGGGGAGTAGTGTCATCTGAAGGAGTGAGGTGCACGCTGAACGGGGCCCTCTAACCGCCGTTCACATTAGCGGTTTGAACCGCGGGGGAACCGCGGCGGTACCGCATAGTCAAGAAAAAAACTGAGCGGTTGTGTGTGACCGCCTCCACGGACTATGTCATTGCACTGCCGCGGTTGAAACCACTAGTGTGAACAGGGGCTTGGAGTAAGGAGAATTTCAGTCATCAGGAAGAGAGTTGTAATGATTTCTGGGAAAGAATTACCCTGGCAATTACCAGGGTAATTGGGTATTTCCTGAGTGTTGGCACGGCCAGCTTCGGTGGAATTATTGTCTGCGCGGAAGAATCGAACAACATCAGTTGCCGAGTGGCAGGTTGGTTTGCACCGTATCTCGCACGACGAAGCTCCAAGTTCGAGCCCAGTGACCCCCCCGTGGACGTCGACTTACCCTGGAGGCCCCAACACCCGGGGCAAAGGTGGTTAGTCGTAGGTAAGCGTCTCCTGATGTGAGATCCATCTTATGGGGGTTGGTCTGGATGAGAAGGGAGAAGGAAGGAGGGGAGGGAGAGGAGGGAGGAGGGAGGGAGGGATGTGAAGAGAAGAGAAGGGAGGAGGAGAAAGGAGGTGGGAAGAAAAGAAAAGGGAGGAGGATGAAGGAGGGGAGGGGAGGGAGGATGAAGGAGGGGAGGGGAAGGAGGAGGAGGGAGGAGAAGAAGGAAGGGGAGGGAGGAGGAAGGGGGGGGAGGAAGAGGGAGGCGGGAAAGAAGAGGAGGAGGAGGGAGGAGAAGA
>NC_134785.1:70981655-71014155 GCF_046742065.1 Oratosquilla oratoria | reverse complement strand
AAGTTGAGAGTATATTACAAGATCCATCTAAGTTTTTACGTGTGAAAAAGAACCCTATTGATGAAATCCGGAAGAAAGTTACAAAATTAATCGACAATGCAAATGCTGATAAGGATGGTGTTAAATTTTCCCCTCTGCAAGGCCATTATGAACCTGGGTATTTCTATGGCAATGTGAAAACCCATAAACCCGGACACAAATTGAGACCCATTATTTCGCAAATTCCCACACCAACATACCAACTAGCTAAACAACTAAATGACCTAATCACTCCATATATTCCAACTGTCCATGCTCTCCGCTCCACAGATGAATTTGTAGATCTCCTTAGAAACACCAATCCTCAAGGAATCTTGGCCTCCCTTGATGTAGAAAGTTTATTTTCGAACATCAACGTAGAAGACACCATTAAGATAATTTTACAGAATGTCTTCAATCATGCTAGTCTGCCTCCTCCGAAGATACCACGCCTCACTCTAGAAAATATGCTACGGACTTGTACCAAACATGTTCCCTTTAGATGCCCTTCAGGCAAAATTTATTTCCAAACAGATGGCGTTGCTATGGGTAGTCCCTTAGGCGTACTATTTGCTCAGGCCTACATGTGCCATCTTGAAAACCACGTCCTCGGCACTTTAAGCCAGAAACCCAATATGTACCTTAGATACATTGACGACATCTTCGTAGATATTGAAGGAGAGGAACAATTAGAATGCCTTAAAAACAAAATGGAAGAAAACTCATGCCTTACTTTTACCGTAGAGAAGAGTATTAATAACAGAATTCCCTTTCTAGATGTGTGGGTAGATGGCTCAGAAGGTGCATTCATCACTAGTGTATACAGAAAACCAAACAACTCAGGAAGATGTCTGAATGGATCGAGTGAATGCCCTTCCAAATATAAAAGGAGCGTGGTACGTGCTTATGTCACAAGAGCCTTTAAAATTTCGTCCAATTGGCTCCTCCTCCACCAAGAACTAAATAGAGTGAAACAAATCCTTACTAATAATGGATTCACAATGACAGACATCGACAAAGAGATTGAAATTAATATGGAAAAAGCCAATAGCAACAGTATCAAGGTAGATAATAAGGTGAATAAATTAAACATTTTTTACCAAAATACAATGTCACCTGCATACAAAACAGATGAAAAAGTACTAAAACACATAATATACAAGAACTGTAAACCCAAAAAACAAGAGGATAAACTTAATTTAATTATTTATTATCGCAATCCGAAAACTTCGTCTCTTGTTATGAAAAATAATATGACTGCCACTAGAGACAAATTAAAACAAGACCACGTTGTGTATAAGTACTCATGCAATATTAACAAAGACGGTGTGCTTTGCAACGAAGAGTACATAGGCCACACAACGCAAACATTAACACAAAGACTGACATTTCACATGCAAAACGGCGCTATCAAAAATCACATCACAAAAACACACAACACTATCATATCACGAGACCAATTAAACGAAAACACAGTCATAATTTCAAAGACCAACGACAAAAGAAAATTAAAATGTTTGGAGGCAGTTTTGATCAAAAACCATATGCCAAATATCAACATACAGCAAAATATGTGCGGACATTTGGAACTTTTCGGGGCATCCCACGTCGCGCCACGAAGATGAAAAGTCCGGCAGCACTCTTGCATCACCATCTCTCCTAGTATTTCATATTTTGTAACTTTTTGTATTTATAAACATGTATGTATCTTTAGAAAATAAAATTTACCAGAAGATGCCTAAGGTATAGGCGAAACGTCGTTAAGTTCTAGTTTTTATTTCCACAATGGACTCCATTGGAAATATTATTTATAATTTACCAAGTTCTAAGAAGAGAATTATTAGAAGAATTGAAAGTGTTAAGAAAAAGATCACGAACGCTGAGTATGCTGTGATTTTCAATAGAAAATATATATATATATATATGTGTGTGTGTGTGTGTGTGTGTGTGTGTGTGTGTGTGTGTGTGTGTGTGTGTGTGTGTGTGTGTGTGTGTGTGTGTGTGTGTGTGTGTGTGTGTGTGTGTGTGTGTATGTGTGTATGCGTGCATGTGTGACAAAAAAAATTGCCTAAATACAAAGGCTAAAATTGCAAAAATCCTCTCAAACACACAAAACTTTACCTAAAGTTTGGAACGAGCTGAACTACACCAATAAGATAATTAACTTCAAGAAATTTTATTATTTGAAGTCTGGAAGTGAGCCTAAAATAGCGAACAATTACTTGATTGTGTTCGGTGGTATTGAACTTTGATCGTTAGAGTATTTGCTAATTAAATTACTGATGCAAGTTGACATATTAAAATTATGCAAATATATCTTCATTTTTTTGTTGTACTAATACAATTCCGTTTGCAAATATAATTAGAAAACTACTCTATTTAGAAATATATTAACCGATCATCAAGGACATATATTTATTTGTATATTTCCAATATGTCATCACGTTTCAATATGTCACAGGTGGATATCCGATATGGTATTTTAAATATTGCAACCGTAATTGTTTTTAATTTCAAGGTGTGTGTGTCTGTGTGTGTGTGTGTGTGTGTGTGTGTGTGTGTGTGTGTGTGTGTGTGTGTATTTTGTTGCTCAAATATCAGGTCAGATCATCGTCGATATTATGTACAATTTGATAATGTTATAATAATGAATTTGTTTTTTATAAAATATGTATGGGTAAACAAAATGTGTAATGTGTAATGTACGAAATAGATTTAAACAACTTGTTAATTATTATCACCACTGCTGTAGCTGTGGAAACTGACGTCAGATCAACTGCAGCAAGAGTAGTGCCAACTGAACAACTACACCAAAGCTTGGCAGCTGACCATTAGAAATATTGATTAGATTCTAATAGAAACAAATCAGTTTATTTAAGAAATGCAGCCGTCGACATGACGTCATAAGGTCCCGTCTGCTCTGAGTAATGGTATTTCTGAGTGATGAATTATCTCAAAATAAGGCATAATTTAAAAAAAGTGGTCATTTCTTGTTTGCTACGATCAACTTGGAGAATTATTTTGGTTCAATACGAAATATCAAGTGCGCACCGTTAAATGACGTCATGTCGCTTTGCTTTTTATTAAGTTACTTCCCATTCGGCCTGCGATTCAATTTTTTCATATCTTTTAAGAAAATTATCATCTTTTCATTTTCATAACAATGGCATTTAGGAACAAAGTCATTGTAGTTTATTTTTACAACCCATCTCCATAGAGAATCTTCAAACGACAAAAAAAGGTAGAAACATCTTAGTTATTTATATCAAGGAGTACCTCCCCTACCTCCCTCCCCAACCTTTCTGGAAAGTAATAATTACACATTCCGTCAACAGATGGCAGCACCGTGAAGTGGTTATGATGCACAATAGACAACGATAGCGCATCAAAGATTTTCTTTTCTTTTCTCTTTGGTACCCTATAAACTGGGGAGGAACATGTATACATTTTCTTTCGGAAGAAATTTGTCTTCTAAAATAATACGGTGATTATTCCATAAAAATGCTGTTATGCGTTTTTTCAATCTTACTTTAATATTTTCAGGGTTGTTAGGTCATTAATGACATTTAAATGCTTTATTCTGGCTAACAACAGGTATATATTGAGTTTATGGGAAATAAAAGTGAAAATCACCGTTACATGAAACATTACCAATAACGGATCAAATGTCGAAATGGCGATTCAAATTTGCACATCAGATATATGAGTGACATTCGATCACGTTGAAAGTTGTGAATAATTCAGTTTATTTCAGTCCGAGGGCCAAGTCTAAGCTGAATAAACGGGTTTGGCTGAAGACAGAAGAAAGACTTCATTTGACAGGGGTAGGGGGGAAGAGAGAGAGAGAGAGAGAGAGAGAGAGAGAGAGAGAGAGAGAGAGAGAGAGAGAGAGAGAGAGAGAGAGAGAGAACGATGAAGATGATACTGTAGAATATGTAAGCATTAAGCCCTTGTCCTAAGCTGAAAAAAATGCCCTGGTGTAAACCAAAACAACATGTATAAAGGCGTTATCGTAACTAAAGTTCTAGTTGAGTTAGACTGCAACTTTCAACTTATGGTAAGATTTATAGTATATTTCTATCACCAACCAATTCTAACCAGATCCAGATATCCTCTTTTGCCCTTACGTTCAGATGCAGATTAATTGTTTTATTAACTTTTTCGATGTTTAAGAAGAGAAAGAGACAAGTAAAGGTGGTTGTTGAGAAAGAGTTTGTGGTGCCCACATGGAGGACTGGAAGAGATCTGAACGTAGATATTCTGACGAGAGGAGAATGGTTTGTCCGATCATTATTAGGAGGAAGGAAAAAACGTGAGTGGAAATGAGTGGGGAAAGAAGAGGGGGGGGAGGGAGGCAGAAAGGTGACTGAATGGGTAGATCAAAGAATACGGAGATAGTAAAGGCACGTGGAAAGAATAAACGAGGAAGTATTAACAAAACGAGTCCCTTTCCGTTATCATTTTACTTCATTCCGTATTTCTAATTCTCTTTCTTTTCCTTCTCTATCCCTTCCTAATCCCTCTCCTCTTTTTCTTAAATGTTATAAACGTGAAGTCCATTTCCTTGTCTATTTCTTCCCCTCCCGCATTTGTCTTTGACTTCGTTTTATCCAGCATTGCCCTCCTCCCAGCCAACCACACTTTCCTTCCCCGTTTTCTCTCTTCTCCCGCTGAAATTTCCCTATTCATTTCTCCCCTTCCAGTTCTCATTCACCCCTTCCCTCTATTCCATTTCTGTTTGTTTTCTTCTCTTCTCCATTTCTTAATGTCCCAATTTCAACCTATTTCTATTTCTCCCCTATTCTTTCCTGTATCTCTTTCCGTCTGTCATTACTCGATGAAGACCGTCTCCCATTCCCTTCGCTGCTCGCCTGCCCGTCACTCGGTAGCGTCCTTCCCGTGACTCAGACCTCCCCGCAGATGCCTCGCTAGTGTACACAACCAAAGATGTTCCTGACGTGTTTCTCCACTTTTGACTCTATATACTGCCTTCACTCTCCATCCTCCTTTCCCTCCTCAAGGATGCACGGCTTTTTCTCTTCTAATCTGGTTATAGAACACTGTTCACTGTTTTCACCTTTTTAATG
The DNA here is from genome assembly GCF_046742065.1 of Oratosquilla oratoria. Taxonomy (NCBI): domain Eukaryota; kingdom Metazoa; phylum Arthropoda; class Malacostraca; order Stomatopoda; family Squillidae; genus Oratosquilla; species Oratosquilla oratoria. The sequence continues at coordinate 71,009,050 of NC_134785.1, read as the reverse complement.
TATGTATGAGGAGGAACGTGCTTCAATAAAACAGTGGAAAGGTGCATCAAGGAGCAATGAGGGGGAAGTGGTCACGTGGAACAAGGACATGAAAAATAATAGAAAGGGAGAACAAGTACATTATTTGTGATCGATTCTATCTTCGGCCCTCGCCAGATGATTTTTCTCAATCAAAATGATCTCACTTCATTTTCACCGTGGAAAGAGTTTTACATACTCAATGTAATTAGATAGGTGAAGAACAAGATGACTTGGCATGCTAAGCAGAATCATTTGACGTTAGCTTGAACAAAATCCATCAAGCATTACAAGTAAAAAAATATATTTCGGTATTAGGACCACAACATCGCCAAAATACCTTACGTTGGGTTAGGATAGGACATGTATCGTCAGAGGTTGGCTGGTATTTTCAAAATAACCGCCATACCAACGGCGGTACTGAACGAACTTGGCGTAATGTTTATATACACATCGTTGGCGACATCGTCGATAAAAGCCCGTGGGAGCTTCACTCCCGAATTAATTAGACTAGACTAGACATCGTCGATATTTCGACTCCACCATGAACACTGATGCTCCCATCCTCACATCTGGCGTTAGGCAGAATTAAAATATTAAAGTTTATCAATGATCTGGAGGGGTGGGAGCGTGCAAGACTGATGCCTTTTCCCTCCTTTTTTCGCTTTCAAAGTTATGCCAAGGAGATGAACAAGTGGGCCCGAGGGAAGCCGTGCTGAAAGGAGAGGAAAGGGAAGCGAAGGAGCGAAAGGCAAAGGGTTAAGGTAAAAGGGGAAGAAAAGGGAGGTCAAGGAAAGAGATGGAAAAGGGAGGAAAGAAAAGAAGGAGAATGGGAAAGGAAGAGAAAGGAAGGTAAGGAAACGGGGAGGAAAGTAATGGGAAGGGAGGGGAGGGGAAGGAAAGCTAAGGAAAGGGAAGAAAAGGGAAGGGAAGGGAGGAGAAAGGAAGAGGGAAACATGGGGAAGGAAGGAAAGGGAAGAGAAGAGAATGGGAAACACAGGGAGGAAAAGAAAGGCAAGGGAAGGGGAAATATGGAGAGGAAAGGAAAGGGAAGGGAAAAAGGGGATGGAAGGAAAAGGAAAGGGAAGAAAAGGGAAGGGGGAATATAGAGAGGAGAGGAAAGGAAAGGAAAGAGAAGGAAAGGGGAAATATGGAGAAGAAAGGGAAGGGAAGGAAGGAGAAAAGAAGGCTGCTTTATTCCTTAATTAAAAAAAGAATAATAATCTTGTTTGCCCCAGCAACGCTCGAAATGACAATGAAATGAAAGAGGATACAATAACATAATATAAAATGAAAATAAATTACATTTGTGAGGCACACATACATGTAACAGAATACCCTCCGACAACGAATAAAATAAAATAAAATAAAATAAATATTCAGCGAGAATTACCAACACAGGCTGGTTCCAACGATTCATCAACGGGTTTGACGCAAGAAAAAAAAAAAAAACAAAAAAAAAACAGGTTCAGTGATTTACTGTTGCAACGTCGTCCTTGCACCACAACCTTGGTGCAAGACCGGTGCGCAAACGGCGAAAAAAATGTGTAAAATTGTGAAACGCGAGTGGCACGTTGTTTTCCATCGTGTTTCACACTACATGGACTCGAACTAGAGGTCCGAACAGAAAGGGCAAAGGTGACAACATGACGTCATGTTGCTGTCAGGTGAGGCTCGTTTCACACGTATATCGACTTTTCGCCGTGCGCCGTCCACGACACGACGTCGTGCTTTTATATAACCATGGGTATCTATTGACGCATTCACACGTCACGACCACGTGTGAAAGCGTCCACAGACATCCATGGTTATTTGAGAACACGACGTCGTGTCGTGGACGGCGCACGGCGAAAAGTCGATACGTGTGAAACGAGCCTCACTCGTGAGCTTGACCTCGCTGCACTTTTGTATATTCTTTTTACACAAAGAAGATAATTCTTCCAAGTTGACTCGACTCCACAATTTCAACATGTATTTTGTTCATTTCTTATGTAACACTAGACAGCTGTGATACATATTAGATGTAGACTGTAGAGCCTGTACTGTTACGGTGCGTATAAAAGATTTAGTTTAAATACAAAAATCTGTGATCCCAATCTTCACCCAATAAATAAATAAATAAATGAATATTATATATCTATATACTTATAAAATTCTGATAATCTTGTTTGTCATCTTGCTTGCTTGCTTGCTTGAAACCGTCACTCAGCCAATCAGAAGAAGAGATATTACGTCACGACTGAGGACCAGCCAATCATAAGAGATATGACGTCACGTCACGACTGAGGACCAGCCAATCAGAAGAGGAGACCAGAAGAAGAGATATGACGTCACGACTGAGGACCAGCCAATCAGAAGAAGAGACATCATATGATTCCAAGCAACGACGACATGACGTCACAATCTTCTGCATTTCACTTCTTATAACAACGTATCATTTAAAATTTCATTTGACCCAACATACATACATATATATATATATATATATATATATCTATATATACTTATAAAATTTTCATATTCAGTATTTAAAAGTATAGACAATTCCTGAATTAGTACGACGACATGACGTCACAATCTTCTGCATTTCACTTCTTATAACTAATCAAGTCACTACCTTCGTCTACTGAATAGAGGTAAGAGCTCTAAATTATATTCAATTTGATATAGAAACTTATTTTCTGTGATTTATACTATACGGTGATAGTGACATAGTATATCTATCATAAAGTTTATATTTATAAACGTTGCTACTCGCTCAAGTCCCATGGGACTCCCTGAATGATAATGATAATGATAATGAGTGGGATTGGGAGTGGGATGACGAGACGTGACATAACATAAGCATAATTAAGGAGAATGTTGTAAATATAAGAGCATTGTCTTAATAAAGATTTTATTGATTATACATATATATATATATATATATATATATATATATATATAAATATATATATATATATATATATATATATATATATATATATTATATATATGCATGTTGAATTAAATACGACAGCATTCTGACAGTTGTTCAACTTTTTCTTAATGTTTTCTATTTTTCTTATCAACTTTTTTCCAGTTGTAGGGTGAGCTGATACAAGATCTCCATAGTTCTCCATTTAATATTATCGAACTTTCGTCTTCAAAGAGACATCATCAGGATTGACCAAATTTCTGCAAAAATGAATACAAATGTTGGTACACATAAATTACAAAAATACAAATACAAATAAACAGGTGTAACATAAATATCTTATGTTACACCTGTTTATTTGTATTTGTATTTTTGTAATCTATATGTACCAACATTTGTATTTATTTTTGCAGAAATTTTGTCAATCCTGATGATGTCTCTTTGAAGACGAAAGTTCGATAATATTAAATGGAGAACTATGGAGATCTTGTATCAGCTCACCCTACAACTGGAAAAAAGTTGATAAGAAAAATAGAAAACATTAAGAAAAAGTTGAACAACTGTCAGAATGCTGTCGTATTTAATTCAACATGCATAAAAGAAAACCTGCTTCCTTACTTCACGAATATATATATATATATATATATATATATATATAATATATGTATATATGTATATATATATACACATACATATATAATAAAATCCCCCACTTAAGGAATAAAATATCCCCTTAAGATCTCCTATTTTTGTTTTTGTCTTTCTTTCGTTCTTTTAGTATTTTGTGCCAGGGAAGACACTTAAGAGTCCCCTGAAGAAGAAGAAGAAGAAGAAGAAGAAGAAGAAGAAGAGAGAGAGAGAGAGAGAGAGAGAGAGCGACTGATAAGCTTTCTTGATAAGCCTTTCCATACCAAACACAAGTTTATCATTTACCGACATATTTCTGTTCAAGAGAACTTGCCGAGTCACCATGTTGCAACCATTTCATTTGCATACGAAAAGACCTTACCAGTTTTCACATACTTGCTTGCAAGTTGCACCAAGACTTCTTTTCACAGAATGCAAAGTCTACGGTGGACAAGTTACCAGAATCAACATAAAGTCCAAAACATACTTCTTCTTCTTCTGCTTGGGTAGGCTGAATGTAATTGCAAGACGAAAATCAAGTGTCTGGTATCAAACACCTTGTGACAATGTGCCCAAGGGGTGTAGTAACGGATATGGGTAAATCAGCGAGTGAAGTGTGTGTGTGTGTGTGTGGGGTCCATGACTTTTCGTCGCCGTCTTTTCGTCGCCGGACTTTTCGTCGCCGACGTTTCGTCGCCGGACGTTTCGTCGCCGCGACATTTCGTCCCCGCGACTTTTCGTCGCCGGTCTTTTCGTCGCCGGACTTTTCGTCGCCCCAAGCATAAACTGTATGCAAAGATTGACAATATTTGAAATATAAAATAATTGAAATGTAAAATTGGAAATATATGATTTAATGCCAAATTCAATATACTTCTTCTGATTGATCTTGATGTGATTATTGGTAGTAGCGTCTGTCCAGCCTTACTAAAGAACTTTACATTTCAATACATATGGACTATTTACTAATAACTTACTAATTTTATAATAAATGATTTTACCCTTACACTTTAATGAATAGCTTCATAATTATGATTTCGTGTCAAATTATTACTGTATGATATGCCAATAATGAATTATCATATATACTGACGTGTCAAATATATATTTAGATAATGATGTATTAAATTATTTATTGTAATTTAAATAAAATTGTATTTCATCTACGTAAGTTAGGGCTCAGGTATTTGCAAGTCGGACTGGTTAAGGTAAGAATGAATGGTTTATACGGCACTGAGATGTATAGCTATTTGCCACACTCATATTATTGCATTGGGAGTAGGAATATAAGTACAAGTATGACATTAAATCATATATTTCCAATTGTCAATCTTTGCATACAATTTATGCTTGGGGCGACGAAAAGTCCGGCGACGAAAAGACCGGCGACGAAAAGTCGCGGGGACGAAATGTCGCGGCGACGAAACGTCCGGCGACGAAACGTCCGGCGACGAAAAGTCGGCGACGAAAAGTCCGGCGACGAAAAGACGGCGACGAAAAGTCGTGCACCCGTGTGTGTGTGTGTGTGTGTGTGTGTGTGAGTGAGGGTCGGGTCATAATCCCACATTCAGTATTAGGGTTGCAGGAATAAAAATGTGAATTACGTCATCATACTCTTCCTATACCTGAGCGACTTGACTCAAGACAGGAACAATCTCCATAACTCAAGGGATTAACTCAACTTTATTCTATAGTGAGTCAAGCAAAAGTAAACCCACGATTTTAGCTGACCAACTGCTTCCCCTTGGCTGAATAAAATCGTCTCCCTACAGCCAGAAACAAGACTTAAAGCCTGAGAGAGAGTTGATCAACCTGGCTCGTCTGTACACTCAGACACACTATCACGCCTCTGCTACCAAAGTTAACACATTTTCTCACATTGCAAGTAATAGATACAGTGTTGTATGCATGACGACTGTTCTTAATGTATCTAATCCTCTTATGCCATGGAAAATCCCTTGCTCAGGTTCCAGTAAGGTCTGAAGTAAAATTTAATTCCTTTCAGCGGTAATGACGAAGGGAATCTGATGCACATTGTTGATTTTATGTTTTCTAACACTTTCAATGCATTTGTCCTGGGTGCCGTAAGGCGATCTTATTAATTTCGTGAAATCCCTACGTCACATCTGTCTGGGTTTGATCAATTAAACTTTGTGTTCATTTGTATATCTGTTGTTTCATGGTATTTTTCTAATGTCTGTGGAGAGAGAGAGAGAGAGAGAGAGAGAGAGAGAGAGAGAGAGAGAGAAAGAGAGTGTATTCATAGTGAAGAAAGCAAGACAAGAATGATATGACCTGCAGTGACCTGCTGTGAGCCTGCTTGGTTCCTGCTGGAGTCTTGCATTTTGCACCTCTGGGGCATCGACCCAGTCGACATGGGGAGTGACAAGGCACGCCTAGTCGATCAGGGACAAGAGGGATGGATACAGCGCAGAACTTTGGGAGAGAAAACGGAGGAAGAAGAAGAAGACAAAAAAGAAAATGAGGGAGGTCAGGTGACTGAGTGTGGTGGTGATGGTGACAGAGATGTGGTGTTTGTGATGACTGTAGTGGTGGTGATCGTGTTGGAGGTGGTGACAGTGATATTTGTAGTGATGGTGATGACCATAATGATACTAATTAATAGTGTTTCTAGGTTGATCTATTTCACAATTCGACAAATCTTCTATCAAAATGCATCACTGTGTTACACGTCTGTGCAAGTCATTTTGATCAAACAAACGACAAAATTCATTTCTGTCTCTATTCCAAAACCAAACTTTGTGGTTCAATGCCCTTTGAAACTTGGTTTCATTTCTGTATGGCTTCTGAATTTCAGCAGAGTTTCACGAATGAAGTTTCAGAGAGTGAATGGTCGATAGAAAATTAAACGACAAACGATGTCAAACAATAACATCTATGAATATGACCTAATATGACTTAATATGAGCTTCATGTAATATGACTTAATATAATCATAACTTAATATGATCTGAGTTAATATAACCTAATATAACTCAATATGACTTAATATGACCTAAAATGATTTAATATGAACTTGATCTAATATGACTTGATATGATCTAATATAACTTAATATGACCTAATACGAGTTAATATAACCTAATTTGACCTAATATGACTTAATATGATTTAATATGGCCAAATACCTATAGATATGACCAATATGGCCTAATCTAACAACCTAAAAAATTATGAAACTATCAAACTGCTGTATTGCGACTGATTTTATGGAAATAATCGCGTCATGTTATATCATACTTCCCATCAACGAAGCAAAAACATTTAATTTACATGTTTTTTCTCTTCTTAAGGGAGTTTTAAATCAGCTCCTTCCTAGCAGAGAAATCTAGCAAAACGTTTGTCTTCTATAATTTGCCCCGATTGTAGCTTGGAGTAAATAAATAAATAAATAAATACAATAAATGGAGTTCAGTCAGTGACTGTCTTTGTATACTTCTACTCTGTGTGTACCTTATCTTTGATTTTTGTTGAAATAAGCCACACCTTCTTTTCCTCCCGACCAATCACAGCCTCTTCGCCACGGGCGTGGTGCCCCTTCAGCTAATACGCGTAGACCAAAAGCGACCGTGATTGGTCACGGAAGAAAAGGGGCGTGTCTTTTTTCGCCTGAGGCCTCAATGTATGTGATTCACCATGGTCTTTTTTTCGATAACGTGTTGGACTCGTGATCGACAGCTATTTCCCTCCCGGAAGAGAACTCAGAACCTCTTATATGACCGATCTATGGGTAATACTGTGACCTTACACGCACACACACACACACATCCAACTCCCCGTCCACGAGAGTTGGAGTAACAACCCGCAGCGCAGCGATACTGAAATTATTTCAGTCCTGGGCGGGATTCGAACCCTGACCTCCGTAGTGGCAGCCGGGAACTCTACCAACTGCGCCACGAGTTGTGTGTTGGGGTGGGAGTGACTGTAAGGGAAGTTGGCCATTAAATTAGGAAGCGATCGTCAAGATGACACAGTTGATGAACTTTGCGTTAATGGACGACATAATTATCATTACGTCCAAGGAAAGGTTTCACAGGCTGGTAGAGTTGTCGATTAGTCATTTTTCTGTTCATAATTTGAGGAGGGGGAGAGTTTGAATCCCAGCTACGTTGTTAGCGACTGTGAATTTATTCAAATTAAACAAAAACAACACATTGATATAATAACGGGGTCATTCAAAACCATAAAATTATTTTATGCAAACAAAATAAAAATACAAACACTCTCTGGTTAAAGAAAGGAGTTAATCAAGACAGACTGAACTCCTATTCTACCAAAAGGGCCACTTACACATACACACTTCGTGGTGCTGTGGTTAGAGTTCTCGCCTGCCACTACGGTGGTCCGGGTTCGACTCCCACCCAGGGCTGAAATAATTTCAGTATCGCTGCGCTGCGGGGTGTTACTCCAAGTCTCGTGGGCGGGGAGTTGGGTGTGTGTGTACGTGTAAGGTCGCAGTATTACCCATAGATCGGTCATACGAGCTCTGAGCTCTCATCCGGGAGGTTAGTAACTGTCGATCACGAGTCCAAACACGTGATCCAAGACCATGGTGAATAGTGGTGAATCACACACACACACACACACAGATGGACGTGTCTAATGAGGGAACATGCATGTAGAGGTTCAAGACACAATACACGGTGGCTGTAACGAGGAGAAGCGGGGTGGGTGGGTGAGGGGATGGGGGGGGTTAAGGACGAACCAGGGCCTGGCGGGAGAGTAGTCTACGACAATTATCCGCAATATGGGGAGGGAGGATAGCTTTACATATAGGGTGCATACATGCATACATACATGTATACATACATATATGCATGCATACATTCATGCATACACACATACATATATACATGAATACGTTCATACACACATACATATATATATATATATTCATACATACTTATTCATACTCATAAATACATATATATTTACCCACATACACACACGTGAGACACTTGGCTATGACGAAGATAATATCTAGTGACAATCTAGACAATCTAGTGGGCTTTGTGAAAATATGAAAAGGTGAAATTTTTCACAAACAGTGATAGCATGGGTAATACCTTCCTACTGATGAGGAATCGAAATAGAAATAAAAAACAGATTGAAAGAACACACAGGATATCACAAAGGTTATGAGAACGATTTTGACGAGTCATTATCTGCGTGTGAAACTGCTTTAATGTAGACATCTTTGTGTGTTGTTGCCTTCATACAATTTTTGTTGGGAATAATTCGCTTTCATTTTGAGAAAATTACTGTATGTGGAAATATGTTTGATAAATGATTAGCAAAGGAAGTTACTATTAATCTTCTCAATACGGTAAAAATGTTTTTGTTTTGTGTGATATTTGTAGGTGAGTTTACTTAGACGATGACTTTGAACTTCGAGACAAACATAAACGACATGACGTCATAACGTATGAATGTCGACCGACTCGACTTGCAAACCATTAGATTTCTTTCCAAAGTAAAATTTGAACTATTCCTATTAAGAACTTGCTCCTGGTGACGTTTTTAAAAACTTGGTAGAACTATTAGTAGTGGGTTATACAAGAAATGGAGTCTATTGGTGTGTAAGAAGTATATAATCATGGGTGACAGACAAACCGCCAAATAGATGCTTTCCCGGTCGTCTTGACAACCTGTGAGGGAGGGAGGGAAAGGAAATGAAGAAGGACGTGTACAGTGGGAAGGCGAGGAGCTGTCCCAGGCGAGGACTGGGAAGCGGCAGGGAGGCGGAGGCTCAGAGGGAGTCAAAGTAAAAATCAAATACTTTATTCCATTCGAAAACGGTTCTTACATAATACAATTCATATACCCAGTTCTTAAACTTGATAAATATACACATAGAAAGTTTACAATGAGGATAAACAGGATGGTGTGAGAATGATTATAGTACAAAGAAAATGTCGTAAAGTTAAATTGAAAGAGTAAATGGGTTGGAGTGGCAAGGGGAGGGTGAGAGGGAGAGGAAGGGAGGGGAGACGAGAAGAGAGAGAGGGATGGGAGGGCCAGCGAGAAAATAATGGAGGGAAAGGGGAGAGGGAGAGGGTGTGGAGGAGGAAGGGTTTGGAAAAAGAAGACGAAGTAAAAAAGGGAAGGGGAAGGGGAGGGGAGGGGAGGGAAGGGGAGGGAAGGGGAGAAATTTTGAAAATGAAGGCAAGGAGCAAAGAAGAGGAAAAGAAAAAAGGAAGGGAAGGGAAGAGGAAGGAAAGAATGAGAAAAGAAGAGGAAGGGAAAGGAAGGAGAGATTTATATATAACGATGTGCGACAAAGGACATGAAAAAACGAAACCAATAAAGAAGAAAAAAGTAGTCGGAACGAGTTATAAAAAGAGGAGGAGAGAAAGGATGAAAAAAACAAAAACATAAAGGAACAGAGAAATGGAAAAGAGGGAGAGAGAAGAGGAAAGGATAGACAGAAGAAGGGCTGAGGATACGAAGAGAAGGATAAAAGAGGGATACGAGATAAATGGGGGAGAGGAAAGGGAAGATAAAGAGAGATGAAGTAGGAAGTGTAATAAAAGAGGGGGGAGACAGAGAGAGATAGATAGATAGAGAGAGAGAGAGAGAGAAAGGGAGTGGGAGAGAGGAGAGAGAGAGAGAGAGAGAGAGAGAGAGAGAGAGAGAGAGAGAGAGAGAGAGAGAGAGAGAGAGAGAGAGAGATAGAGAGAGGGGAGAGAAAGAGAAAGAGAGAGAGACATTGAGAGAGAAAGAGAAAGAGAGAGAGAGAGAGAGGGATAGACAGAGAGAGAGAGAGGGAGAGAGAGATAGAGAGAGGGGAGAGAGAGATAGATAGATAGAGAGAGAGAGAGGGAGAGAGAAGAGAGAGAGAGAGAGAGAGGGAGAGAGAGATAGAGAGAGAGAGAGAGAGAGAGAAAGAGAGAGAGAGAGAGAGAGAGAGAGAGAGAGAAAGGGGGAGAGAGAAAGAGAGAGAGTGAGAGAGAGGAGGGAGTGGGAGAGAGATGGGGGAGAGAAAGAAAGAAAGAAAGAGAGAGAGAGAGAGAGAGAGAGAGAGGGAGAGAGAGAGAGAGAGAAAAGGAAGAGGGAAAAATGTTAGGGTCTAGCCCCTTTGCAGCGACAGTTCAAATATATTTTTTCGTTTCTTTCTGTTTTAGTCTATTTATTTATTCTTTTTTTTTTTTTTGTATCCCGACTATTTCTGTCTGTCTTGTAAACCTGACGCACACAGCTAGTCTTGCTTCTCCATCACCAGCTGTCTCGTCAGTCCGACAGCTGGTGAGCTCCAACCACAATCCCTGACCACCTGCAGGAACCAGCTGAATTTCTTCTGTGCCAGCTGGCATTCCTGTACCATCTGTTCTAAGAAGAGAGTTGTTCATTAACGCCAGCTGAACGTTGTTCTGAGGATCATTGAACACCATATTCGATTAAGTTTTGAACAACGGTGATGGTGAACAAAATGATGAACAACTGATGAACAACAGTGAACAAAAGTGAACGTTGTTCAAGAGCTGAGCTCCCAACTCGATCATCTTTTGAACAACGGTGATGGTGAACAAATTGATGAACACTTGAAGAACAATGTCGATGGATAGATTTGAAGAACAGTGCAACGTTTGTCTTCATTTCTTAGTTCTTTTCTCTTGTTTAGGAAACAGGTTTAAAATTTTTCAGTTAATCTCTTCCACGCGAGTTAACAAACTGTCTTATATCCTGTCAAATACCAAGTTTCATTTATCTACTAATTTATCTATTTATCTGTCTATTTATTTTTGTGGTAAGTTCACAGTTCTGAAGATTGCGTTCTATCTAGATTAACCTCTTTCTGCAATCTTCCCTTTTCCTTTTTTAATCTCGTTTTCTCCAAAATGTCTTGTTCATCTCCACAATGAGATTAATGGCTTAGTAGGGTTAGGCATACTGTGTCGAGTAGCAAGTTGGTTGCAATCGTGCCTCCTGCTACACACGACACGGGCACGTGGTCGATTCCAAACGCTATCGGTGGTCTCCACTTGTACTACATATCCGAGTACTTCGGGCAAAGGTGGTCTTAGTCTTGGTCTCAGTTAAGTGGTTCCTGGTGGGGGAGATTCAATTTCAGAAAGGGAGGGAAGGGAGAGAAGGAGGGAAGGGAGGGAAGGAGGGAAGGGAGAGAGGGAGGGAAGGAGGGAAGGAAGGCAGGGAGGAAAGATGGAAAGGAGGAAGAAAGAAAGGAAGGAGGCAAGGAAGGGAGGAAAGAAGGAAGGATGGAAGGGAGGGAGGGAAGGGAGGGAGGAAGGAAGAAAGGAAGGAGGCACGGAAGGGAGGAAGAAATGAAGAAAGGAAGAAAGGAAGGAGGCAAGGAAGGGAGGAAGAAAGCAAGGAAGGAAGAGAAGGAGGGAAGGAAGGAAGGAAGGAAGGAAGGAAGGAGGCAAGGGAAGGAGGAAGAAAGCAAGGAAGGAAGAAAAGGAGGGAAGGAAGGAGGGAAGGAAGGAACGAAGGAAAGGAGGAAGGAAGGAAGGAAGGAAGGAAGGGAAGGAGGAAGGAAGGAAGGAAGGAAGGGGGGAGGAAGGGAGGGTGATAAATCACCCTCCTCCTCCTCCTCCTCCTCCTCCTCGTCCTCCACAAACCAATACAATACCTGGCCATCGACCATTTTCTTATTTGTTTCTAGAAAGTCGGTAACCCAGTGCCAGCATCTCTCGAATTAGCACAATTAGATCTTAGGAGTTCGGGGGTGGGGGGTGGGAGTTGGGGGGGGGTCTTGGTTAATCGACGACGTAAAGACGCAGTTGGCTCCCCTCTTCTTCTTGAAAGCGGAGACCAACATCGTAGCTTCTGCCGTAATATTGCCAAATGGATTCCTCTTGTACACGCCCCCCCCCACCCCCATCTCCCACTCCCTCGGTCAATACGAAGTAGCAATTACTCGAATCCTCTTCTTTTATGGCCATGTGCTTGTCCATGTCATTGGCGAGACAGATTCTTCTGGGAATGTATTCCTGGCTCTGTGTTTGTGTTTGTGTTTGTGTGTGTGTGTTTGTGTGTGTGTACACAGTTGTTGTTGTTGTTGTTGTTCCTTAGACTGTCTGTCCGAGCAGTCCCGTCTCCCCAAGGAATGCCACATCCGAAACTGGGTTTTCCACAAATCCTTTATAGAGTGTATGTTGTGTTGTTTGCGTGCATGATTGTGTATAATGCAGTCTTCCATTATGTGTTGTATGGTATGGGGTGAAGTGTTACATCCTGGGCAGCTGTTCACAACACGGTCGTCCAGCCTCTTCTGGTAGCTTAGAAGTGCTGGGTGGTGACCGCATCGCAGTCTGGCCAAGTGGGCTCTGTCCTTTCGTGGGAGAGAGGATTCAGAAGGGTGGATATCAGGGGGTCTGGCATGCAGCAGTGTGTTGTCTTTCAGTGTGTTAATGGAGCGGTGAGTGATATGATTATGAATATGTTTCCGGAGGCTGGTATTTGGTGGTTGTGGAGGAAGAGAAGAGAGTATCTGTGCGTAATAAAGGTCTTTGGGTGTAGTTTTAATGTTTCTTGGTGTGTGTGGGTGTTCTGCTATGTAGTGTAGCGGGTGTGATGTGTTTGTGGTGGCTGCAGCAAGTGTTTGTGTGCCTCTCATGTCGAGGTGGTCCTTGACTTTGAGGACTTTTGTTTCATGGTGTAAATGGTCTGTAGGTGTTGTATTTGTGCAGCCTGTAATTGTTTTTAGGGCTTTGTTCTGTATGATTTGAAGGGTGTTGTGGTGTGTCTCACTGAGATTAGGAGCCCAGGCAGGACTCGCATAATTCATCACTGAGCGTATGCATTGTTTGTATATTGTTATATTAGTTTCTTTGTTTTGTCCAAATGTTGTTCCAGTGATTGACTTACAGTTGTGTGTGCGCGTGAGAGAGAGAGAGAGAGAGAGAGAGAGAGAGAGAGAGAGAGAGAGAGAGAGAGAGAGAGAAAGAGTGAGGGAGAGAGAGAGAGAGAGAGAGGGTGGGAGAGAGGGAGAGAGAGAGAGAGAGAGAGAGAGAGAGAGAGAGAGAGAGAGAGAGAGAGAGAGAGAGAGAGAGAGAGAGAGAAAACGTGCATGTTATGTAATTTAGCGTGTCGTTTCAATCACAAACTACGCAACACTGAACCCAAAACCTCATTCATCATTTCCCTTTCCTTTTCTATCATTCAAACCAGACTCTAACCGGTTAATTCCTTTCCTTTCAAAAGCTAAGTTCTTGTGGGAGATTGGTTTAAGTTAGGGAACGTATACGATCATAAGATAAACGGCCCATTTATGTAAACCAGTGATTCTTAACCTTTTTTGGCAGCGACCCAAAATTTTGCACAAATCAAGCATCGCGACCCAAGCCTACATAGATATACATTGAAATTTCAAAACACTTCAAATAAATTTTCTGCTTTGGAGTTTTTATTTAATCATGGTCTGCTTAGAATCCTAAAACTAGGCATCATGTATTTTAATTATTACAGTATATAATTATAATATATTTGTAATGGGAAAATAATTATTTTCTGCAAACCCTTAGCGACCCAATAAAATGGCTTGGCGACCCAAATTTGGGTCGCGACCCAGTGGTTAAGAACCACCGATGTAAACACTGCATTCAGCTTTTGTCCTCTGTGAACCAATCTGGATTCTAAGCACGACTAAGCAAATGCTCTCTCTGTCGAATATTTACAAAGATCACAAATTACCCTTTTATAGATTATTAGTAATCCTGGTTAACTTATTACTTATTCTTAAAGGTTAACAGATTACTAAGTGGTTTTAGTACTTGTATCATTAATGTATTCTGTTGATTTGTGTGTATCTTGTATCTCTGGTAACTATACATAGACTCGTAGTTAACATTTATACCTCGGGTTATTTGAAAACTAGGTTGACAATTTGCCCCACCAAAGTTAATTGGTGCACGAGTATATACATATATTTTTTCGTTAAATGGATTTCCTGAATTCCTTCCGCTTATAATTAGTATTTCCTGTTCCTTGCCTGCAGCATTTTTTGTTCAATGTACGCAAAGTGGTCTCCTATTGAACATGGCTCCTCTCTAGGAAGCTCTTTCAGGCTTTCACGATCAATACTTTCGTGTGTGTGTGTGTGTGTGTGTGTGTGTGTGTGTGTGTGTGTGTGTGTGTGTGTGTGTGTGTGTGTGTGTGTGTGTGTGTGTGTGTGTGTGTGTGTGTGTGTGGGCGTGCACGCTTACCTAATTTACCTAACTCTAGCATACAAGAAGGAAGCTATGTTCGTAGGCTTCCGTCTCTTTCTTTCCAATCATAATACTTCATTTTAAAATCATGTCTGATTTAAGCTTGAGTTAAATCCTCTACACCAGTGGTTCTTAACCTTTTTTGGCAGCGACCCAAAATTTTGCACAAATAAAGCATCGCGACCCAAGCCTACATAGATATACGAATTGTCTTTATAAGTAAAATTAAATTTTCTGCTTTGGAGTTTTTATTTAATCATGGTCTGCTTAGAATCCTAAATCTAGGCATCATGTATTTTAATTATTACAGTATATAATTATAATATATTTGTAAGGGGAAAATGATTATTTTCTGCAAACCCTTAGCGACCCAATAAAATGGCTTGGCGACCCAAATTTGGGTCGCGACCCAGGGGTTAAGAACCACTGCTCTACACCAAAACTGGGGAACCTTTTTAAGTGTATAGCCAAAATTAGCCAAATATTTGACACAAAATTTTCGAAGTCGGAGATTTATTTATCTATTATAAGGTGAGCTCTGGGTTTCGCGTGCCGGGGGAAAAATTCGTTAAAAGTCGTTATGTGCCAGGTTTTGAACGCGTGCCAACGGCTGACCATCCTTATTCTATACTATTCAGGAAGGTTATGAATCCTCGTTTAACACACACACACACATACACATACACATCTCGTGGCGCTGTGGTTAAAGTTCTCGCCTGCCACTACGGCGGTCCGGGTTTGACTCCCACCCAGGGCTGAAATAATTTCAGTCTCACTTCGCTGCGGGGTGTTACTCCAACTCTCGTGGGCGGGGAGTTGTGTGTGTGTGTGCGTGTAAGGTCACAGTACTACCCATAGATCGGCCATACGAGCTCTGAGGTCTCATCCGGGAGGTTAATAACTCTCGATCACGAGTCCAACACGTGGTCCAAGACCATGGTGAATCACACACATACACACACACGCACACACATTTTTCACAATTGTCCACACAATGTTACTATTGTGGTACACTGGAATACCAGTCCATAATACATTGATATCTTCTTCCTTAATGGTTTGGTACAGCGTTATTTTTCTTCCATTTCTACGGTTCTACCACTCCATGTGACAGATCGTGTTTCCCTCTTTCCGCCAGTGAAATAATCTGTTTCTTTTTCTGCTACATCTCTGGTAATCGACTCCCTATTATCAGGATCTTTACCTCCGTTTCTTCTAGTTTGTTTCGTTCTTCCGTGTTCTGTTGCCCAGTGATGATGTTCCTGTGTGTGTGTGTGTGTGTGTGATTCACAATTCACCATGGTCTTGGATCACGTGTTGGACTCGGGATCGACAATTATTAACCTCCCGGAAGAGAGCCCAGAGCTCGTATATGACCGATCTATGGGTAATGCTGTGACCTTACACGCACACACACCCAACTCCCCACCCACGAGACTTGGAGTAACGACTCGCAGCGTAGTGATACTAATCTTTTTTTTCAGCCCTGGTGGGAGTCCAACCCGGACCGCCGTAGTGGCAGCCGGGAACTCTACCACTTACTCCACCGAGTTGTGTGTGTGTGTGTGTGTGTGTGTGTGTGTGTGTGTGTATGTGTGTGTGCGCGTGTCCACTATTTTGTTAATTTTATAGAACTTTATCTATGAGTGTGTTTAAAAGTTCCAACATAGAAATCTTTATGTAGAAAAAAACTTCAGCAATGAGCCACAGTAAACAAGTGGGCAGCTTAAAGTAATTAATTACATAAAGTAATCGAACGAAATTGTATAATTAACTAAAACAACTCTAAATTGAATAGAATAGTCTGTTGAAAGATTTTAATTAAGGATTGTTACTGAATATCTTCCAAAGAATCTTCGATTGATAAGTGAGAAAATATTAGAAATATATAGCCTGGATTAAAACGATGAAACGTATACGAATAACGATACAAAGGAAGATTTAAGTATTAAAATGTGCAGGAAAAGTCCCTTAGCACCGCGCACCCGCTACGACAAGAAGAAGAAGAAAAAAAAAATTCACCGAGAGTGAATAGGTTTTAACAAAAGCGCCTGATGAGAGCGACTACTAGAACTGAAATAACTCTCTGCACAAATAGTGTAGTCTCGCGCTGAAAAATAATGAAAGCCAACGAGAATTAAACGGAAAAGGAAGAGCCAGGTAAGAACAAAGGGCGTTCTATGAATATACAAGGCCTGTCGACATTTGTTGCAAATGTCGTCGAGGTCGACATGACGTCACGTAACTTCCAGACTTCCTGAATTTTTGCACTTGGGAGAAAACGACATGACGTCACTTATAAGTCCCGCCTCCCTGCACCCGGAGAAATTCTGTTTACCTCCACGTAATGAACACCATCATATTATTTGTCAATAAGCTTCCTGGATCGACTCCACAACTTTAGGGAGCGAGAATGAGTAAACCACGTTATATGTGAATATTTAGAGTAAAGTGTGAACGAAAGCGGAGATGCGAATAGATTTGGAGCGAGAACAGCTAGACAATAAGGGGTGAATGAAAACGGGAAGGGACGAAATGGAAAGACGAACAAATGATGGGTAGGCCAAGTTATGTACCGTATATCTTTATTTGTCCCTGTTTGTCTGGGTTTATGAGTCTATTTACAAGCAAGTGTGTGTGTGTGTGTGTGTGTGTGTGTGTGTGTGTGTGTGTGTGTGTGTGTGTGTGTGTGTGTCTGTGTGTGTATGCGTGGCGTGTGTGTGCGTGTGTGTTTGAAAACTGGATAATCATAAAAATAGTCATCATCGTTAGTCGTCATAATGAATTACTGACATACAGGAGGAACTTCATTAATTCCTGGTGGTCAGTAAAATTTCAAACGTTTATGTTCATGGATTTAATCTCCGTTGAAAATAAATAGGGGAAGAGTAAACAGGAAAGGAAAACAAAGAATAAAAAATCTACGGCCAAATTCATTTCAGCTTCAATCTTGTTTTTGGAACTAGCAACAACATACTGTATATATATATATATATATATATATATATATATATATATATATATATATATATATATATACAAAAGGCTGGAGTCCAGGAACCATGTTGGAAAAAGTAAAAAGCACTGGACTCAGAAACAGGTCATTTAATCCCGACGTTTCGAACCCTGTCCGGGGATAGTCCACAGGGGTAACAATGGCGAGGCAGTTAATCCTCTTTCATATACACAAAAGAGCAATACAATGTGGTGTACTAGGTCAGATCACCTCCCGGGCAGCTCTCGTTCTTCAGTCACGGTTGCCAAGTGACCAGATGCCTGGTGAGGTTTTGTCCTGGTGTGGGTGTGGCAGACAAGTCACACTCCCGTACCTTGTCATAATCCCTCCTAGCTTCTCCCCTGCTGTCGAGTGTCTGTTCTGCTCACCCTTTCTCTTGCTCCCCTCTGAAAATGGGGTCAAGTGTGACGGATCTGCTGATACTGTTTTCATCACTAGCCCACGCTTCCAAAAACATCCTGCTACCCATCTTGTTTCTGTATATAACGTCTGTACCCGGCCAATCAAATTCATGTTGTTCTCGTCACAATGCTTGAATATCGCTAAACTCCGGTCCTTCCTCTTCATTGCTCTGCGGTGTTCTTGCAGTCTCGTGGCCAGCTTCTTTCACACGTCTCTCCAACGTAGTACGCGTTGCAGTCCCTACACTTCACCTCGTAGACTGCCCCTGCCTGGTCCTCCTTGCCCTCTCGATCCTTGCCCTTCGTGAGGGCACCGTGCAAGGTGTTGCTTGGTTTGTGAGCCACACTGACCACATGTCCCCGAAGCAGTCTTGCTGTAATCTCCGAAGCTCCCTTGTTATAGCTTGGGCCGTGGCGTCTCAGCCGCTTTCCCTTTGCGGTGGCGTCCACCTCTTCACCACCTGATTTGGGTAACTATTGGCACGGAATAACTTTCTTAGTCTATTCCCTTCTTCCTTTAATGAGTGAACACTCTCCGCCCTGTTCCACAACGCCTTCACCACACTCCTTTTGTGGCATGTCGGGTGGTTGCTCTCGTAGCCCAACAAGCGGTCAATGTGTGTGGACTTCTTACAAGCACTAGTGGACAAGGAGTTTCAGTTTCGTGTCACCAGTATATCCAAGAACGGCAATATGCCTTCCACTTCCTTCTCCATTTCAAATTGGATAGCCTCGTTCTTGACCCCATTTTCAGGGGGGCAAGAGAAAGGGTGAGCAGAACAGACACTCGACAGCAGAAGAGAAGCTAGGAGGGATTAT
This sequence comes from Oratosquilla oratoria, assembly GCF_046742065.1. Lineage (NCBI taxonomy): Eukaryota > Metazoa > Arthropoda > Malacostraca > Stomatopoda > Squillidae > Oratosquilla > Oratosquilla oratoria. The sequence goes on along the minus strand of NC_134785.1, from coordinate 70,990,063 downwards.
GGCAAGGTACAGGAGTGTGACTTGTCTGCCACATCCACACCAGGACAAAACCCCACCAGACATTTGGTCACTTGGCAGCTGTGACAGAAGAACGAGAGCTGCCCGGGAGGTGATCTGACCTAGTACACCACATTGTATTGCTCTTTTGTATATATAAAAGAGGATTAACTGCCTCACCATTTGTAACCCCTGAGGATGATACCCGGACAGGGTTCGAAACGTCGGGATTAAATGACCTGCTTCTAAGTCCGGTATTTTTTACTTTTTCCAGCACACACACACACACACACATATATATACATATATAATATATATATATATATATATACACATTTATATAGACATTCATGAATAAGTATTATTCCTCGTAATGAATGGTTGACATTAACCTTTTACTGAGGGTTCTAGAGAAATTTATAAAAGCAGACTCTACCCACCAGGCCCGATCACACGATTAGTTCAAAATACTTTGTTCAAAAATTTATTTGTACCATCACAATATTTAGATAAAAAAGGGACAAAGTGCAAGTGGTAAATTCGGTCCCTGCAAGAGAGAAAAATAGGTATAGATAGGGAGAGAAAGAAAAAGAGAAAAAGAGAGATAGGTAGAGATCATGAACACTACATCACCCTCTCTCTCTCTCTGTATTATTACCTATTTTTGTGACTTTACAAATTTTATTACCAATGGAATACTAATACATTGATGTTCATTTGTAAATATATGAGGGTTTGTTTGTTTACAGAATATATCATTTTTTCTATCATACGTTATCAGAGATTTTGTGAAAAATATAAACTGTAACTACAAAAAGCGTTATCTTAAAAAAAAATATATAATTTTCTTGTTTAACAAAAATGTGTTCAACCTTTGAAGCATATCAAATTTATTCACAAAATTATTCTGATGTCAAATTAGAAAATAGTATATATTTTCTAATTCTATACCGCCGAATTTTTAAACACGAAGAAGAATAATAAAACTGATTACTTCCAAAAATATTTAGACATTCTACGATTACAAGATAGAATTTTCCCCCCAAAATTTTCCGTTTTCTTACCGCTACCAACTCCACCTCCTCCTTCGACCTCAGATAGGAAATTGTTAATTTTAGAAGAAATACCGCCAGAGATTTTTTAACTTTATGTTCGTGATTACAATAATGGTCTTCCTGGTGAGGTTATAAATTATACACATCCTTTTAGCTTTTGGGGATTTTTCCACAGCTGGTGAAATCAAGGCTATTTTTGATGTGTAGCACATAGGAACGGGGCCCTACGACCATAGTTCGTATCCTGTGTATCGCTAGGTAAAAACGATTAGGTAAATATGTACATACACATATACACAGACACACAAACACACACGTAGACGCACATACACACACACATACCCAGAAACATACATACACAAACACACATATGCACGCACATACATAAATACACATTCACTCACACACACACACACCCACGCACATACATAAACACACATGTACACACACACATGCACGCACATACATGTATACAAACACATACACACACACACACGTACATGCACATGAGGGTTTAGGCTCGTTGTCAGCACAAAGCACTTTGTCATGTCACGTAAGGTGAAGAATTCTTTGGAGACGACGACTGTGAAGGACATCAAAAGATTTCATACGTTTTCTGTAGTCGCCCCAAGCCTCTGGGGCGTACACTTTTGTAGAAATCCAAACAGATCTGTCTACAGGAATCCTTTTGATCTATTTATTTATTCTCTTACTTTTATCTACTTATTTTTGAGTTAAAAAAAATCGGGAAGATTAACGGCCAAAGGATACTATCGTCAGGTAGATTAAAAAAATGGCTGTCATATTGTCGACATTTCCGTCCTGTCATTCTACCGAAAAAGAGAACCTATTCAACCTGTCAGCGAAAATGAATAAATAAAAGATAGATTAAAAAAGGAGGTAGATGTGGCATTGCCCTGTGTTGGAAGATTATTTCTATCTTCTGTGTGTTCATTTAATCCGATTACAAGTCGACAACCAGCGCGCCATACATACAGTTGCAGTATGTCCTCTCCGTCCCCTCTCTGCAGTGGTTCCCCCTAAGCTGTCTCGCTTTAATCTCATCTGTGTATATTAGTTCATCAGATTACGCACGCACACACACACACACACACACACACACATAGTCGCTAACACACAGACATACATACATTAAGACTGGCGACTAAGAAAGGGGAACAATTAGATAAGAGCGATGTACCTCTCCACCATGTTTTCTGAAGCCTTTTCTTTTTCCAAGAACCATGACATTAAAAAGTCATAACGACTCTTCTCATGTATCATTCACTTGTTGGATTTCCTATAAAAAATACAAGAACACATTTCGGAATGAGAACGAAGATTACCTTTCCTACCTTACACAACACAAAGAAGGCATAAACTGGAACGTGTATAATTTTTTTTCTCAATAAAACAGTTTACAAACTTACTCCCACTTATATGCTTTCTGAGCCCACTCCCTGACTTCCTTAACTGTAGTTTAATGTAACCTAAAGGGGCTTTAAGTAAGACAAAGCTCTTACTAAGAACTTAACCCTGAGAGTTACGATCAATACATTGGTGGTCTTGTATACGCAAGTAGCTTGGTGGTACGTGCCAAGATGATCACATCACATCACAGCGTGTGGGGTGCGTCAGAGGGTAGAATTGACGTTTTCGGAAGAGATTTATTTTTTCTTTTTCTTTTCTTTCAGATTGAAGTGTTGCATGCACGTCATCATCGTAGACTAACAAGTAGAGCTGTTACATATATATATATATATATATATATATATATATATATATATATATATACACACACACATATTGTTTTAAGATGTTTATTATGAACACTGATCGTGGACTTGCTCCATAAGTATTTCCTTTCAAATTTCCATGGAATTTTACCGGAGTCCAACCTAACCTAACTTACCTAACCTACCTTCATCCCCAATGGTCAACAAGAAAAAAAATAAATACAATAAAAATAACAGAATAGAAATAAAAAGTAAGAGACAGAGTGAGACAGAGTGTGTGTGTATGTGAAAGAGAGAGAGAGAGAGAGAGAGAGAGAGAGAGAGAGAGAGAGAGAGAGAGAGAGAGAGAGAGAGAGAGAGGGAAAGAGAGAGATATGCACGTTGAGCAGTCTGGCTCCAGCGCACATATGTAAATGCAGAGGTACTGGTTGACAATAATTCTCCTCACTGACTAGGGACACAAATTCTAGCGGCATATATATACATATATATATATATATATATATATATATATATATATATATATATATACATTTCCAAAAATATCCTCGAGTCGACATGACGTCGCGTAGCCCCAAGACGTTTTGTGATTTCGGACGCGAGCAGTCATATGACGTCATTCGTAAGCTCAGTGGCACGGCATATTGTATACATATATTTTGAATTCTCCACCTATAATATATGAGCGTTGCAAGGGGATACAGTTCTTGGGAGGAGAGATGGAGGAGGACGAGGATGAAAAGGTGGAGGTGGAGGTGGAGGAGGACGAGGAGGTGGATAAGGGTGGAGGAGGAAAAGATTGGGGAAGAGAAATGGGAGATAGTGGACGAGAAAAGAGGAATAGTAAGAGGAAGAGGAGGAGGAGGAGGTGGTGAAGGAGGAGGTGGACAAGGGTGGAGGAGGAAAGTGTTGGGGAAGAGAAATGGGAGATGGTGGACAAGAGAAAAGAGGAGTAGTAAGGGAGGAAGAGGAGGAGGAGGAGGAGGAGGACGAAAAGGGCAGAGGTAGCGAAAGAAAACTTTGGGAAAGACAAATGGGAAAGGGTGGGCAGAAAGAGGAATAGGAGGATTTAGGAGGAGGAAGAGGCGAAGGAGGATGAGGAGGAGGAAGAGGAGGAGAACTTGGAGAAGGAGGAAAATGAGGCTTTGAAGGAGGAGGAGAAAGAGAAGAAAGATGGGGAAGAAGAAGGGGAAGAAGCAAAGGAAGGAAGGAAGGAAGGCAGGAAGGAGGGAAGGAAGGCAGGAAGGAGGGAAGGAAGGAAGACAGGAAGGAGGGAAGGAAGGCAGGAAGGAGGGAAGGAAGGAAGACAGGAAGGAGGGAAGGAAATAAGGAAGGAAGGAAGGCAGGAAGGTGGGAAGAGTAGTCCTTCTGACATGTTGACACGATACGACCCGGATGCTGAAGAGGATCAAGGAAGACGCCATCTCCAACGGACGCGTTGGAGAGAAGCGAAGGAGCAAATATTGACAAAAGATTTAAAGGCCCTCACAAAGCCAGGCGGTTGGCGAACGAACATAGGAGACCATGGGAAGCAGAGGAGGAGGGAGAAAAAAAAAAAAAAAAAAAAAAAACAACAACTGTTTGGCCTCATTTCTATAGGTGTCTGGTAAGAAAGACTTGAAGATAAATACCAGGAATCCCTCCCGTATCCGAACTAACTGGGCCACAGGGTGTTCGGATACTGTAACGGCTGCCATTTATCTTATATTATTTGTTTGTTATTGTCTGTTTGCTTATTACCATTTATCTGATTAATTATTATATATTATTTATCTATATTTTATTATTATTTACTATTTACCTGTCTGTTTATTATTTAACTTTACCTATTTATTTGATTTATTATTATTTATATTATTTTTCTATTTATCATTATTATAATTTTTTCGCATCCGACTTAGTTATGGACCAAACGGTCTCCCGTCGGCATGCTCCCCCTTTGTAATCCTTTGTATTCGGATAGGCGAGGTAAAAGGCATCCTCCCTTTAACCCCACGTGCCCACTCCGCCATATACCATTGCTACATTTCCAACTCTTGATTCGGTTTAACGTCACAAACTCCCTCTATCAGGAGGCTAGGACGGTACCCCTCACAGAGGACTCTGTAGCGTGGAACTGAATGAACCGTGCCCTTGGTCCAACTCGCTGGCGGCAGGGTTCGAACTGTCGTCACCTCGACCTCCGCCGCAGGCAGCGACGCTCTAACCCGCTCGGCCACATGAATCACGTTCGAGGAATGGCTGTTCGAACATGGAAAGAATTACTGAACATAGTAACGTCCATGCTTCCAGACGCGTTTATTCATATCCGTGATGTTTCTTGGGCTGCAAAAAGTAAAAGGAGAGGTGTGGCCTTTTACGGATATGAAGTGTGTTTGTGTGTGTGTGTCTGTGTCTGTGTGTGCTTGAATGTGTATTTGTGTGTATGTGTTTATGTGTGTGTGTTTGTGTTTGTGTCTGTCTGTGTGTTTGTGTCTTTTTTCATGAAAGTGGCAGTTGCTGACAAGATTGACGAGTTAAACACCATATGAGGACGGAGCCTTTATTTGTACGACGTTTCGCTTATTACAGCTTTTTCGAGTGTTTGTGTCTGTGTGTGCTTGAGTGTGTATTTGTGTGTGTGTGTTTGTGTGGTGTGTATATAATTGTGTGTGTGTGTTTGTGTGGTGTGTATATAATTGTGTGTGTGTGTTTGTGTCTGTGTGTGTGAGTGTGCTTGTGCCTGTGTGTGTTTGAGTGTGTGTATCTGCGTGTTTGCGTGTATGTGTGCTTGTTTGTGTGTGTGTGATTCACCATAGTCTTGGATCGCGTGTTGGACTCGTGATCAATAGCTATTTCCCTCCTGGAAGAGAGCTCAGAGCTCGTATGACCGATCTATGGGTAATGCTGTGACCTTACACACACACACACACACACATACACACACACACACACAACTCCTCGCCCACGAAATTTGGAGTAACAACCCGCAGCGCAGCGATACTGAAATTATTTCAGCCCTGGGCGGGATTCGAACCCGGACCACCGTAGTGGCAGCCGGGAACTCTACCAAATGCGCCACGAGTTGTGTGTGTGTGTGTGTGTGTGTGTGTGTGTGTGTGTGTGTGTGTGTGTGTGTGTGTGTGTGTGTGTGAGAGAGAGAGAGAGAGAGAGAGAGAAAGAGAGCAGTTACTGTTTAAGAGGGCTAACCACAAATATGTTTTTTTCTGAAGACTAAAGAAGTGATCATTACTTTAATCCTAGTGAAAAAACCGTCATTTACATACAACATGGAGGACTACAAAGGATTACAATGGAAGAGCATCCCAACATAAAACATTTTGGTCCATAATTAGGTCGGATGGGGATAAAATAGATATAAAATAAATACATAAATAAAATAAATAGATAATGATATATAATAAACAAACAATAATAGAAACCTAAACAAAGAAATTTGAACAAAATCTAATGAAACGAAGAAAAGGTAAGTTTTGGGTGTAACAGGAGAAAGGGGACCAAATGTGACCACAACACGAAAGCCAAAATTTCTTAAAGAACGCATGATATGACCGAGGGGGGGGGGGATGTCTTGAAGTGACATGGAGGCTTTAGCTGTCACCCTTTCACGGAACTTTGGCTACAGAGACCGTACATGCACGGACAGATATCCACCTAGGGAGGAGGTCACGGCATGTCTTTGACGAGGGGGCGGTGGGGCTGGATGGGAGGTTGGCCCAAGAGACCAGGAAAGATCTCTCGAGTTTTACGCAAAGAGTACTTGCCATGAAAGACCGCCATTTGAAAGACTGCCCGATATAATCAGAGTGAAGGCTGCTCGGAAGTCAACGTGCCCCCCCCCCCACAAAAAAAAATATATATATATATATATATATGTACAGTATATAATATATATATATATATATATATATATGTATATATATAATATATATACATATATATAATATATATACATATATATAATATATATACATATATATAATATACATATATATATACATATATACATATATATATACATATTTATACATATACAAATATATATATATATATATATATATATATATATGTGTGTGTGTGTGTGTGTGTGTGTGTGTGTGTGTGTGTGTGTGTGTGTGTGTGTGTGTGTGTGAAAATAAAATAATAATTATAATAATAATAATAATGTAAAAAAATAATAATAATGAAATAAATGAAAATCAAATTCAATAGTGATAAAAATATAACAAAATAAAGTTATATCAAACAGAATAGATAACACAAAATAATACTAAATACAGTAAAAAATAAAATAAATCAAAAGAAAACAAAATAAAAAATAAGATAGAAAATATAGAAACACTGTAGGTCATAACAATCAGAGGAGACTCTGAGGTTATTTTCCTCATCTATCATTCCTCGCTGCTTAATAATGACCTATCCATTATTCGCTCTACATGGGTTGAAATGTTATGTAAACAAAGAGCCACAGAGCTGTAGATTCCTTGATAAAAGTAATATACTTTGTTGTTACAAAATACTCCAGTTTGGGGTTTTCTCTGCACTCGAATCAAGATGAGCCTAGAGTGGGACTAATGAAAAAACAGTAGAACATGAAATATAACATCTATTTCCGCTATTTGCACTGAACTAACTCAAATAACAATGATGAAACTACAAAAACAGAAATAACTAAAATAACAAAGGTCTGAGTGAGTGAGTGGTTGCGTGGTCAAGTTAACTGGCTCCCTGGGAATGGAGAGACGAGGCGACGAAGATCTCTCAGAGGAGAGTCTCTGAGAAGATTAGGTATCTATACATTCCGGTGCTCCTTGTAAATAACGGCCACTGACCCCTTTTGACCATCTCCACCACCAAAGTCAGGTCCAGTACCCTCTCACTCCAAATGCATTATTTTTGTACTTAAAATAGCATGCATGACACTTATGAGGAGCCACATAGGTATAGACTCCTCGATAAGAGTAACATACCTTATGAAGAGCAACATTGCAGTAGACCCGACGATTTCATTCAACTAAATGTAGGCAACGGGTTTCTTTCAGCGTGTGGCTGTTGACATGGTACTGTTTTGACACAACCAAACATTAACTCTGACCTTTTAGGCACAGAGTAGGAATCAAACACAAAAGATTTCACGAGAGCAAAAACATTTTCCCACCAGAATATGAAGAGGAGAACAGACCCACAAGGCATCTTGAAAATTGGCTCATCTATTATTCCATGAAAAATGAACGAGACGAGAGATACGGGGTTGAAGAAAGTCTGTGTGCGGTGGGATTATGAAAATGAGCTCAAGCTAGAATGATTCTAGGTTCTAGTGTATGCCCCTAGATATAGTCATTCTTAATAGGAAACTGACGACCTCCCTAGTGTTTCGCTTTCTAGCATGTAAAAGATGTATTCAGAAATATGACGAAGTGAGTTTCAGGATACAGAAATAGAAACTGAAGTGTCTGAGGTTCTGAAAGGAAAGGGTCGGGGGGGAGGGGGGCGCAGGTTTCAAAGAACCTGAGAGTGCTTTCAATCTCTGACTCCCCTTCCCCCCTCTCCCTCCCCCGACCCCCTCTCCCCTACTCGAAATGATTGGGAGCTTGTGTGGACGCTGGCCAAATCAAACAGC
>NC_134785.1:70961655-70979155 GCF_046742065.1 Oratosquilla oratoria | reverse complement strand
ATATATATATATATATATATATATATATATATGTAAATAATGCTAAACAAGAGAGCACGTGGGTGGGATGTCGAAGACTGGAGGAAGCGTGGCTGTGCTGGCGCGCCTGCCTGCCTGCCTGCCTGCCTGCCTGCCTTCTTTTGCATGTCAAAACAGACACACAAGCCTCCCCCCCCCCTCGCACGAACAGGGTGAGGAGGAGGAAGAGGAAAAGGAGATGAAAGAGGATGGAGGAGGAGGAGGAAGAGGACGAGAGAGAAGAGGAGATGAAAGAGGATTGGGGTGAGGATGAGGAAGAAGAGATGGCAGAGGATGGGGGTTAGGATGAGGAAGATGAGATGGAGGAGGAGGAGGAAGAGGAGGAGAGAGAAGAAGAGATGGAGGAGGAGGAGGAAGAGGAGGAGGAAGAGGACGAGGAAAAAGAGGAGATAAAAGAGGATTGGGGTGAGGATGAGGATGAGGACGAGGAAGAAGAGATGGAGGGGGAGGAGGAGGAAGAGGAGATGGAAGAGGATGGGGGTGAGGAGGAAGATGAGATGGAGGGGGAAGAGGGAGAGGAGATGGAAGAGGATGGGGGTGAGGATGAGGAAGAGGACGAGGAAGAAGAGATGGAGGAGGAGGAAGAGGATATGGAAGAGGATGAGAATGATGAAGAAGAAATGGAAGAGGATGAATCTGAGGGAGAGGAAGAATAGATGGAAAAGGATGAGAATAAGGATGAGGATAAGGAGGATAAAGATAAAGAGCAAGAGGAAGGTGAAGGAGGAGGAGGAAGAGAAGGCAAAAAGGGACGAGGAGGAAATGAAGGAAGAGGATGAGGAGGTGGAGGAGAAAGAGAAAGAAGACAAGAGTACGAAATGGAAGAGGAGGTGGAAGAGGAAGAGAAGGAGAAGGAAGATAAGACCGAAGAGAAGAAGGAAAATAAGACGAAAGAGAATGAGAAGGAAGAGAAGAAGGAAGAGGAGCTGTAGGAGGAAGAGGAGGAAGAGGAGTTGGAAAAGAAGAAGAAAGAGGAGGTCGAAAATGAAGTGAAGGAAAAGGTGGAAGAGAAAGAAGACGAGAAGGAAGAGGAGGGAGAGGAGGTGGAAGAGAAAGAGAAAGACGACGAGAAAGAAGAGGAGGAAGAGGAGGTGGAAGAGAAAGAAGACGAGAAGGAAGAGGAGGGAGAGGAGGTGGAAGAGAAAGAGAAAGACGACGAGAAAGAAGAGGAGGAAGAGGAGGTGGAAGAGAAGGAGAAAGACGAGAGAAGGAAGAGGAGGGAGAGGAGGAAGAGGAGGTGGAAGAGAAGGAGAAATAGGAGGACGAGAAAGAGGAAGAGAAGGAAGAGGTAGACACTGTGTATAAATAAGAACAGAAATACTTGCATCAGCATGGATAAATGGGTTTCAGGCCAAGAAGGCTACATAAAAATAATATATATATTTTTATCATGGAGGCGAGGGGAGTCTATCAAAACCGAGTTCCCCTTAATGATTCATGAAAAATTCTGAAAAAGGACGAAAAACAAAAAAAAACAACTGAACGTAGTAAAATGATTCAATAACCTCCCCTTTTTCGGAATAGACTGAAGACGGTATGAATTTTGTAACGTGAAATGAAAAGAGAAGGAACAAGAGAATTTATGGGATGGTGATGCTGTACTGTCTTCTGAGGATGATGCAAAAAAAAAAAAAAAAAAAAAAAAAAAAAAAAAAAAAAAAAACGTTTAGGGTCACGGGTTGAAGTTTCTAATTGAGAAAATGAAGACAAACGAGATTACTTAGAATTCTTAACGCTTTCAAGAAAAGAAGAAAAAGGATGAGGCAATTAGGCCCATCTTCACTTCAAACAATGAGATTAAAAAAAAAAAAAAAAAAAAAAAAAAAAAAAACTGACGCGGTTGCCACGTTTTGGATCCGAAACAAAAGAAGGACGCTGTGAGGGTGGACCTGATCCCATTCGCTGTCCCGCTCAACTTTTAATTTTACTTCTGGCTAAAGGAGGGGGGGGGTTCTTCCACCTGAAGAAAACCTCCTTGAGAGACAAAAGATTAAAGACAATTTCCTTAAATCCCCTTTAATCCCTCCCTTTAACAACCTCGCCTGGACAAAGTCTTCTTTAGACACATTAAATCGCCTTAAAAAAAAAAAAAAAAAAAAAAAAAAAAGTGATCAATGGAGTAAAACCTCATTTTCAATCATCTCTCCGAATCCCTTCGGGATTATAAGGAATCAAATCCCATTTGGAAGAGAATCCCACTTGTGGGTGCATCCCAATCCCCTATGTAACAACGATGCTCCCTCAACGTATAGCCGACGTCTAGGCGGTTCGAATCCTGAAGACTTTTCCAGTCGAGGCCACTGCGAGAGACTTTGGGGGGGGGGAGGGAAACGTCGCTCATAATTTATGATGCAAAAGGATATTTGAGGAGGCGACGGGGGAAGGGGAAATTTTGGGAAAAGGAGAGGGGAAGGAGGAGGAGGAGGAGGGGGAGGGAGAGAGGTGGCAAAATGAGAAGAATGAGCTGGAAGCAGAAGAGGAGGAGGAGAATGAGGAGGAGAAGAGGGGGAGGGGGAGAAGAGGAGGAGGAGAAGGAGGAGGAAGAGGAGGATGGAGAGAAAGCGTGGAGGAAGGAAGAGAAAGAGAGGTAGAATACAAGGAAAAGGAAGCGAAGGAGGAGGAGGAAGAGGAGGAGGAGGAGGAGGAGGAGGAGGAAGAGGAGAACGAGGAGGGAGAAGAGAAGGAGAAGGAAGAGAAGGAGGAGGAAGAGGAGGAGGAAGAGGAGGAGGACGCAGAGGAGGGAAAGAAAGAAGAGACAGAAAGTAAAATTAGGAGAATAAGGGGAAGGAAGCGGAGGAGGAGAATCAAGAAGAGGAGAAGGAGAGGGTAGGTTGAAGAGGAAGAGGAGGAGGAGGAATAGCAGAAAGAGGAGGGGAGTAGGAGGAGGAAGAGGAAGAGGGAGAGGAAGACGAGAATGATAAAATGGAATATTATGCGAAGGAGGAGGAGGAGGAGGAGGAGGAGGAGGAGGAGGGGAGTATGCTGAGAACGAGGAAGAGGAAGAAGAGGATAAGAATGATAAAATGGAATATTATGCGCAGGAGTGGGAGGAGGAAGAGGAAGAAGAGGAGAAAGAGGAGTGAGTAAAAATGCTATCGCAGTTTATGCTGGTAATAGCGAACAATGCTTGTTTATGAAACATAAAAAGTGGGATTGTAAATTGTACAAATTAACAAGCGAGGGTAGGATAGTATATCATCGAGATAACACAAACATCAGAGATAGAATTCAGAGATAAGAGAGATAAAGGTGTGAGAAATGAAGTAACAAAAGACGAATTAGAAAATAGAAATTGAGAGAGAGTGAGAAGAGAGAGAGAGAGAGAGAGAGAGAGGGAGAAGAGAGAGAGAGAGAGAGAGAGAGAGAGAGAGAGGAAGAAAAAATGAAAGACAAAGAAGAAAGGACAGAGATCATGAATTCCATTAAGAGGTGCAAATGCAATGCGAGAAATGTCTTGTGAAACGAACTTGACGGTCATATTTCAAGAAAAAAAATAAGGGCGCACAAAAAAGCGAGGACAGAAGGATGAGAAAAAAGAGCTGCGAAGGAAAAGGTAAAGAAAAAAGAGCTGCGAAGGAAAAGGTAAAGATTGGGTTGAAGACGGTGAAGGACCTGAAAAGACGAAAGAGGAGTTGGAGAGAGAGAGAGAGAGAGAGAGAGAGAGAGAGAGAGAGAGAGAGAGAGAGAGAGAAAGAGAGAGAGAGAACGAGGACAGAAGGATGAGAAAAAAGGACAGGGAGGGAAAATGAAAGGATTAGGTTGAAGACGGTCGAGGACATGAAAATACGAAAGAGCCGTAGGAGGTGTGTGTGTGTGTGTGTGTGTGTGTGTGTGTGTGTGTGTGTGTGTGAGAGAGAGAGAGAGAGAGAGAGAGAGAGAGAGAGAGAGAGAGAGAGAGAGAGAGAGAGAGAGAGAGAGAGAGAGAGAGAGAGAGAGAGAGACTGCTCAGTTGATAGTCCTAGAGGGTGCCGCTTCCGGACATCTTTTGGCGAGGGCTTATTAGATTTGAGCCATCAAGGACTAAGCGTTTCTATTACGGCACTAACGACCTCACGCGGACGCGGGGCTTGTGTGTGGGGGGAGGGTTCAAACCACGAAAACTAGTGGTAATAAGACATATAAAAGGTCATCTAAAGGCCTCCGACCTCGTTTGACCTTGAAATGTCAAATCTAAGGTCACAATCTCCTGGGAGCCAAGCCTAGAAAAATGTTGCAGAAATAGGTTCACTATTATAAACATAGAGAATCTCGTATTTGTTACTATATGAGTTTATGGAATTATTCGGATTTAATTTGCAGTAGCCGTTCTCAAATGAGATTAGCCAAGTTTAAGGTTAAGCTTAAGGTTCGTGGAAGCCAAATCTGGAAAACTTGGGCAGAAATACGTAGGCCATCATAAACATACCGAAATTCGAATGCGTTACTTCATGACTTTTTAAGAGTTAATTAAGATTCAGTTTGTAGTTACTGTTCTCATATGAGGGTTATCATGCCTGGCACTGCTTTTGCTTTCACATGTGACATTGTATCCTCTTTTTTGTGTATACCACGGTCTTGGATCACGTGTTGGACTCGTAACCGACAGCTACCACCCTCCCGGATGAGAGCTCATTTTATAAATGGTCCGATCTATGGGCAAAACCGGCGATAGATGAAGCTACGCCATCTTTGTGGGAGGCGAGAGAGGCTGAGGGAAAGGTGCAGGGTGGAAAAGCGACCGGCATCGGCAATGTAAGCGTGGATTTGCTGAACGCCAGAGTTAAGGCCAATCCGTGGACTGCACGTTTGGCAGTGCAGTACCATTCCAGAGTTTATCAACATCCTCACCTCCACTTGGGGTTGCAGCCCCGTGGGGATGGCAATCAATCCCCGGGACGAGATAAAGACCTATCAGCTTATATATATATATCTATATCTATATATATATATGTATATATATATATAAACACAGGTATGTATATATATCTATATATATATATATATGTATATATATATACATATATATATGTATATATATATATATATATATATATATGTATATATATATATATATATATTTATATATATTCAAACCTAGGCAAAGACCTCTGATAAAGGACAAATACTCCTTCCTAGAAGAAACTCGAACAATACATTTTTTCTCTTCTTTTTGAGATATTTATTGGGAAACACATTACTAGTTGTCATGATACTACAACTTTGAAAAAACAATAAAGTTTTAATTTATATGAACGGTTGTTTGGACAATCACTACCCCCTATGACGTCACAGCAGATGAGTCAATAAATTGCCCGATCGCTTCCTCTTGCCTATATTTGGTAAAAAAAAGGGAGACAAATTTAATAGAAATAAATATATAGAATAACAATAGAGATAATAATGATAACAATGAATAATAATAAAAATATGTTAAACTTCTTCAGAATTAAGATAAACTTAATTATCATTTTTACGTCAATAATGTTGAGAAAATCGTAGTTGGCTAGTTATTATGGACTGTAGTCTACCATCGCTTCTATCCTTCTAGAAAATCTAGCAACCTTTTTCCAAGACAGATGGAATTTGTATTTTATATAGCGGGAAGAGAAAATAAAGTAAAGAAAAAATAATAATAAATGCAAATATAAGGACATGCAGGTGAACTAAAATGAAAAAAAACAAACAAACAGAAAATCAGTAACTTGGTAAAAGAAAACGGGAAAATGACAGCGATTAAAAATTTGACAGCTACTGGTTGCAAAACTAACAAGAGCCTGAGAACACAGGAAGTTCAGGCTGCAATAAATGAATGAATAAATAATAATTAAATAAATACATCAAAAGACCATCCATGCTTTAGGAACGCTCGCTATTTTTTTTTCTTTTTTGTAAACTCTTTCAAAAAAAAAAAAAAAAAAAGGGATAGGCAGAGGGCGTAAACCAACATTCAGAATGCTACAGCCATTTTACCCTAATATTTAAACCGAAAACATGAATTCAATATGAACCTACTGATTTATTGAAGGCTCCAAATATGGAATTTGTGGTTCAACGTGGAACTCTTTTGGGGGAAAATTCCCTTCTGCCTCTTTAATATGCAAATTACGTTATTTGTACAAACCTCCATTCAGAGATAATCGAAGAATATTTCCCTGAATTTTAAGTTTAAACTCTTCTTTTTTCCCCGACATAATTCCTAATACTCTTACATTATCATAATGGGCTACGTTGTTACAAATATTCCTTTACAAATATTAAGACAAGAGTTCATCAAATAAGAAAATATTTTCACTTTCATCATACTTAGTGATTGGAATAATGCTTGTAATCTCATTTCCTTGGGATAGACAGTCTTAAGATATTTGTCTTTAGTGTAGTTATTACCTTTGTATTTGTTAATGTTGTTCTTCCTTACAACTACGTTCAGAAATATCTACAAAATTTCTTTATTCTGCACAGGTCGATTAACAGTAAACAACAAATCTTGTAGTTCTCGTTATTGTCGTTGTTGTTCTCCTTACACTTATTCTCAGAGTTCTCTATACTATCTTTTATTGTTTTTCATACAATAAAGTTCGATAACAACTTAAAATTAAATAAAATTCGGCTCAAATGTCCTCCCCAGGGAAAAATAATCTATTTATTTCTTGCTAATACTTCGTAAACCCATTATTGGAACTCAAATATAATCAATAATCCAACAAAATCTTCTACACGTGCAACATCATTTACAACAGCAGGCTATCAAAATAAGGAAACAAAAGCGACACAAAATAGCCTTACAGACGTGAATAAGAAAAAAATCTTAGCACCCTCAAGAGAAAATGAGATAACTTTATGGATGGGGATGACAGGCGGTAATGAACTTGTAATTACCTAGTGGGGGGACCTTACAGTCTATTGAAATCTTCATTCTTATGTTCTTATGTTCAATATATTGAACAATATTGAACAATATTGAACAATATATACGAGGAGAGCTGCTTTTTTCATCTACGACTGGACGTTGTGTCACTTGACACCAACCTTCCTTTCGGCTACACACAGGCAATTATTTTCAACGGACGGGTGGATTTGGGGGCAAATGAAAAAAAAAAAAATTATATATACAAAATCTCCATAAAACAATTTCGACGAGCTTGTAGGGTAGATTAATTATAACTTCGATGTGTACCATCAATTACCGGCATCCAAAAATTTCAACATAATATTAAATATCTCATACACACAAACATACGAACACATGCGTGCGCGCGCACACACACACGTCCAAACACACACATACACTTATATGCAGACAAACATGCGTAAATATATATATATATATATATATATATATATATATATATATATATATATAGTTATATACATGCACTCGTTTATACATATACACGTATATACAGAAAGTTATGTCCACTAACAGTTCCCGATGTAAAAAGTGAGAGTACAGTTACCTTACTTGGTACCAAGACCATCCCTCAGCCGAATAAAATCGCTTGCCTCTGTCCAATCGGAGAGTACTCCCTCCCCCGGACCAAAGGAGGTCAAATGACGACACGCCCTCGCATGTGCCATGCCCTGCTTCCACTCCTTCCTCCTCCTCTTCCTCTTCTTCCTTCTCCTCTTCCTCTTTTCCTCCACTTCTTCCTCTTCCTCTTGTTTTCCTCTTCTTCCTCCTCCTCTTCCTCTTCTTCCTCCTTCTGTTCCTCTTCCTGCTCCTCCTCTTCCTTTTCTTTCTCTTCTTCTCCCTCCTCCTTTTCCTCTTCTTCCTTCTCCTCTTCCTCTTTTCCTTCTCCTCTTCCTCCTGTTTTTCCTCTCCTTCTTCCTCTTCCTCCTTCTGTTCCTCTTCCTGCTCCTCCTCTTCCTTTTCTTGCTCTTCTTCTTCTCCCTCCTCCTCTTCCTCTTCTTCCTCCCCCTCTTCCTTTTCCTTCTCAGATTTCACGATCTGGCGTTTGGCCATGAACTCCCCACTGGAACGAATATTCCACCTTTAATAATTTTCTTCTGAAACTATTTCCTTCATATTAAAAAAAAGTCCCTGAAAGTTAAGGACTAAAGTCAGCCGTCTTTAGTTAAGAACCATTTAAGAACATATGAATGAAGGTGACTGCATGAGACCATGAGGCCTACACCAGGCAGTTCCATGTCTACAAGTACCTGTCATCCCTATCCATAAGATTATATCTTCTTTCAAAATAACCAATTGTTTCAGCGATCATTAAATGGTTATTACGTATATTCCATTCGTTCACCACTCCGCTAAACCAGTTCTTGCATATTTCCTTCTTAATCTCATTGAATACGATGGCGCCTACGTCGGCTTCTTGATTACATTTATTTTGTAGTTGTAGCTGAGTGAACCTCCTATTCTGTGAACAGGCTTGATCACTTCTTCAGTGGTTACAGACTGTTGCAGTGGTTACAGCTGTAATTTTATATTTTGTAATGCGCGTATTGTGATCAATAATCGCACACCAGGTAGCTAATAAGCGCGAATATTTGAATCGTATTGAAGAGGTTAAGCCTAAATTTGTCCAATTCAAACCCATTACTACGAGTCCTACCCTGCTGTATTCACAAGATGACCTTGCCTGCATCGACCTTGTTAAAGATTTGGTCATTCCCGGATTTCTGGTGCCGGAAGCTTCTGCAAGACGTAGGCGGACCGATCCGGAAGAGTCTGCCCTCGGCAAGCGCTCTTGGGCCCCGAGCGCCTTCAGAGGCCAGCAAGAGTAATTGGAACTGGAAGCTTCCTTCCTCAGCCCTTCCCGTGCCCACTCCCACTTCCTCGGCTAAGTGCCAAGCTCGTTTATTCGCCCGTGTGGCATTTGCTCAGTGGTGAGGAGAGAGGGAGAGAGAAATATATATATACATATATATATATATATATATATATATATATATATATATATATATATAGAGAGAGAGAGAGAGAGAGAGAGAGAGAGAGAGAGAGACAGGTGGAGAGGGAGGAGAGAGGGAGGAGAGAGAGAGACAGAGAGAGAGAGAGAGAGAGAGAGAGATGGGGGAAAGAAACAAAGACAGAGACGGAGATGGAGAAAGACTGAAAGAGATAGAGATGAAGACACAGAGAGGAGAGGGAGAGGGAGGGAGAGAGAGAGAGAGAGAGAGAGAGAGATGGGGAAAGAAACAAAGACAGAGACGAAGATGGAGAAAGACACATAGAGAGAGAGAGAGACGAAGACATATAGAGAAGGAGAGAGGGAGAGAGAGAGAGAGAGAGAGAGAGAGGGGGGGAGGGAGAAAGAGAGGGAGGGAGAGAGAGAGAGATGGGGGAAAGAAACAAAGACAGAGACGGAGATGGAGAAAGACACAGAAATAGATGGAGGCGTAGACATGGAAAGAAGGAGAGAGAGATGGAGGGGGGTAGAGAGAGAGAAATGGACGGGGGTAGAGAGACAGAACGAGAGAGAGAGAGAGAGAGAGAGAGAGAGAGAGAGAGAGAGATTAACCGTGGGGACTTCAATGCCAAAGGTCAGCGCTTTCATAGACGTCTGTCTGAATTGTCATGTTCTTCAAATCCAGTGGTAATTTTTCTCCTCTTTTTTTTATGACCTGTAAAAACCCTGAACGTTATAGCGACCCCCACTCATTTATTCACTTATCTATTTCATTATTCATTTATTTATTGCATAAATCTGATTACCACGACTGCCATCTCCCCTTCCTGATTCTAACTCACACTTTTCGTTTTCAGCTTGATTACTCCAAAGGAGCTCCTTCCTCTTCTCCCACAAATCCTGCAATTCACGTTTCTGTTATCCCCCACCCCACCCCATCCCGAAGGGGTGAGGGGGGTGAAGGGGTGTGGGTCTGTGTTATTTTGCCCCTTCGCTACAGCCTCACGTTCTGTAGTCTGTAGACTGTATTCAGCTGAGGGGAGTGACAGGCTTGGGATGTGATCAGGGAAGTATGTATAAAGCGTGCCACTTCTCAAGTTCCTTTTGAAAAAATAACTAAATAAATTAAAATAAAATGCCTTTTCAGCAGGGTGGCTCTCGTTGCATTTTATTATTTTTTTTTACGGTTGACGCCAGAAGTCTCTATGTGGCGGGGCACCAATGCAGAAGGATTCTGTAAAAAAAAAAAAAAAAAAAAAAAAAAAAAAAAAACTACACCAACATCAGGGTTCACATACATTGGTATCACAACACATAATTAAAAACTAAAAGCAAATACAATATGCATGCATATAGGGATTTGTATCCTACCTGTCTAACAAAGGAACCACACCCAAACCTACTCACCCACAAGCTCTCCGTCCCTAATCCCCCTAAAAAGAAAAATCTAATTCACGCCTCTCAGTTCTGATTACATTTCATTTAAAGAACGCCCACTCTAAGACTTCAAAGGATGCAATAAACAGGTCGCGTCGTTGTTCTCACATCGGGAAAAAAAAAAAAAAAAAAAAGAGGAAGAAAATCTAATAACTGAGATTTCGGAAAAAAGTGAAAATAATCTTGGCGGGCTCATTGTCCAAACAACCCACCCTCCTCCCACTCCCCACCTACCCCTCCCATGTCGCGGCGACAGCTTTCATCTCGGCGCCGGCGAAGGAAATCGGGCCTTCATCAGGCATCAGGGCAAGGCAGGGCAGGGCAAGTTCCATCCCTTGTCGCGAGCGATTTATTACAGTCACCCCTTCACTTGTAAAGGCACGCACGCACACACACACGGCGGTCCGGGTTCGAATCCTGCCTATAGCTGAAATAGTTTCAGTATCGCTTCGCTGCGAGTCGTTACTCCAACTCTAGTGGGCGGGGAGTTGGGTGTGTGCATATAAGGTCACAGCATTATCCATAGATCGGTCATAGATGATCTCTAAGCTCTCTTACGGGAGGGGAATAGTTGTCGATCACGAGGCCAACATATGATCCAAGACCATGGTGAATCACACACACACACACACACACACACACACACGCGCGCGCGCGCGCGCGCGCGCGCGCGGCTGTCCGGGTTCGAATCCTGCCCAGGGCTGAAATAGTTTCAGTATCGCTGCGCTACGAGTCGTTACTCCAACTCTAGTGGGCGGGGAGTTGTGTGTGTGTGTGCATATACTGTAAGGTCACAGCATTATCCATAGATCGGTAATAGATGAGCTCTGAGCTCTCTTACGGGAGGGAAATAGTTGTCGATCACGAGGCCAACACGTGATCCAAGACCATGGTGAATCTCACACACACACACATACACACACACACACACACGCACACACACACACGCGGCGGTCCGGGTTCGAATCCTGCCCAGGGTTGAAATAATTTCAGTATCGCTTCGCTGCGAGTCGTTACTCCAACTCTAGTGGGCGGGGAGTTGGGTGTGTGTGTGCATATAAGGTCACAGCATTATCCAAAGATCGGTCATAGATGAGCTCTGAGTTCTTTTACGGGAGGGAAATAATTGTCGATCACGAGGCCAACATGTGATCCAAGACCATGGTGAATACACACACACACACACACACACACACACATACTCTCATATATATATATATATATATATATATATATATATATATATATACATACATATATATAATATAGTTTATGCATAAATAATATTCCTTTTCAGAAACTGTTATGTACATTCTGTTTTTGTACATAATCCATGGCAATCACATATGCAAAGTTGCCAAGTGACCAAAGCCTTTTGCTCCCCCGATGGGATTTCTTCTCCTCGCATTTCGTTGGGAAGAGCCAGCGCTGAAGCTGAAGTGGGGAAGAAGAAATATAGGGATGAAAACAGAAAAGAAAAGAAAAAAAATCTCCTTTGATTGGAGGTCAGTCTACAATCGTAAAAGAAGCATACGTGACCCCGGTCCGTAGGGGGTTTCGCTAAGGACGCTAAGATTTTTACTGCATAACCCTCAAAACAGTCAATACTCTGTATCGGGTTCGAAGAGCATTGAACACGTGTGTCTTGAAATCCAATCTTCTCATTGGTCGTCGACAGAGGTCAGGTCAGGTGAGGTCAGGTCAGGTCATGTGACCGCGGGAATTAGGTCAACATATGTGCTACAGGTTTGGAATCTGGCTTCATCCAGACTACCTACGTGCGAGACACATACTTCAGGACAATGTTATCTATAATATCTTCGTTATTTTGTTGAAACATTGGCTTGCCCTCCGGAAATTATGATCAACGAAACCTATGTTCACAAGGGAAAGGAAAAATTTCCAAAATTGGGTCGGCCGAATACCTCTGGGTCAATTTTCTTGAATACTTGGGGAAGAATGTGCAAAAGGAACGAGGGAGAGAAAGAAAAAAAAAAGTAAAAAGAGTAAAAAGAGGTAAAGAAAGACGAAAGAAAAGGGAAACTGGACACAAATTATGGAATGAAAAGATGCAAAGTAACTGGATATATATATATATATATATATATATATATATATATATATATATATATATATATATATATATATATATTGGTAGGAGGCCATGTTGTATACATGATTTCAAGAAATCTATAAACTCAACAACGCCATTGTCGCTGTAGATTTCTTGAAATCATGTATATATATATATATATATATATATATATATATATATATATATATATTCGTTGATCTTGTAAACTAAAGTTCGTAATTTCGGATTCGATAGGCACTTCATTGTGTACGTTCCTCATATATATCTACTTAACCTTAAATAAATACCACTCACCCACTGCAGCACGTGGGAACAAGTTCACACAGAAATAAAAAGGTCCACACTAGTCATATCTAATAATGGGTTTACCAAACAAAATACAGATGAAGTAACCAAGAAGATAATCGACAGTTTTCACCAAGCAAAGAAAGAAAACGCTGAGAAAAATGACGAAATCAAAATATACTTCTCATCAGCGTACAAAGAAGAGAGAATACTGAAACAAATTGTAAAGAGGAACGTAAAACCAGCAAATCCAGAAAAAAAAACCATTAAACATCATAGTGCATTACAAAAATAAATAAATAAATAAACAAACTAGCCACATACTACTACGGAACAGTTCTAACGTTAAGAACCAACCCAACAATCACATGAATAAAGAATTTCTTGCACACTAAGGAACTGTGAAGCCTTACCTTCTACCCATAGAAACATGACCTACCATCTTACATCTGGAACCCCCAAAAACCATTAAAAGACAAGAGAAATAGTGGTGGAAAATACGGACAGTCATAACGACATGACAAGATACCCGTCACCTCCCCGTCTTAGAAGCACCATTAATCAGAGTTATGAACCCTAGTCTGAACATCCAGACGTCCGACCTGTTAGCGCTACAGAGCATGAGGAGGAACTCTTATACCGGGCAAAACCAACACGAACACGGGAAGAGATCACCCGATCGGACAAACCAATCAACACCAAGAACGAGTACACAACACAGCTAGTCCAGCCATTAAATATCATCCATCTGTTATTTCTAGTTAAGTAACTAACATAGAGAGAGCCACTATACCAAGCCAATGAAGAAGAGTCGAGAGACTCAAAATCGCGATCTGGCAGCACAGGTGACCTCCTACGGAGGCATTAAGACCATCTTAAGACACAAAGAGAATGTCTTAAAGAAAATACAAAAAACAGAACTAGCAATCATATTTGTCTCTACTTGTTTAAAAGAAAATTTCCTGCCTATTTATACATACATACATATACATACATATATATATATATATATATATATATATATATATATATACATATATATATATATACAGTATAAGAACATAAGAATGAAGGAGACTTCATGAGACCATGAGGCCTACACTAGGCAGTTCCATGTAAATTACCACCTGTCATCCCCATCCATAAGGTTGTCTAACCGTTTCTTAAAACAACTGATAGTTTCAGCGCTCACTACATGGTTCCTAAGTCTGTTCCATTCGTTGACTACCCTATTAGTAAACCCATTCTTTCCTATTTCCTTCTTAAATCTAAGTTTGACCAGTTTAAGTTAATTACTACGAGTCCTGCACTGTTGTCTTAATATGATGACTATATATATATATATATATATATATATATATATATATATATATATATATATATATATATATATATACGATATATATACATATATATATAATATATATATACATATATATATTATATATATAATATATATATATATACATATATATGATATATATATATATATATATACATATATATATATATATATATATATATATATATATATATATATATATATATATATATGAATGGTAAGAATGGAAAGACACGATTGAGAACAAGAGACTTTCGTGTCTTTCTATTCTTACCATTCATAAACCTGTATGTCACAATATATATATATATATATATATATATATATATATATATATAATATATACATAATATATACATACATAATATATACATACATACAGTAAGTTACCCACACTCCGTCCCACACCCTCACTCTCTGCCGAACTAAACTTCCCTTCCTCCCCAACTCTGAATTCCACAACAATTCTCAATAACGACCCAATATTGTCTGACTCCAATATAACCGTTAACCCTTAATCCGGACATTCAATTCACCCTTTTTCGCAACGTTTCCCTTATTCGGGTCTTCATCTACCTTGTCCCATAAAGTATTTTTTTTTTCCTCCAATATGGCCTCCTCGTCTCTTCATTTCAATAAATATTTCCTTCTCAATAAACACAAATTCCTTTGAATATTTATTCCCGTCGTATCAAAACATTTATGTCGACAAAATCATCTACGGCGCTTACCAACTGTGACCCTCTGCATTTTTTACACAAAACAAAATCTTTAGTATAAAAGTGTTTCCCATCCTTTTTTCAGGCGACCCCAATATAATCCTCATGATATAACCACGACCCCACTAATCTATTTGTATATGTGTAAATATATATGACTAGTTGTTGATTGTAAAAAGTGGGGGACAAGTATGATAAATATATGTGTAAGAAAGGTAATGGAAGGTCATAAAAGACGAAGATAATATCATCGTGGTTATTGTATTGAATTCATATCATTTTACAACAAACAATTTTATCATACAAGATGTGTTGGTGACCCCAGGGTTGGGAAACAGTGATATAACAGAACTTTATACGTCTTACATTCTCTCTACACTTACAAATAAAAGGAAGTCATGTTTGATTTCGATGTCAACAAATATTCATAGTAACAAATACTAAATTTGAGATTTAGAAGAAATAAACAAATCCAGCGTATTTGAACATTACATACCAAGAAGAGTTGTGAATAGAATACATATACATATACCAAAGGCTTTTTCCTCCTACACGGGGGGTAGCCAAAAAGAAGAAGGCATAGAAACCACTCCCACTCATTCCATTCCCTACATATTCCACTCCCCTCCGCCCTCCTCCCTCTCTCTCATCTTAGCACCTCCTGGATAACGGATCATCGCTGCATCCTGTCCACTGCCCTGTGTCATAAGCAGTGTCGCAAGACACAGCACATCCACAGCAAGGCCACTTCATTAATTCGGCGACCCCCCCCTCTCCGTCCCCTCACGCAGAAAAGGAGAAGACGGGGAGAAATCCCTTCGTGCTGCGTCATTTTTTTTCTCATACATACTTCCTCACCCCCCCATCCCCCACCCACTCCCCCTCATGCATCACAGCATCATCTATACACAACCCCTCTCCATTCACCCCTATCTTCTGTCCTCTCCCGTCCTTCCTCCACAGACATTCCTCTCTTTTGTAATGCCCCTTTCACCCAATAATAATAATAATGATAATAATAATAATAATAATAATAATAATAATAATAGTAATAATGATAATAATAATAGTAATAATAAATAATAATAATAAAAAAAAAAAAATAATAATAATAATAATAATAAAATAATAATAATTAATAATAATAATTAATAATAACAGTAATAATAATAAATAATAATAATTTAAAAGAGAAAGGTAGCAACGTCCACAAAAGATTAAATAACGATAAAATCTACACAACTGGGAGTAGCCCATTACTAAGAAGATTTACAGAGACGAAAATTAGATGAAAAAACAAATAACACAAGACTCACCAGTCAGCCTTCCAGAAGTGCGATGTTCGTTACACAGTGTTGCCAGATGCTGAAGACCTCCTCAGTGTTGCCAGAGGGGGCTCCCGGATATAGAAGTTCTCTTAACATTTGATTCCCCTGTCACTTGAAGTCGTCCTCTTCTCCTCTCCCCTCCCCTTCCTCTTGAATCTCTCTTTTTCGCTTTCTTTTTCTTTTTTCTCAAAATGTAGGTAGTAATCTTTTGGTGAAAATTTGTTGATTCGTTTTGTTTTGAGAATTAGTTAAGTCGTGCTTATAATATTAGTTCACTAAATTTTCGTAACACTTAGAAGATATCTTAATCTGGAAACAGAAAACGGGACAATTTTTTTTTTACCATAACCCATCTATTTTTTTATATGGCTCACTCAATGTAAATTTAAGTTCAGACCGTTATATAATTCACACCTAATGCTTTAAAGTGCACATAAATGTTCATTGTAGACCGTCAGCTTTATTTGGTAATTTGATGGAAACCTTACAAAATGCTCTGATGTCGACTAATCAATCTTGTAAGGATTTACATAACAGAGGGGTGTTCTTGATTAACTACAACCCCTAACAGAGCTTCGCTACTGGGTTAACTAATTGGTTTAGAATCTGTATGTCTGTTGATGTCCTCGGATAAACAAAAGCTGATACTGAGAGGACATAAAGGCTTAGAGACAAAGAGACAGATGCAAATACATAACTTTCCTGAAGAGGGCTATAGCTATTAGCCGAAATATAGAAGTTATACTTTCTTCTAAGTTTCCTTTTATTCCGACTGTGGGTTCTTCGTGATTATTATTTACAAATGTGCCACTGCATTTTGTCTAAGTGACATAGCTATTAGCCGAAATATAGAAGTTATACTTTCTTCTACGTTTCCTTTTATTCCGACTGTGGGTTCTTCGTGATTATTATTTACAAATGTACCACTACATTATGCCTAAGTGACATAACTACATGCAGATGTTCAAAGACCCAGATCATCTGGACAATAAAGATTAATGTAATGTATTGTTTTCTGACGCCTTCAGGCATCACATTAATTATGACAAAAATCTGGCTGGAAATCATTCCAGAATCAGTGTTAATTACACCCAAGTTATTCTCATGGCTGTAGCGAGAAAAGCAGAGTTCATTACATACATTACACTTATGATTGCATCCAGATTATCTAAACTCATCTAAGTTTCATTTCATCAGCATAAAATCTGAATTCTATTCATCCCATCCAATCTAGATTATAAATAAGCTCTGGCAAAGAGGCTTGCAATATATCAACAAACGCGTTTACTAATAGGCAAGTAATCATGATTGTCACTCATTCAGCTTATTTACCAATCATGAACTATTTCATACTCGGAGAGAAGTGCAGGACTCGAACCCGCGACGAGGAAGATACGAGACCAGCACGTTTGCGA
>NC_134785.1:70944319-70956819 GCF_046742065.1 Oratosquilla oratoria | reverse complement strand
CTCTTCCCCCCTCTCTCTTCCCCCTCACTTTTCTCTCCATCTCTCTTCTCTCCATCACTCTCTTCTCCCCATCTCTCTCTTCTCCCCATCTCTCTCTTCTCCCCATCTCTCTTCTCCCCATCTCTCTTCTCCCCATCTCTCTTCTCCCCATCTCTCTTCTCCCCATCTCTCTTCTCCCCATCTCTCTCTTCCCCCATCTATCTCTCTTCCCCCATATATCTCTCTTTCCCCCATCTATCTCCCTTCCCCCATCTATCTCTCTTCCCCCATCTATCTCTTTCCCCCATCTATCTCTCTTCCCACCTCTCTCTTCTCCTCCTCTCTCTCTTCCCGCCTCTCTCTCCCTCCCCTCTCTCTCTCTCTCTGTCTCTTTCTCTTCTCCCCATCTCTCTTTTCCCCATCTCTCTCTCTTCCCCATCTATCTCTCTTCCCCCATCTATCTCTCTTCCCCCATCTATCTCTTCCCCCATCTATCTCTCTTCCCCCATCTATCTCTCTTCCCCCATCTATCTCTCTTCCCCCATCTATCTCTCTTTCCCCCATCTATCTCTCTTCCCCCATCTATCTTCCCCCATCTATCTCTCTTTCCCCCATCTATCTCTCTTCCCACCTCTCTCTTCCCCTCCTCTCTCTCTTTCCCCCATCTATCTCTCTTCCCACCTCTCTCTTCCCCTCCTCTCTCTCTTCCCACCTCTCTCTTCCCACCTCTCTCTTCCCCTCCTCTCTCTCTTCCCGCCTCTCTCTCTCTCTGTCTCTTTCTCTTCCCCCTATCTCTCTTTTCCCCTCTCTCTTTTCCCCCTTTCTCTTCTCCCTCTCTCTTCCTCCTCTCTCTTCCCCCCTCTCTCTCTTCCCCCTCTCTCTCTTCCCCCTCTCTCTTTCCCCTCTCTTTCTCCTCTTTCTCTCTTCCCACCTCTTTCTCTCTTCCCCCTCTCTCTCTTTACCCTCTCTTCCCCCTCTTTCTTCCCCCTCTCTCGCTCTTCCCCCTCTCTCGCTCTTCCCCCTCTCTTCCCCCCTCTCTCCCCCTTCTCTCTTCCCCCTCTCTTCCCCTCTCTCTCTTCCCCCTCTCTTCCCCCTCTCTATCTTCCTCCTCTCTCCTCCCCCTCTCTCTCTCCTCCCCCTCTCTCTCTCCTCCCCCCTTCTCTCCTCTCTTCCCCTCTCTCTCCCTTTTCCCCTCTCCTCTCTCTTCCCCCTCTCCCTTTCCCCCTCTCTTCCTCCTCTCTCTCTCCCTCTTCTCTCCCTCTCTCTCTCTTCCCCTCTCCTCTCCTCCTCTTCCCCCCCCTCTCTCTCTTCCCCCTCTCTCCTCTTCCCCCCTCTCTCTCTTCCCCCCTCTCTCCTCTCTCTCCCCCTCTCTCCTCTCTTCCCCCCTCTCCTCTTTCCCTCTCCCTTTCTCCCCCTCTCCTCTCCCCTCTCACATTCCTCTCTCTCTTCCTCTCTCACTTCCCCCCTCTCTCTCCCCCTCTCCTCTTCCTCCCCCTCTCTCTCTCTCTTCCCCCCTCTTCCCCCCTCTCTCTTTCTCCTCTTTCTTCCTCCTCTCTTTTACCCCCTTTTTCTTCCTCCTCTCTCTTCTCCCTTCTCTCTTCCCCCTCTTTCTTCCTCTCTGTTTTCCCCTCTCTCTCTTCCCCCTCACTCTCTTCCCCCTCTCTCTCTTCCCCTCTCTCTTCCCCCCTCTCTCTCTTCCCCCTCTCTCTCTCTCCCTCTCTCCCCCCCTCTCTCTCTCTTCCCCCCTCTCTCTCTTCCCCCCTCTCTCCCCCTCTCTCTTCCCCCTCTCTCTCTCTTCCCCCCTCTCTCTTCCCCCCTCTCTCTTCCCCCTCTCTCTTCCCCCTCTCTCTTCCCCCTCTCTCTTCCCCCTCTCTCTTCCCCCTCTCTCTCTTCCCCCATCTCTCACTTCCCCCCCTCTCTCTCCCCCTCTCTCTTCCCCCTCTTTCTTCCTCTCTCTTCCCCCCTCTCTCTTCCCCCCTCTTCCCCCCTCTCTCTCTTCTTTCCCCCTCGTTACACCTCTTTTCCCCCTTTCTTCTCTCTCTCTTCTCCCCTCTCTCTTCTCCCCTCTCTTCTCTCTTTCTCCCCTCTCTCCTCCCTCTCTCATCTCTTCTCCCCATACTCTCTTCTCCCATCTCCTCTCTTTTCCCTCTCCCCATCTTCCCTCTCTTTCCTTCCCCCATCTCTCCTTCTCCTCGCTCTTCCCCATCTTTCTTCTCCCCATCTCTCTCTTCTCCCCATCTCTCTTACCCCATCTATCTCTTTCACCCATCCATCTTCCCACCTCTCTCTTCCCCTCCTCTCTCTCTTCCCGCCTCTCTCTCCCCCCGCCTCTCTCTCCCTCCCCCTCTCTCTTTCTCTTCTTCCCTCTCTCTTCCCCCTCTCTCTCTTCCCCCTCTCTCTCTTCCCCCCCTCTCTTCCCCCCCTCTCTCTCTCTTCCCCCCCTCTCTCTCTCTTCCCCCTCTCTCTTTCCCCTCTCTCTCTCTTTCCCCTCCCTCTTCCCCCCTCTTTCTCATCTTTCCCCCACTCTCTTCCTCTCTTTCCCCCTCTCATCCCCTCTCTCCTCGTCTTCCCCCCCTCTCTCTCTTCCCCCCTCTCTCTTCCCCCTCTCTCTCTCTTCCCCTCTCTCTCTTCCCATCTCTCTTTCCCCCTCTCTCTTCCCCCTCTCTCTTCCCCCTCTCTCTTCCCCCTCTCTCTTCCCCCTCTCTCTTCCCCCTCTCTCTTCCCTCTCTTTCCCCTCTCTTCCCCTCTGTCTCTCTTCTCCCCATCTCTCTTTTCTCCCCATCTCTCTTCTCCCCATCTCTCTCTTCTCCCCATCTCTCTCTCTTCTCCCCATCTCTCTTACCCCATCTATTTCTCTTTCACCCACCTCTCTCTTCCCCTCCTCTCTCTCTTCCCGCCTCTCTCTCCCTCCCCCCTCTCTCTCTTTCTCTTCTTCCCTCTCTCTTCCCCCTCTCTCTCTCTTCCCCCCTCTCTCTCTTTCCCCTCTCACTTCCCCCTCTTTCTCTCTTTCCCCATCTCTCTCTTTCCCCTCTCTTCCCCCTCTTTCACTCTTCCCCCCTCACTCTCTTCCCCCCTCACTCTCTTCCCCCTCTCTCTCTTCCCCCCTCTCTCTCTTCCCCCTCTCTCTCTTCCCCCTCTCTCTCTTCCCCCTCTCTCTCTTCCCCCCTCTCTCCTCTTCCTCCTCTCTTCTTTCCCCCTCCTCTCTTCCCCCCCTCTGTCTTCCCCCCTCTCTGTCTTCCCCCTTTTTCTTCCCCCTCTCTCTTTCTTCCCACCTCTCTCTCTTCCCCCCCTCTCTCTCTTCCCCCTCTCTCTCTCTTCCCCCCTCTCTCTCTTCCCACTCTCTCTTCCCCCCTCTCTTCCTCCTCTCTCTCTTCCACCCTCTTTCTCTCTTCCCTTTCTCTCTCTGTTCCCCTCTCTCTTCCCCTCTCTCTTCGCCTCTCTTCCCCTATCTCTCTCTTCCCCTCTCTCTTCCCCTATCTCTCTCTTCCCCTCTCTCTTCCCCCCTCTCTCTCTTCCCCCTCTCTCTCTTCCCCCTCTCTCTCTTCCCCCCTCTCTCTATTCCCCCCTCTCTCTCTTCCCCCTTTCTCTTCCCCCTCTCTCTCTTCCCCCTCTCTCTCTTCCCATCTCTCTCTCTTCGCCCCTCTCTTCCCCCTCTCTCTTTTCCCCCTCTCTTCCCCCTCTCTTCCCCCTCTCTCTCTCTTTTCCCCCTCTCTTCCCCCCTCTCTCTCTTCTCCCCCTCTCTTCCCCCCTCTTTCTTCCTCCTCTCTCTTCCCCCTCTTTCTTCCTCTCTCTTCCCCCTCTCTCTTCCCCCTCTCTCTTCCCCCTCTTTCTTCCTCTCTTCCCCCCTTTTTTTCCTCCTCTCTTCCCCCTCTCTCTCTTCCCCCCTCTCTCTCTTCCCCCTCTCTCTCTTCCCCCCTCTCTCTTCCCCCCTCTCTCTCTTCCCCCCTCTCTCTCTTCCCCCTCTTTCTTCCCCCCTCTTTCTTCCTCCTCTCGCTTCCTCCTCTCTCTTACCCCCTCTCTCTCTTTCCCCTCTCTCTCTCTCTTCCCCCTCTCTCTCTCTTCCCTCTCTCTTCCACCTCTCTCTTCCCCCTCTCTGTCTCTTCCCCCCTCTCTGTTCTCTCGCCCCTGTTTTCTCCTTCACCCCACCTCTCTCCCTCTCCTCATCTTCTCCCCCACTGCTCTCTCCCCCCTCTCTCTTCCCATCCCTCTCCCCCTCTCTTCCCCCTCTCTCCTCTTCCCCCCTCTCTCTCCTTTCCCTACCCCCACCCCTCTCTCTTCACTCTCTCTTCACCCCTCTCTCTTCACCCCTCTCTCTTTTCACCTCTCTCTTCACCCTGTCTCTCTCTTCCCCCTCTCGCTCATCTCCCCACTCTCCTCCCCTCCCCCTTCTCTCTCTCTCTTCCCCCTCTCTTCCCCCTCTCTCTCTTCCCGCTCTCTCTCTTCCCCCCTCTCTCTTCCCCCTCCTCTCTCTTCCCCCTTTCTTTCTCTTCCCCCTTTCTTTCTCTCTTCCCCTTCTGTCTCTCTCTTCCCCCTCTCTCTCTTCCCCCTCTCTCTCTTCCCCCTCTCTCTTCCCCCTCTCTCTCTTCCCCCTCTCTCTTCCCCCTCTCTCTCTCACTACACTCTCTCCCTTCCCCTCTACGTCTCGCTCCCCCTCAACTCGTCACTTTCACCCTCTCTCTCTTCCCTCACCTTCTCTTCCTCCTCTGCTCTCTCTTCCCTCCCACCCTCTCTCTTCCCCCCTCCCTCTCTACCTCCTCTTATCTTTCTCTTGCCCTCTCTCTTGCCCCTCTCTCTCATCCCCCCCCTCTGTCTTCCCCGCCTTCCTGTCGTCTTCCCCTTTTTCTTCCCCCTCTCCTCTTTCTTCCCACCTCTCCCTCTCCCCCCCCCTCTCTCTCTTCCCCCTCATCTCTCTCTGCTCTCCCGTTCCCGCCCTTCTCTCTCCCTCCCACTCTCATATCCCCCTCCTCTCCCCTCTCTCTCTCTGCCACCCTCTTCTCGCTCTCCCTCTCTCATCTCTGTTTCTCCTCTCTCTTCGCCCCTCTCTTCTTCGCCTCTCTTCCCCCTATCTCTCTCTTCCCCTCTATCTTCCCCTATCTCTCTCTTCCCCTCTCTCTTCCCCCCAAATCTCTCTCTCCCCCTCTCTCTTCCCCCCTCTCGTCTCTCCCCCCCTCTCTCTCTTATCCCCCCTTTTCTCTTATTCCTCCCCTCTCATCTATTCCTCCCCTCTCCTACTCATCCCCCTTTCTCTTCCCCCTCTTCTCTCTTCCCCCCTTCTCTCTCTTTCTCCCATCTCTCTACGGCCCCTCTCTTCCCACTGCTCTCTTTTCCCCCTCTCCTTTCCCTCCTCTACTCTCCTTTTTCCCCCTCTCTACACCCCCTCTCTCTCTTCTCCCCCTCCTCTTCCCCCCTTACTTTCTACCTACACCTCATCCTCTTCCCCCTTACATCTTACCCCTCTCTCTTCCCCCTGCTTCGTCTACTCACAACAAAAAAACACACCAAACCACTCATTTTCCCACACACATAACCAAACAAACCCCCACTATACAATACCCCCATAACACTCTTTCTTCCTCTCTTCCCATCTAAAACCCCTCTCTCTTCCCCCTCTATTCTCTCCACCTCTCTCGCTCCTCCTCTTCTTACCCCTCTCTCTCTCCCCCCCTCTCCCATTCTTCCCCCTCTCTACACTCTTTCCCCCCTTCTCTCCTCTCGATTTCCAACCCTCTCTCGTCCTTCCCCCTCTTTCTCTTCCCCCCCTCTTATCATTCCTCCTCTTATTTCTTCCACATTTTATTCCTCCCATCATCTTATTCCCCTCTCTCCTCTTACCCCCTCTCTCTCTCCCTCTCTCTCTCTCTCTTCCCCTCTCTCTCTCTTCCCACCTCTCTCTTCACCTCTCTACCCTCTTCCCATACCTCTCTGTATACTTTTCCCCCCTCTCTGTCTCATCCCCCCTGTTTCTCTCTTCCCCCCTCTTTCTACCTCTTCCCCATCTTTTACTCTCATCCTTACCCTCTCCTCTCTCCTGCCCCACTCTCTTCTCATCCGCCCCCTCTCTCTTCCCCCCTCTCTCTTCCCCCTCTCTTCCCCCCTCTCTTCCCCCCTCTCTTCCCCCCTCTCTCTCTTCCCCCCTCTCTCTCTTCCCCCCCTCTCTCTTCACCCCTCTCTCTCTTCACCCCTCTCTCTTCACCCCTCTCTCTTTTCACCTCTCTCTTCACCCTGTCTCTCTCTTCCCCCTCTCTCTCTTCCCCACTCTCTCCTCCCCCTCTTTCTCTTCCCCCTCTCTTCCCCCTCTCTTCCCCCTCTCTCTCTTCCCGCTCTCTCTCTTTCCCCCCCCCCCTCTACTCTCCCTTCCTCCCTCTACTCTTCCCCCCTTTTCTTTCTTCCCCTTCCCCCTTTCTTCGTCTCTCACCCCTTACTGTCTCTCCTCTTCTTCCCTCTCTCCTCTTCCCCCTCTCTCTCCATCCCTTCTCTCTTCCCTCTCCTCTTTCCCTCCTCTCTTCCACCCCTCTCTCTTCCCCCTCTCTTCTTCCCCGTCTCTCTCTTCCCACCTCTCTCGTCTTCACCCTCTCTCTTCCTCCCCTCTCTTCTTCCCCCCTCTCTCATCCTCCTCTCTCTCTTCCCCCTCTCTCTTCCCCTTTCTCTTCCCCTCTCTCTCCCTTCCCGCTCTCTCTTCCTCCCTCTCTCTCTTCCCCTCTCTCTCTTCCCCTCTCTCTCTTCCCCACTCTCTCTTCCCCACTCTCTCTTCCCCGACTCTCATCTTTCTTCCCACTCCATCTCTCTCTCTCTCTCTTCCCTCTCTCTCTTTCCCCTCTCTCTTCCGTCCTCTCTCTTTCCTCCCATCGCTCTCTCTTCCACCTCCCTCAGCCGTCGGATCTTGCCCTCTCTTTTTTCCCCTCTCTATCCTTGCCTCCTCTCTCTTGCCTCGATCCTCGCTCTCTCTCCCCAGCCCTCGCTCGCCTCCTACTTGCCCCTCTCTTTTTTCCCCCTCTCTTTTTTCCCCTCTCTCTCTCTTCCCCCCTCTCTCTCTCTTCCCCCCTCTCTCACCCGCGATTAAACGTTTGAATTGGCTCAAAATAGAAAATAAGTGTTCATTTGATATATGTATGTTTATATTTAAAATATTAAAAAAGAGATTCCCCGAATGGTTGTATAGAAATATCTTCGACATCAGTATAACAAGAGATAGGCCATCAAGGCAAAGACAGAATCTCTATGTTCATCGGGTTAATACTGAAATAGGCACAAGAATGATACCTGTAAGAGGGCCTAAGACATGGAATAAACTCCCTATCGCTATTAGAGACATAACATCAATAAATGTGTTCAAAGATAGGTTGCGTAAATATTTTCTAGATAATCAAATGTAAGTCAGCAAACATTTGTTAGCGTATAATATGCACTAGTAACACAAGGTTTTTAAGCATATTCGATTTTGTAACATTGTGAAAAAAATTTTTACCTCCATGTTCTTGCGTTGATAAGCACTGCTAATACAAGTTTTTAAGCTTATATCATTTTGTACTATTATAAAGTCTTTAGTTTTTACCTTCATGTTTTATGTGTACAAAAATATGTATCACTATGTAATGCTCTTGTGAATATTGTAAATAATGTAAAGAATACCCAATGAAAATTGGAATAAAGGAATTATTATTATTATTATTATTATTATTATTATTATTATTACTCTCTCTCTTCCCCCCTCTCTCTCTTCCCCCCTCTCTCTTCCCCCCTCTCTCTCTCTTCCCCCTCTCTCTTCCCCCCTCTCTCTCTTCCCCCTCTCTCTCTTCCCCCCTCTCTCTCTTCCCCCCTCTCTCTCTTCCCCCCTCTCTCTCTTCCCCCTCTCTCTCTTCCCCCCTCTCTCTCTTCCCCCTCTCTCTCTTTCTTACCCCCTCTCTCTCTTACCCTATCTCTCTCTCTTACCCCCCTCTCTCTCTCTCTTATCCCCCTCTCTCTCTTCCCCCTCTCTCTCTCTTCCCCCTCTCTCTTCCCCTTCTCTTTCTCTTCCCCCTCTCTCTTCCCCCTATCTTCCCCCCTCTCTCTCTCTTCCTCCCTCTCTCTCTCTTCCTCCCTCTCTCTCTCTTCCCCCCTCTCTCTCTGTTCCCCCTCTCTCTCTCTGTTCCCCCTCTCTCTCTCTCTGTTCCCCCTCTCTCTCTCTGTTCCCCCCCTCTCTCTCTCTGTTCCCCCTCTCTCTCTCTGTTCCCCCTCTCTCTCTCTGTTCCCCCTCTCTCTGTTCCCCCTCTCTCTCTTCCCCCTCTCTCTTCCCCCTCTCTCTCTTTCCCCCCTCTCTCTTCCCCCTCTCTCTTCCCCCTCTCTCTTTTCCACCTCTCTCTTCCCCCTCTCTCTCTTCCCCCTCTCTCTCTTCCCCTCTCTCTTTCTTCACCCTCTCTCTCCCCTCTCTCTCTCTGTTCCCCCTCTCTCTCTCTCCCCCTCTCTCTTTCCCTCTCTCTTCCCCCTCTCTTCGCCCTGTCTCTCTTCATCCTGTCTGTTTCTCTCCCCCTCTCTGCCTCTCTCTCTCTCTCTCTCTCTCTCTCTCTCTCTCTCTCTCTCTCTCTCTCTCTCTCTCTCTCTCTCTCTCTCTCTCTCTCTCTCTCTCTCTCTCTCTCTCCATCTCTCTTTCTCTCTCTCTCTCTCTGTCTCTCCTCTCTATTCTAAGGCATTTGTATGACACTTTCCCCTTCCAATAACAAAGGTCCATAGAGTTGAGCAGAGAGAGATGCTTGTCATGAAGAAATTATTTTCTGTTTTTGTCTTTTTGAGTTGGCGCACGGTCAATACTCCCGTCTTATCAGGAAACGAGTTTGGAAACTTGATGGCATCAGATAAGATACCACCTAGAAATTCCGATAGCGGACCAGGAAGACAGTGTTGCAGCAAGTGATGTTATCTAGGTGACAGAAGCAAGGTTGGGGAGTGTCATACATCACAAAGCACCTCATAGGACAGGTGTGGGTAACACTTTGGTATGCGTGCAAAACCTAACACACTAACGACGGTTTTTGGGCACTCGGAACTCAAAGCTCACTTTGAAGAAATAAATAATAATAGTGATAATAATAATAATAATAACAATGATGATGATGATCATGATCATCTCGAACTTTTTTTGTATGACCATTGGTAACCATGGGCGAGAGATTAGGGTCCTTGTAGGAGGTGAAAGGAGCGAGAGGGCGTCCATACTCGAATGTAGACCAATCGTTTATGTTACTCTGTTGGCACGGGAGGTCATTTTTGTGTCAATATTTGGCTGATTCTGGCACCCACACTTATAAAGGTTGCCCACCCTGGACTAGGCACATGTATTTCCACTTCTAGGTACCACATCAGCTAGTGTCTTGTGCCAAGCTGGAGTATGAGTAATTAGTTCGAATATCTAATTATTAAGTCCTAGTCGTTGTTAGTTTCTTCCTTGGAGGAAGAATCAGTGCAAATATGACGATTAAACTTCTTTGTTATAATCGTGGTTTAGTCGGGGTTTGTGGCTTAACACTTGATGAATAGAATGGCTTAACTGGCACTGCTTAAGAACATAACAATGGAGGAGACTACGGGAGACCCTAAGGCCTGCACAAGGCAGTTCCATACCCCTCACTACCTGTCATCCATATCCATAAAGTTATCTCAACTTCTATTAAAACAACCCAATGTTTCAGCCCTCACCAACTACATAATCACTAAGCCTACTCTATGCGTTAACCACTCTATTGGTGTACCATTTCTTGCCTATTTCATTCTTAAACCTGCGCATATATAGATTTTGACCGAAACAATCGTGACGTCGTGATCACGTGATCTTAATTAAACTATCACAGAATTTCTCAATCAAAGGATTACTATTTGGGGCTAAATTGAAGTTTCTGTATCCCACCAACATTTTTTTTTTCCTATTTCTTTTGTTTGAATATTAGTTGAACTAGTTCATGCTCACAGTATTTTGAGTTGAGTTGGAGTGTGTGACATGTGTTAATTGC
This sequence comes from Oratosquilla oratoria, assembly GCF_046742065.1. NCBI lineage: Eukaryota > Metazoa > Arthropoda > Malacostraca > Stomatopoda > Squillidae > Oratosquilla > Oratosquilla oratoria. The sequence continues at coordinate 70,946,860 of NC_134785.1, read as the reverse complement.
TACCACATACGAGTCTATGAACAAAATGAAACATGTACTTCCAAAGAGAGAATATATATTTCAACACACATATATATTATATATATATATATATATATATATATAATATATATATATATATGTATATATATATATAATATATATAATATGTGTGTTGAAATATATATGACAGGATGAGTGGAAAGGGTGGTGTGGTAAAAGCCAAAAAACCGTAGGAGTTTTATTACAACGTTTCATCCTTAAAGGACTTCCTCAGAGTAAGTGCTATAAGGACGAATCGTTAGTAATTAAATTCCTGCGTTTTTTTGGCGTTTATCTCACCACCCTTTCCACTCGTGTGTGTGTGTGTGTGTGTGTGTGTGTGTGTGTGTGTGTGTGTGTGTGTGTGTGTGTGTGTGTGTGTGTGTGTGTGTGTGTGTGTGTGTGTGTGTGTATATATATATATAATATATATATATATATATATATATATATATATATATATTAACAGATAATAAATGGTCCCCGGTACACAAATATTCATCTTATGAACCACACTAATTTATTTCCATTTTAATTCCTTGCAAACACGATCGAGACTAACTGGAGCTCGGTGGAAGTATATTCGGAAACTGAGACGTTGACGGGCTGAGGACTCGAACCTAGCCGATACGTAACAAATATTAAGTCACTGTCCATTTGTTACGTATCAGCTAGGTTCGAGTCCTCATCCTGTCAGCGTCTCAGTTCCCGAATATACATACAGTATATATATAGCGCGTGTGTGTTGTAATATATGCAAAGTAAATCACATACAGATGATAACCAATGATGCAATGAGCCTCTGGAAAATAAGAGTGCAATATATATTTTTGTCTCTGTAGAGATCCTTCATTACGGGATTCGAATCGCGCGCAGCCCACTCGGCCATGACGATACATGAAAGAATCTAGTATTTAGGGCCTAAGTTCGCACTCAGTGTCCATCACCGTCTACCCTTCGGGTCCAACGCCTGCGCAAGAATGGAGACCATAAGGCCTACACTAGGCAGTTCCATGTCCCATACCATTTTGTCATCCTTGTCCGTAAAGTTATCTAATCTTAGAAAAAAAGAAAAAAAGAATCAAGAGCTCACTACATGGTTACTAAGTATTTTCTATTCATTGAAGAGTTGGACCGACCCGTTTTCTTTAAGATCCTCTGTGCACTCCGTTTTCTTTGAGAGCATCCTCAGCGCACCCTTTTTTCAGTGAGAACGCCCTCTGCGTACCCCGTTTTCTTTGAGAGCACCCTCTGCGTACCCCGTTTTCTTTGAGAGCACCCTCTGCGTACCCCGTTTTCTTTGAGAGCATCCTCTGTATACCCCGTTTTCTGTGAGAACACCCTCTATCCATCCCGTTTTCTATGAGAGCACCCTCTATCCATCCCGTTTTCTATGAGAGCACCCTCTGTGCATCTGTTTCTTTGAGAGTACCTATCCATCCCGTTTTCTATGAAAACACCCTTTGTACACCCCGTTTTCTGTGAGATTGCCTTTTGCATTTCGTTATCTGTGAGAACACCCTCTATACATTCCGTTTTCTGAGAGAACACCCTCTGTGCACCCCATGTTCTGTGAAAACGCCCTCTGTATTTATTTTTCTGTAAGCACCCCCTGTGTATCACGATTTCTGCGAGAATACCCTCTGCATTCCGTTTTCTGTGAGAACACCCTCTGTGCATTCCGTTTTCTGTGAGAACACCCTCTATGCATTCCGTTTTCTTTGACAACACCCTCTCTGCATCCCGTTTTCTTTAAGAGCATACCCACACTTGTACTGACACATTCTTCATCTGCGATTGACCCAATGCTCTTTTTCCAGTTTACTTTTCCTTCACATAAACCTCCTCCTCTTCTTCCACCTCTTCCACCTCCTCTTCCTCCTCCTCTTCTTCCTCCTCCTCCTCCTCCTTCCTCTCTTATTTCTTCCTACCTCGATTTTTCTGTCACACATTTTCTTTCTCCATTTCTCTCAAACATTTCGTTTTACGGTCCTGTGACCAGTTCTCCCCCTCTCCCCCTCTCCCCCTCTCCCCCTCTCCCCCGCTCTCTCCACCCTTCCTCTCCCTTCCCGCCCTTCCTCTCCCTTCCCGCCCTTCCAGTGTCCTTCCATCCCGTTCCATTTTCTTGTTTTCAATTACCTTCCTTTAACTTCCCTTCCTTTCCCTTCCATTTCATTTTCTTCCTTCTCTTTCCTTTCCTTCCCATCTCTTCGCTTGTCTTCCCTTTCCTTCTCTTCGCTTGTCTTCCCTTACCTTCCCTAACCTTACCTAGCCTTGTTTTCCTTTCCTACCCCATTCCCCTCTTTTCCTCCACTTTCAATCCCATTTCCCACTATTTCCTTCTCTTTTCTCCTCTTCGCTGCCCCTCTTCTCTCCAATTCCCACCCCCTTAGGCCTTCTCCCCTTAGCCCTTCACCCCTTAGCCCTTCACCCCTTACCCCTTCTCCCCTTAGCCCATCACCCCTTAGCCCTTCACCCCTTATCCCTTCTCCCCTTAGCCCTTCACCCCTTAGCCCTTCA
>NC_134785.1:70924319-70934319 GCF_046742065.1 Oratosquilla oratoria | reverse complement strand
TATATATATATATATATATATATATATATGTGTGTGTGTGTTTTAGGGGGAAGTGGTTTAACATTACTGTTATAGTCGTGTATGCGCCGATTGAAGATGGAGACCTACAAGATCTGGTTAATGGAATACAAAAGCATGATATACTACTCGTGATGGGTGATATGAATGCAAAAGTGGGAAAAGAAAGTTTTAGGTCAGTAGGGCCAGAGAGCCTACATCATACATCCAATGATAACGGCCTTAGACTAGCATTTTTTGCAGAGACAAATAACATGATCATAGGCGGAACATGGTTTACACACAAGAACATCCACAAGTACACATGGGAATCCCCGGATGGCAGAACCAGGAATCAAATTGATCACATACTGGTAGATGCAAAACACAGAGGAGCCCTGCAAGATGTGCGATGCTATAGAGGCGCAGACTGCAGCACAGATCACCTACTACTAACGGCAAAAGTAAAGGCGAGACTTAAGTTAGAGAAGAAGATGCGAAACGAACCACAAAGAAAATTTGAGACTGAGAGATTAAAACAACTAGAATTAAGTAACCAATACCAACTGGAAATCTGAAACGGATACGAGTTGTTAAGGATGACAAAGGAGGAAGACTGAGGCATAAAAGAAGAAGCGAAAACGCTGGAGGAATGCATAATCAAGTCGGCAGAAGAGATTATTGGGTATAAGCAGAATAATAGAAGAGAGGAATGGTATGATGAGGAGTGTGCAAGTGCGGTAGAAGAGAGAAAGAAAGCTAGACAGAAGTGGCAACAAACTAGGAGTGAAGAAGATAAAGAGGATTTTATACAAAAGAGGAGAAACGCAAAGAGAATCAAGAGACGGAGGAAAAGGGAATTTATGAACAACAATCTGGATAAAATCGAAACTTTAGGAAGAGAAGGAAAGATAAGAGAACAATATGCGGTTATAAAGAAAGTCAGAAACGGGTATAGACCCAGAGTAAATATGGTTATACACCAAAATGGAGTCACAGCAACCAGAGAAGAAGAAATCTTGAACTGTTGGAAAAATTCCTTCAAAGAACTTTTGAATAGGCCAGAACCAAATACACCATATAAGGAAGCAAATGATGATAATATTAATGAGGAAGAAGTAAGGGAACCAACAATTAACGAAGTAGGAACGGCCATAAAGGAACTAAAGAATATTAAAGCACCTGGGGATGATGGAGTAGTGGGAGGACTTCTAAAGGCAGGAGGAGAGTACTTGAAGAATAAAATATACCGACTTATTTTAAGAATATGGATAGAGGAAAAGGTACTCAGAAATTGGAAGAAAGGAATTATTATACCAATACTGAAGAAAGGAGACAAAAGGGAATGTGGAAATTACAGAGGCATCACACTACTATCCTGTGTGTCAACGCTGTCTCCGAAGGTCGGTGGCATGAGGTACAGAGGGATGGGAATCAATCATAACGCACACTTCGCTCTTCTTTATTGTTGCCCTTCGGTCTTGATCTTATACAGACGGTGTTTAAATGTGTGGTTTCTGCAAATTGTGTCACATTGTGATTTGCATTCATAATTAATCTATCAAATCAATGCAATAATTAAACACACTATTCGTCAATAACAATCATTGAACTCAACTTCATGATTCCTACCATGATTTTGTTTACCCGCCTCCACAACATACGTAATCACATACCTTCGTGATCATTTGCTATTCTGAGAAACTAAGTACATTACTAATTAACATGACTTATCCACTAACTCTTACATATTATTTCAACCAGTGACATTACATAAAAATAACAATTTGCTCTTTCAATGCTTACCAATAATGACTTCCATGGCACTTATGGAGATGTTGTCAACTCAATGTCTATACACAGAAAGGACACTCATCATTACGCTCCTAACGAGGGAAATACGCACTACTTTTGTGGCGTATGAATACATCTAAGGGATCGTAAATAAATATACGAGTTATGTTCCACTCAACATTCTCCTTTTTTCTAGAGTTTCTTTAATCTTATTTTTTTTATTATATATATATATAATGGATCGTTACAGTACATCAATTTAGACAATAACATTTTCCATTTTATTTTACATACATTGTAACTACATACGTAACAACACGGGCTTGTGGTTGCCATTAAGCTCAATTACTTCTCGCACATGCCATCGATATCTTCTCATATATTCTCATATTACACCCAGACATTATGTAATCTGCACTCAACATACATCAAATATCACAAGCCGTGATTCGTAATTAAACTTAGTTCATACAATTTGTCAATACACTTGAACATTATACAATTGGTACTTAACACAGATCGAATGTCACAAGCCTTGATTCGACATTAACCTTAGTACACCTCATAATTTACCTGTATAACATCATACATCAAGATATTCTTATACATAGTGCAATCGGCACTCACACTGTGTATACATTTTTTTTGCAAAAATACTTTATAGGAGACTGACCCCCTATGCAAATGAAATATTAGGCGAATATCAATGTGGCTTTAGAAGGGGGAGATCAACAACAGACCACCTGTTTACGATCAGACAGATACTGGAGAAGAGCTGGGAGTTTAATATAAATCACTGGCATATGTTTGTAGACTTCAAACAAGCATATGACAGTGTACACAGATCATCCATGTGGAAAATCCTCAGAGAATTTGGAGTACCAATCAAAATTGTAAACTTAGTGAAGGCAACGTATGATGGCACAGAAGCACAGGTGAGGGTTGGCAACAAGAAGACGAAAAGTTTTGAAATAAAGAGTGGTTTGAGACAGGGGTGCGTTCTATCTAGCGAAAAAATTACACGGGAGCGACGAGCGATTTCGCTCGGGAAAGTTCCAATGTCGCTCTCGCAAATCCAATAGCGGGAGCGATCCCCCCCCCCCAAAAAAAAAAAAAAAAAAAAAATCCCGCGGCAAGATTCAACGTTTTTCATGCATTATCCATCACCATTCATGAAAGGATCAGAGCAAACACAACTTACCCTTGATCAATCATTGCATTATCAATCGATATGATAAACGCAACGCATCAATCAACTTTAATTTGTTGATGTACGTACGTATGTGTACGCGGTATAGTTGCTAGAGTTCAATGGCTTACCTAGCCTAGCTTCGTATCAGCTGCATGCGCGCGTATACTAGTACATGTTGACTAGACTCTACACGACTATCGTGCTACATAATGTCGCTAGTTGCGAATTGCATGGTACCTGTATGCAGGGAAGTTCATTGGTTGCATGCAGCTAGCTGCCCAACCAACGCGCTGACTACATGTACAATGCACCATACCCAATACCACATCACCGCATGCATACGTACACTGTACATATGCAAACTCGCTCGAGGCCTAGGAGGGAAACTGGGAAATCCCATTTATAACCTCGTTCGCGTATTTATGAGAAAACAAAATAGAATCAAATGTTTGGTTAGTAATTGAAAGTAAATAAATTTAAGTATAAATATGAACATTTGATAATTATATATTTAGTTCATAAATATGGATCTTTGGAGGGAGAATAAAAAATAAAAAAATAAAAAAATGATTCGTTAGCTAGCTTAGGTTTACGGTAGCTAGGTCTACGTACGTCATGTCCATGCCAAACTTTCGATGATTGTACATCATGGAGCGATTTCTAGTAGAGTGAGTGAAGATGGTTTGCCCTCAGATTCGGTCTTTTCAGAATTGAGAGAGTGTTTTGACGGCAGGAACCGCTTCTGGACCAGCAAAGCCTAATTCAAACTCTACGGGCAAGGGCCAAGGAAAACGAAAACCAGTAAAGTATGAATCTACTATACGCTCGTGGAACATAGATTGGCTTGAAGTGGATCGGGGCAGTGATGGTACTCTAACGGTATATTGCAAGGCTTGTGCATTTCCACCCCCAACCACTGCCAGTGGAACCAGAGGCGCTGTGTCTGCCGATCAGTTTCACCCATCCCCCTCCCCCCAAAATTAAAGGCTGATTTGTTAAAAAAGAAGAAGTTATTTTTCATGCACATGAGTATTTATTTATTTATTGGGGATTATTTGGCATCAGATGTACATGAGTAATGAGTTAGCCTTCCAATAGTTTGAAGGAAATCGAACCTGCAAAAACGTGGCTCTGGAAATATCAAAAATGGCTCTGGTGAAATTTAGAAAAAATGAAAAATTGCTCTGGAAAAGATAAAAGTTTTTTTTTCCCCTGGTTCTATCCCCACTACTGTTCAACCTACTACTAGAAAGAGTAGTAAGAGCAGTGGAGAGGGATAATGTTGGAGTAGAGTTCGAGTCTGGGAGAGTGAATATGTTGGCGTATGCCGACGACGTCGACTTAATAGATGGGACTATAGATGGAATAAAAGACATGTTTGGAGATTTCCAAGAGACTGCGAACAGAGTAGGACTGCTGGTGAATACTAAGAAGACAGAGTTAATGCATCTAACCAAAAACAATAACAGAGAAGAACATATTGACATCAATGGTGTGAGATATGAAGTATGCAGAAACTTTAAGTATCTTGGATCAATTGTAACAGACGAAAACCTGATGGACACTGAAATAAAATCAAGAATTGCATCAGCCAACCGATGTTATTACAGCCTCCAAAATACACTGGGAAGAAGGAGCATATCAACAAAGACCAAACTAAGAATATATGATATAATATGTATATGTGTATATGTATATATATATGTATATGTGTATGTATATATATATATATGTGTGTATATATGTATATATATGTATACATGTATATACATATGTGTACACACACACACACACACACACACACACACACACACACACACATATATATATATATATATATATATGTGTGTGTGTGTGTGTGCGTGTATATATATATGTATATGTATATATATATATTATGTATATATATATGTATATATGTATGTGTATATACATATACATATATGTGTGTATATATATGTATATGTATATATATATATATATATATATATATATATATATATATATATATATACATATATTTGAGTATTTGTGTCCAAGTTTTTCCTATGGACTCTTCACTTCAGGTCCTTTTTTCTTGTATGGAGATTGAAAAAGTAGCACAGGTCTTCAGTCAGAATAAGCATAAAAAAGTATTCACTGCATCCTTAAGATTCAACCGCAAAAAATTGCAGTTCTCAGTAGATCGTACCAATTGATTAGAAATTATCGTCTGTATGTAAATGTATGTATGTATATATATATGTGTGTGTATATATATTTACTTATTTAATTTGTTTATTTTCTTTTATTTTTTAACCATCATGTTTCCCATCCCACCGTCTTTTTTTTTTTTTTTTTTTTTTTTTTTAACCAAAAGAACCCAAATTATTCTTTTTTATTCATGAACCACTCTTTATGCTCCCACCCTTTAAGAAATTTCGTCATTCGTGCACCTCCGCCACTCGCTCGACTGCAGGCGGTCGCCCGACGGACTGAGCAGCAAAAGGAGATGCAAAGAATGAGTGATGCACCGACACTCGCTCTGCCGGAGGCTCTGAGCTTTCGCCGGAAGAGGAATGATCACCGACTGCAACGGAGCCCTTTCCTGGAGGAAAGCCTGCCTCATCAGGCCAATCGACCAGTCGTGGCGGAGGCGCCCCGAGACATCATCCGCCCCTAAAGAGCTCGAGAACAAACTCGAGACTCCGTCGGTTCCTCGTTGGAGGCGCCTGCCTCCTCGGCCATCTCCAGCAGCGAGCCGGAGCGCCCTGCTGGTGCCGAAAGAAGGGGTCGTCGCGAGACCCACAAGGACCGAGGAAGCCCGAGCCCCCAGAAAGGACCAGGACGCCTCGAACTCTCGTTCATGCTGCTCGAGCGTCCATGAGGTTGACGACCTCATGGACCGCCTCAGGGAGGATCACGGCCTCTACGGGAGTCGCGTCCACTGCGGGGCCGTCAACTGCAGGGGCTACCCCAGCGAGGAAAGAGGAACCTCTGAGGTAGACCTCGACGTACGCCACAAGGACGTCGCTCCAGAGGGTGACCAGGCGCGCTGGAGACGAGCTCCCCCTTCATCCTCCATTGCCCTTAAGGAAGACAAGAAGGGCCTCTGGAGGTCGCAGTCCTGGAGGAAGGCCGAACCGCTATGGAGGACTCCGCCCGCCTGGTACCGCACCCGCAGCGACGTCAAGGACTGGAGGCGGTGAGGGACTGAAGACCAGCCAAGGAAAGTCTGAAAACAAAAACAAAGAAAAGTTAGAAATTTGAGAATGAAAAAAAAAAAAAAAAAAAAAAAAAAAAAAAATAGCCCATAGGAAAAAAAGAAAATATATATATAAAGAAAAGCCTGAAAATGAAATAAAAGTACATAAAAAAGCCTACAGAAAAATTACAAAAGTGCAATAAAAGCCCATAGAAAATGTAAGAAACATAATAAATTAAAAAAAAAAAAGAAAATAGAAAAAGTCTATAAAAATTTCATCAAAAACTCCAGCTTTTTAGTTTGAAAAAAATATATATATAAAAAGAAATATATATATATATATAAAATAGAAAAATGGCTGTAATTTTGCGTTTTTTTCTTTTCTTTTCTTTACTTTTTCTTTTATTTTTTTTCCTTTTCGTATAGAAAGGCAAAGATGATGGCTTCAGCAGCAGATACTAGGCGCCTCCTTTCGTATTCACACCTTCACTAGGGAGCATCATCATCATCATCATCATCATCATCATCGTCATCGTCATCATCGTCATCGTCGTCATCGCCATCGTGGTGGTGGTTGTTGTTGTTGTTGTTAATGTTGTTGTTATCCAAAGCGGGATCCGGGGAATTCACCAACAACAATTCACCGACACGCTGAGTTCATCGATATACACAATTCATCGAAAGATAAAGATAAAAATATTCTAATATGAAATATATAAGTAGGTCGTCTTTTCATCTTTGATTTAGCATACTTTTATCTTTTATAATGAAATAATTACTTTCATAACCTTTATTTAGGATATGAATTTCTTTTCGTAGTATTTATCAAGAATAGTTAAAATTCTTTAATGACAGAACTATTGAAAATGACAAATTAGTATAAACTAAACATAAAACTATAAATTGGTTTACTTTAAATCAGAAAGCTAGGTTATGGGCTATGGCCCGGAAACAACCAAAGGCGTTGCTATATGAAGGATATCTTTCTACAAGGTTTTTTTTTTCATCCGTTCAGAAGTCACGATATTTCTTTGTGATTGAGATGAAGTACCAGCCAAATATAGATCGACTTTGACTTCATTATATTTTTGTTCTTGATTAAGAACACTTTTACCTTTCATAATGAAATAATTACTTCCATAGCCTTTATTTAGGATAATACAAAAGCAAGGAAAAAACTATTTTCGTATTTATTAAGAATAGTTCAAATTCTTTAATGACAGAACTATTGAAAATGACAAATTAGTCTAAGCTAAACTTAAAACTATGGCATAGGACATTTGAGACACAGGTTGCTGGACACCTCCCTAATATTTGAAAGTTTTTCGACTGCCTGAAGAAAGAACAAAACTATAATGAAGTCAAAGTCGATCAATACTTGGCTGCTACTTCATCTCAATCGCAGAGAAAGAAATATCTTGACTCTTCTGAACGTATAAAAACATTGTAGAAAGATATCCTTCATATAGCAACATCGCCCAGAACCTAGTTTTCTGATTTTAAGTATAACAATACACAGTTTTAAGTTTGTTTTAAACTAATTTGTCACTTTAATAGCTCTGTCATTAAAGAATTTTAACTATTCTTAACAAATACGAAAAGAAATTCTACATTGTTTATTGTAGTATCCAAAATAAAGGCTATGAAAGTAATTATTTCATCATCAAAGGTTAAAGTATGCTAAATCAAGGATGAAAACACGACCTAGTTATATATTTCAAATTAGAATATTTTTATTTTATTTTTCGATGAATTGTGTATATCGATGAATTGAGCGTGTCGATGAATTGTTGTCGATGAATTGTTGTCGATGAATTGTTGTCGGTGAATTACTTTCGGTGAATTGTTGTCGGTGAATTCGCCCAGACCCATCCAAAGCCTGAATGACACGCGGGTAGTTGAGTAGCCGTTAATGCTAGTGCTTTGTAAACTCCCCCTCTATTTGCCCAGTGTGAACGGAAAGTTAGTAAACTTGCCTTCAAACTATGCTAGTGTCAGAACTTAAGCCTAGTTGACACGGGGCTAGTTTAGTAGCCACTAGTGCTACCTGCAAGTTAACTTGCTCGGCAAGTAAGTGGTTACGCCAAGTTTACAAACTTTTCGTTGAGATTGAGTAAGTAGAGGGGAAGTTTACAAGTCGCTAGCCTTACCGGCTACTAAACTAGCCACGTGTCAACAACGAGGCTTAATAATTTGAGTTTGGGGAGGAAAAGAACGTACCTGGCAATACCAGATTAACCGCCCACCACCCAATCCCCGAGTCTCGACCCTCACTACGTCTTTGCCAACGTGGGCTTGTCTATTTTAAATACACGCCATAAGGACTCTTCTTCCTTATAAGGGAAGTAGCCAGACGAGGCGTGCACCCTGTACCCATCCCATACCTATCAGGTACCCATTTGTTTACCCGTTTTATCTAAGCTCCATGCGGATAAAGGGCCATCCCTGAACCCCGCCCACTGCCTGGGTCAGAAGTAGTGCAGTAAAAACACCACCTGGATGAAATTGAATCACCAAAGCGTTGGAAGAAAGCTAAAGAATTTTTATAAAGATTTCGAAATGTAGTGGTGCTTCTACAGAATTTCTAAAGAAAGCTCGTTTTCTGCAAATTTCATTTTAAGTCATTTTAATTCATTCTAATATGATATTGATTTATTAGAATGAATTAAAAATACTTAAAATGAGAGCTGGAGAGAAGTTTAAGGCGGAGTACTTGAAAACCCCCATCAGGTTTCCTCAGAAAATGATGGTGTGGGGGACATTTTAGTGCATGGTACGTGTCGCCTGCACATCGTAGATGGCGCCATGAATCAAGACAAGTGTATTAAAGTTATTTGGAAATTCGTCAACAAAAGTGGATAGTGAAAAAGATCTCGGCGTAATTATCAGTAACGACGTCAAATCATCCAAGCAGTGTATTTCAGTCTCTGAGAAAGTAAATAAGATTTTAGGACTGATTGCGCGATCTTTTGATTTCAAAAGTCCATCACTTATTACATACATACATATACCAAGGCTTTTTCCCCCTTCCAAGGGAGGTAGCCAAAAAAGGGAAAGGCATAAAAACACTCCCACCCATTTCATCCCTAAATACACTCTACACCCCTCCCACCTTCCCTCTCATCTGAGCTTATTAACAAGCTATATAAATCGTTAGTTCGTCCACATTTGGAATATGCTGTTTCCGTATGGTCACCGAATCTCATTAAAGACATTGACAGACTGGAAAAAGTACAACGGCGAGCCACATAACTGATTCCAAATATCAAAAATAAATCATACGAAAATCGACTAAAACATATGAATCTGTTTTCCCTAAAAAAGCGTAGACTCAGAGGTGACTTGATACAGGTCTTTAAGATTCTAAAGGGAATTGACAACATCAAAAGTGACAAAATTTTCACATTGAATGAGAATCAGACAAGAAACAATGGTCTCAAACATCCGGAAATAGATTCAATTTGGAAGTAGGTAGAAACAACTTTGCCAACCGTGTAGTTAATGAATGGAATAAACTTCCTGCACAGGTAGTGCAATGTAGTTCAGTTCTAAGCTTTAAGACTCGTTTAGATAAACACCTAAGCAAGATGCTGTAATGATTATAATTTATTTTATATTATTTGTTTTTGCTTTGTTATCATTTGTCTGTTTGATTTTCATTTATTATTATTTATGTGTCAATTTATTATTATTTACTGTTTACCTGTTTGTTTGTTATTCAACTATACCTATGCATTTATTTATGTATTTTGTTTGTTGCATACATTATTATAGATTTTTTTTTCGCATCCGACCTAGATATGGACCAAAAGGTCTGTCGGCATGATTCGCCT
>NC_134785.1:70901819-70906819 GCF_046742065.1 Oratosquilla oratoria | reverse complement strand
TGAAGGATATCTTTCCACTATGTTTTTTATCCGTTCAGAAGAGTCACGATATTTCTTTCTTTGTGGTTGCGATGGAGTACCAGCCAAGTATTCATCGACCTTGACTTCATTATAGTTTGTTCCTTGATTTAGAACACTTTTACCTTTGATAATGAAATAATTACTTTCATAGCCTTTATTTAGGATACTACAAAAGCAAGGTAGAATTTCTTTTCGAATTTATCAAGAATAGTTGATATTCTTTAATGACAGAACTATTATAAATGACAAATTAGTTTAAACTAAAATTAAAACTGTGGCATTGGACATTTGAGACAGATTGCTGGACACCACTCTAATATTTGAAAGTTTTTCGACTGCCTGAAGAAAGAACAAAACTATAATGAAGTCAAAGTCGATCAATACTTGGCTGCTACTTCATCTCAATCGCAAAGAAAGAAATATCGTGACTCTTCTGAACGGATAAAAACATTGTAGAAAGATATCCTTCATATAGCAACGTCGCCCAGAACCTAGTTTTCTGATTTGAAGTATACCAATACACAGTTTTAAGTTTGTTTTAAACTAATTTGTCATTTTAATAGCTCTGTCATTAATTTTTTTTAACTATTCTTAACAAACACGAAAAGAAAATCTACATTGTTTTTTGTAGTATCCTAAATAAAGGCTATGAAAGTAATTATTTCATCATCAAAGGTAAAAGTATGCTAAATCAAGGATGAAAACACGACCTAGTTGTAATTTCAAATTAGAATATTTTTATTTTATTTTTCGATGAATTGTGTATATCGATGAATTGAGCGTGTCAATGAATTGTTGTCGATGAATTGTTGTCGGTGAATTGCTGTCGGTGAATTGTTGTCGGTGAATTGTTGTCGGTGAAATCGCCTAGACGCATCCAAAGCCTCACTGACACGTTTAGTAGCCGTTAATACTAGTGACTTCTAAACTCCAACCCTACTACTTGCCCAGTGTGAACGGAAAACTAGTAAACTTGCCTTCAAACTATGCTAGTGTCAGAACTTAAGCCTAGTTGACACGGGGCTAGTTTAGTAGCCACTAGTGCTACCAGGAAGTTAACTTGCCCGGCAATAAGTATTTACGCTAGGATAGTTTAGAGCCAATTTGACTAACTTTTCGTTAAGATTGAGCAAGTAGAGGGTTATTTTACAAGTCACTAGCCTTAACGGCTACTAAACTAGCCACGTGTCAACAACGAGACCTAATAATTTGAGTCTGGGGAGGAATAGAACGTACCTGGCAATACCAGATTAACAGCCCACCACCCTATCTCCCACCTCACGGGGTCCCGACCCTGACTACGTCTTTGCCAACGCACGTGGGCTTTTCGAGGACTTCTGAGTCAGAAGATTGTTGCCTTACCGAGCTGTGAATCACACAAGCTCTGTCTATATATATATATATATACACACACACACACACACACACCATAAGGACTCTTCTTCCTTATAAGGGAAGTATCCACACGAGGCTCGCACACTGTACCCATCCCATACCTATCAGGTACCCATATGTTTACCCATTCTATCTAAGCTCCAAGTGGATAGAGGGCCATCCCTGATCCCCGCCCACTGCCTGGGTCAGAAGCAGTGCAGTAAAATACATATACTGTACACTCACCATCCCATTAGTCCCACGAAGTGGAAAGTGAGAAACCTTGATAGTGACGGAAATTATCATTATTATTTTTAGGCCGATGTTTGGGTCGCCTCTCCGCCTGCTCAGGGCGGCCGGGAACCAACACAAGCAGCAGGTCCCGGGAATCGAACTCACGACCACCTGCTCATGAGTTCGACACAGGAAATCACTAGGCTACCGTGCGGCCCAAAATAAATACATCTAAAATTCCCTATGAATGAGGCCGAACTCTACACTCCTGCTTTTGCAGTCATCCCACAAAAGTTTGGGAAAGTAGGCCTGGCACCCTCTGTCACAGTATAAGAACATAAGAATGAAGGAGACTGCAGGAGACTATAAGGCCTACACTAGCCAATGAGTATTTGTAGATTCAACAAAATAGAGCAGTATTTTGAGCTATTCATGGGCCTTACATGCTTTCAAATTTGAAATGGTCGAGTTATCAGAAAAATCCATAATATTTTTTCCAGTACTGTATATATATATATATATATATATATATATATATATATATATATAATATGTGTGTGTATATATGTATGTATATATGTATACACATATATATGTGTGTGTATGTATATATGTATACATATATATATGTGTGTGTATGTATATATGTATATATATATATGTGTATGTATATATGTATACATGTGTGTGTGTATATATGTATATATGTATACATGCGTGTGGGTATATATGTATGTATATATATGTATATGTGTATGTATATACGTATATATATATGCATGTGTGTATATATGTATGTATATATATGTATATGTGTATATATATATATATATATATACGTATATATGTATACATGTGTGTGTATATATGTATGTATATATATGTATATGTGTATGTATATATATATATATACGTATATATATATGTATATATGTATATATATATGTATATGTAGATATATATGTATATATATATATGTATATGTAGATATATATGTATATATATATGTATGTATATATATGTATATGTAGATATATGACAATGGGTAAACATATGGGTATCTGATAGGTATGGGATGG
Source organism: Oratosquilla oratoria (assembly GCF_046742065.1). Lineage (NCBI taxonomy): Eukaryota > Metazoa > Arthropoda > Malacostraca > Stomatopoda > Squillidae > Oratosquilla > Oratosquilla oratoria. Next base: position 70,904,111 of record NC_134785.1, on the reverse strand, counting down.
GTACAGGGTGCGAGCCTCGTCTGGATACTTCCCCTATAAGGAAGAAGAGTCCTTATGGTGTATATGTATAGACAGAATTTGCGTGATTCACAGCTCGGTAGGGCAACAATTTTCTGACTCATACGTCCTCGAAAAGCCCACGTTGGCAAGTAGTCTAGGTCGGGACCCCGTGAGGCGGGAGATAGCGTGGTGGAGTGTTAATCTGGTATTGCCAGGTACGTTCTTTTCCTCCCCAGATTCAAGTTATTAAGCCTCGTTCTTGACATGGGGCTAGCTTAGTAGCCGTTAAGGCTAGTGACTTGTAAACTAGCCCTCTACTCACTCAATCTCAACGAAAAGTTAGTAAACTTGGCTCTGAGCTATCCTCGTGTAAACACTTACTTGCCGGGCAAGTTAACTTGCAGGTGGCACTAGTGGCTACTAAACTATCCCCGTGTCAACTAGGCTTAAGTTCTGACACTAGGATAGTTTGAAGGCAGGTTTACTAACTTTCCGTTCACACTGGGCAAGTAGTAGGTTTGGAGTTTAGAAGTCACTAGTATTAACGGTTACTAAACTAGCCGCGTGTCAATGAGGCTTTGGATGGGTCTAGGCGAATTCATCGACAGCAATTCATCGACAACAATTCATCGACAACAATTCATCGACACGTTCAATTCACCGATATACACAATTCATCGAAAAATAAAATAAAATATTCTCATTTGAAATATATAACTAGGTCGTGTTTTCATCCTTGATTTAGCACACTTTTACCTTTGATAATGAAATAATTATTTTCATAGCCTTTATTTAGGATACTACAAAAAAGAATGTAAAATTTCTTTAAGTATTTGTTAAGAATAGTTAAAATTCTTTAATGACAGAACTATCATAAATGGCAAATTAGTTTAAACTAAATTTAAAACTATAAATTGGTTTACTTAAAATCAGAAAGCTAGGTTATGGGCTATTGCCCGCAAATAATCAACGACGTTGCTATATGAAGGATATCTTTCTACAATGTTTTTTATCCGTTCAGAAGAGTCACGATATTTCTTTCTTTGTAGTCTAGATGAAGTACCAAGCAAGTATTGATCGACTATGACTTCATTATAGTTTTGTTCTTTCTCCAGGCAGTCGAAAAACTTCCAAATATTAGGGTGGTGTCCAGCAACCTGTGTCTCAAATGTCTTGTGCCAAAGTTTTAAGTTTAGTTTAATCTGATTTGTCATTTTTAATAGTTCTGTCATTAAAGAATTTGAACAATTCTTAATAAATACGAAAAGAAATTCTACCTTGCTTTTGTAGTATCCTAAGTAAAGGCTAAGAAAGTAATTATTTCATTATCAAAGGTAAAAGTGTTCTAAATCAAGGAACAAAAATATAATGAAGTCAAAGTCGATCAATACTTGGCTGGTACTTCATCTACACTACAAAGAAAGAAATATCGTGACTCTTCTGAACGGATAAAAAAACATTGTAGAAAGATATCCTTCATATAGCAACGTCGTTGATTATTTGCGGGCAATAGCTCATAACCTAGCTTTATGATTTAAAGTAAACCAATTTATAGTTTTAAGTTTAGTTTATACTAATCTGTCATTTTCAATAGTTCTGTCATTAAAGAATTTTAACTATTCTTGATAAATACTACGAAAAGAAATTCTTATCCTAAATAAAGGTTAGGAAAGTAGTTATTTCATTATCAAAGATAAAAGTGTGCTAAATCAATGATGAAAACACGACCTAGTTATATATTTCAAATTAGAATATTTCTATCTTTATCTTTCGATGAAGTGTGTATATCGATGAATTGAGCGTGTCGGTGAATTGTTGTTGGTGAATTCGCCGGATCCCGCTTTGGATAACGACAACATTAACCACCACCACGATGGCGATGACGACGATGACGATGACAATGACGATGACGATGACGATGATGACGATGACGACGACGACGATGATGATGATGATGATGATGACGACGATGCTCCCCTAGTGAAGGTGTGAATACGAAAGGAGGCGCCTAGTATCTGCTGCCGAAGACATCACCTTTGCCCCTCTATACGAAAAGGAAAAAAAGAAAAGAAAAAGTAAAGAAAAGAAAAGAAAAAACGCAAAATTACAGCCATTTTCTTATTTCTAATATATATATATATATATTTCCTATGTATATTTTTTCAAACTAAAAAGCTTGATTTTTGGTGGGCGTTTTATTTACTTTTTCTGTTTCCTTTGTTTTAATTTATTATTCTTTCTTACATTTTCTATGGGCTTTTATTGCACTTTTGCAATTTTTCTATAGGCTTT
>NC_134785.1:70889319-70891819 GCF_046742065.1 Oratosquilla oratoria | reverse complement strand
TGCTGCTCAGTCCGTTGAGCGGTCGCCTGCAGTCGAGCGAGTAGCGGTGGTGCACGAATGACAAAATTTCTTAAAGTGTGGGAGCATAAAGAGTGGTTCATGACTCAAAAAGAATAATTTGGGTGTCTTGGTAAAAAAAAAAAAAAAAAAAAAAGACGGCGGGTTGGTAAACATGATGGTTGAAAAAATAAAATAAAATAAATCAAATAAGTAACGGTCCCCATCAGCCCATGTATAGTGTTTATTTTATGTGAATTTGCGCATTTATTGATATTTGCTTCTATATTTGTATAATTGGTTAGATTTACATGTTGTTTTCTATATTTCTGTACGTCATTATTATCTATGTTACAGAATTTCCTGAAGATGTCTCTTTGTTAGACGAAACGTTGAAATAAATGAATCATTTTGGCAACTTGGTATATGCCCACCCTCTAAATGGAAGAATATTGGTTAGAAAACTGGAGAATACTCACAAGAAGATCAACAACCTCACTAACGCTGTCGATTTTAACAATGCATGCATACAAGAGAATCTGCTCCCCAGATATTCAAATATATACATATATATACATACATATATACATATATATACATACATATATATATACATATATATATACATATACATATATATATACATATATATATATATATATATATATATATAAACCAACATAAATATAACATCAGGGCAAGTTTCATGTGGGTTGTTTATGCATTTAAGGGATTTTAATCATTGCATTGACTGGGATAACAAAGAAAATTGTTTTAAGTAAGGACATTAAGGAGAGGAATATCATAGAATCATGTTATATAAAAGCTTCATTTGAGAACAACATGAATATGAGCATGGGAATGTATAAATTAGATAACTTTGTAACATATAAAATTATCGACAATAGCCGGGTCAAAACGTCCGGCAGTGCTGAGAGAGTGAGGTCACTATTGGACCTGTCCTAATTCCCCCCTAATGAGCTTCTTGTGTATATATAATGTGTCTCTGCTACCTTACTCTGTACCTTTGAAAATGTGTTGAATAGACGAAAACTTTCGGTCACCTTTCATTTTATTTTCCAAGTGGTTTTATTACACATTTTGTGAATCACGTGTTTTTGTGATTTATTCGCATTATATATATACATATATATATATATATATATATATATATATATATACGTATGTATGTGTGTGTGTATACATAAACATACACATATATCTCACTCTCACTCACTCCGGTGGTGGTCGGGCCACTTGCTGACCCCTCGCCGCCAGCACCAAATGCCTCCACACTCTACGGTCCTGTGCCACTGTCATCCAATCCCGGACATCTGCTCCAGCCCTTTTCAGGTCTTCCCTCACGTTGTCCATCCATCTTCTCCATGGTCTTCCTGGGAAACGTCTTCCTCCTACCATCCCATCCATCATCACTCTCATTGGTATTCTTGTTCCATTCTTGCATTGTGGCCGGCATACTGCAGTCGCCTTGACTTTATGATATTCATGATATTTATTTGGCCTGATGTTTCCCTTAGCTCTTCATTATGACGCCTTCTCCATTCTTGGTCTAGTTCGTCAAATACTGGGCCCAAAAATTTCCTTAGTACACTGTTCTCAAATACAAAAATACTTTTTTTTCCATTTTATTATTCAGGCTCCAGGCTTCGCATCTATATAATAGAATGGGTTTTATTATTGTATCATATATTCTTTGTTTGGTCTTTGTTGATATGCTCCTTCTTCCCAGTGTATTTTGGAGGCTGTAATAACATCGGTTGCCTGATGCAAATTCTTGATTTTATTTTAGTGTCCATCAGGTTTTCGTCTGTTACAATTGATCCAAGATACTTAAAGTTTCTGCATATTTCATATCTCACACCATTGATGTCAATATGTTCTTCTCTGTTATTGTTTTTGGTTAGATGCATTAACTCTGTCTTCTTAGTATTCACCAGCAGTCCTACTCTATTCGCAGTCTCTTGGAAATCTCCAAACATGTCTTTTATTCCATCTATAGTCCCAGCTATTAAGTCGACGTCGTCGGCATACGCCAACATATTCACTCTCCCAGACTCGAACTCGACTCCAACATTATCCCTCTCCACTGCTCTTACTACTCTTTCTAGTAGTAGGTTGAACAGTAGTGGGGATAGAACCAGGGAAAAAATACTTTTATTTTTTCCAGAGCCATTTTTCATTTTTTTCTAAATTTCTCTAGAGCCATTTTTTTTTAATTACCAGAGCCATTTTTGATAATTCCACAGCCATGTTTTTGCAGGTTCGATTTCCTTCAAATTCTTGGAAGGCTAACTCATTACTCATGTACATCTGATGCCAAATAATCCCCAATAAATAAATAAATAATCATGTGCATGAAAAACGACTTTTTTTTTTTAACAAATCAGCCTTTAATTTTGGGGGGAGGGGGAGGGGTGAAACTGATCGGCAGACACAGCGCCTCTGGTTCCACTGGCAGTGGTTGGGGGTGGAAATGCACGAC
>NC_134785.1:70866819-70871819 GCF_046742065.1 Oratosquilla oratoria | reverse complement strand
GAGACTTTCTATTCTTCTAATAACTTTTCTCATTGGAGGAGGGAGAGGGTATGCAATACTTCCAAACGAGTCCATGATTGGGTCGGAAAACTAACAGTTTACGACGTTTCGCCCATGCATTAGGCATCTTCTGGTAATTTATTAAAAAAGTTACATACTAATATATTACAAAGATAGATACATTGGGAGAGATCTAGTGTTTATGACAATTCATCCTTGCCAGCCCACTACTCGTGACCCATACAACTCCAGGGTCCCGCACATATTTTGTTGTATGTTAATAAGTGGCTTGTAAGTTCTGATCGTCACTGCCTCCATGCATTTTAGTTTTGTTTTATTATTATTCCTGGCAATTATTATTGTGTTTTTGTTTAGGTGTTCTCTTGATATGTTGCTCCTGTGAGATTTTATCATGTGCGATTTTATCACCCCGTTCTGCATGTGGTACGTGAGTCTTTGTGAAAGTGTTTGTGTTGTGTACCCGATATACTTATCTGTACAAAGCGCACCGTATTTGTTAAAATTACAAGTATATTTGTACACAACATTGCTCTGTTTTAATTCATTCTTTTGGGCTGCCAAATTATTCTTCATGACTAGGGGGATGTTCTGGGTTTCCTGTAATAAATTATCAAATTAAGCTTATCCCCTTCTTTTGTAGGTTTACAATTATTTTTTATTATTTCTTTCGGAGCCTTTTCATCTTTTTATAAGCTGAAGACATTGTGTTTTGGTAGTAAAGATTAATATGTTTACAGAAAGCCTAGTGACTCAGGAAGGCGTCTAAACGGGATGAGTGAATGTCCCTCTAGGTATAAGACAAGTGTTGTACGGGCTTACATTACAAGGGCCTTTCAAAATTTGTTCAAATTGGTCTCTTCTTCACCAAGAATTAAACAGGATAAAAGAAATCTTAACTACTAATGGCTTCCTTTTCATCTTTTTTATAAGCTGAAGACATTGTGTTTTGGTAGTAAAGGTTAATATTATTGAATTTACTACTTTCATCTAAAACGGTGGTGTTGGCTAATTCCATTTTAGTTTTTAGTTTTTTATCAATGTCTTTCATCGGGAAGCCATTCTTAGTTAGGATTTGTATTATCCTGTTTAATTCTTGGTGAAGAAGAGACCATTATGAACAAATTCAGTAATATATTAGTATGTAGCTTTTCTGAATGAATTGCCTGAAGATGCCTACTGCTTTGGCAAAAAGGCGTAAAATGTTAGTTTTCCGACCCAGTCATGGACTCGTTTGGAAGTATTGTATACCTTCTCCCTCCTTCAGAGAGAAAAGTTATCAGAAGAATAGAAAGTCTCAATAAGATAACTAACGCCCAATTTGCTGTGTTATTTAATAAGAAATGCATTGAAGAGAACCTACTCCCTAAATTCATATATATGTATATATACATATATATATATATATATATAATATGAGTATTTGTGTAAAAAAAATTCTATAGACTCTACACTTTAAGTCCGTTTTTCTTATATGGAGATTGAAAAGATAGCACAGGTCTTCAGTCAGGATAAGCATAAAAGATATCAACTGCATACTTAAGATTCAACCTACAAAAATTTACAGTTTTCAGTAGATCGCACCATTTGATTAGAAATTATCATCTATATATAAATGTATATAATATATATTTAAATATATATATCTATATATATATATATATATATATATATATAATATGTGTGTTTGTACGTGTATATATATTTATTTATTTTATTTATTTATGTTTTATTTTATATTTTCAACCATCATGTTTCCCATCCCACCGTATTTTGTTAACCAAAAGACACCGAAATTATTCTTTTTGAGTCATGAACTACCGAGTTTTATGCTCCCACCCTTTAAGAAATTTCGTCATTCGTGCACCTCCGCCACTCGCTCGACTGCAGGCGGTCGCCCGACGGACTGAGCAGCAAAAGGAGATGCAAAGAATGAGTGATGCACCGACGCTCGCTCTGCCGGAGGCTCTGAGCTTTTGCCGGAAGAGGAATGAACACCGACAAGAGCTGCGCCCTCTCCTGGAGGAGAGCCTGCCTCATCAGGCCAGTGAACTCGTCGTGGCGGAGGCTCCCGCAGACATCCTCCGGCCCTAAGGAGCTCGAGGCCAAACTCGAGACTCCGTCGGTTCCTCGTTGGAGGCGACTGCCTCCTCGGCCATCTCCAGCAGCGAGCCGGAGCGCCCTGCTGAAGCCGAAAGAAGGGGTCGTCGCGAGATCCACAAAGACCGAAGAAGCCCGAGCCCCCAGAAAGGATCAGGACGCCTCAAACTCTCCTTCAGGCTGCTTGAGCGTCCATGAGCTTGACGACCTCATGGACCGCCTGAAGGAGGATCACGGCCTCTACGGGAGTCGCGTCCACTGCGGGGCCGTCAACTGCAGGGGCTACCTCAGCGAGCAAAAAGGAAGAACCTCTGAGGTAGACCTCGACGTACCCAACAACGACGTCGCTCCCCTTTCGTCCTCCATTGCCGTCCAGGAAGTCTCGAGACTCGAGAGGCCGTCATCAGACCTGGAAGAAGGCCGAACCGCAATGGAGGACGCCGCCCGCCTGGTACCGCACTCGCAGCGACGTCAAGGACTGGAGGCGGTAAGGGACTGAAGAACAGCCCAGGAAAATCTGGAAAAAAGATAATAATAAAAAAACAAAAAATGAAGAAAATTTAGAAATTTTGAAAATTAATAAAGTTAAGAGTCTCATAGAAAAGTAAGAAAAAAGAATATATATATAAAGAAAAATAAAATAAGCCCATAGAAAAAAATAGAATATAAGAAATAAAGAAAAGCCGGAAAATGAGATAAGAATACATAAAAAGCCTATAGAAAAATTGCAAAAAGTGCAATAGAATGAAAAAGCCCATAGAAAATGTAAGAAAAAACAATAAATTGAAAAAAAGAAAACAGAAAAAGTAGATAAAAAGCCCATCAAAAATCAAGCTTTTTAGTTTGAAAAATGTATATATATAGAAAAAATATATATATATTAAGAAATGGCTCCAATTTTGCGTTTTTTCTTTTCTTTTCTTTACTTTTTCTTTTCTTTTTTTCCTTTTCGTATAGAAGGGCAAAGGTGATGTCTTCGGCAGCAGATACTAGGCGCCTCCTTTCGTATTCACACCTTCACTAAGGAAGCATCGTCATCATCATCATCATCATCATCATCATCATCATCATCGTCATCATCATCATCATCATCATCATCATCATCATCATCATCATCATCATCGTCATGTCATTGATCATCACCGTCATCATCGTCATCATTGATCATCATCGTCATCGTCATCGTCATTGATCATCATCATCGTCATCGTCATCGTTATCATCATAATAATTATGGTGTTTATCCAAAGCCTCACTACCACGCGGCTAGTTTAGTAGCCGTTAATGCTAGTAACTTGTAAACTCGGCCTCTTCTTGGCCAGTGTCAATGGAGAGTTAGTCAACTTCCCTCCAAACTCTCCTATTGTGTCAACACTTGATCACACCCAGCAAAATATACATGGAGTTACATGGAGGACAAACGAACAGCCACGGACCAATTGGTCCTTAAAAGGCCTTTTCAGGTACTTAGCCCATTACTAATACTAACCTTACTATTGCCATTACCTTAAGATATAGTGTAAATATTTCATCAGCAGAAGTATTGTAAAACCTAGATTTACTTATGTAGGTTCTCTGATTTTTTTCTTGTTTATTATTAATATAAAAACGCTCGTTAGTTGATCTTTTTCTAGTTTCTTAGTAAAATATCAAGTTTAGAGCGTCGTTCTCCTTTTCTTAGGTTCACACCTTCTATTAACTTTCAGAATTTTTTTTTTCGTTTTCTTGCAGAAATAGAAATAATCTTGATAGAATGAATTGAAGGATTTCTTGGTCTCGCTCATTCTCTCCAGTCCAATATTGAACTTCATCCAATTACTTCTTTATTTCAACAAAGACATCTTTTTTATCACCATCATATAATTTCGATACGATAAGTTTCAATTGGGGGGAGACTTGGTGTCATATGTAAGAGTTGGGGTGGGAATGGGGAGGCGGGGTATTAGGGAGGAAGAGGTAGTAGGGAGGAGGAGGAGGAGGAAGTGGGAGGGGGGGGACTTGGTCGATGAGAATGCTCCCCTCAGGTAATAAACTACAAACAAGGCAGAAAAAAGTCCTGTAGAGAGGATATAGCAAGCTACAGGGTGTGAGCAAAGACGGAGTAGAAGAGGAGGACAGAGAGGAGGAAAGAGGAGATGAGGAAGAAAGAGGAGAGGAGGAAGACAGGAGAGGAGGAGGACAGAGGGGAGGAGGCGGACAGAGGAGAGGAAGAAGACAGAGGATAGGAGGAGGACAGGGGATAGGAGGATGATAGAGGAGCGGAGAAAGACAGGGGGGAGGAGGAAGACAGGGGAGAGGGGAGGAGGAAGACAGAGGGGAGGAGGAAGACAGAGAAGAGGAGAATGATAGAGGAGAGGAGGGGAACAGAGGAGTGGAGGACAGAGGATTGGAGGAGGACAGAGAAGAGGAGGAGGACAGAGGAGCAGAGGAGGAGAAAGAAGATGGGCGTGGCGAAAGAGAGGAAGAAAAGAATCGGGAAGAAGTAAAGAAAGACGAGGAAAAACGTGATATGGGAATCAACGAGTAAAAGTGGATCGATGGGGGTTAAGAACAGCGTAGGATGGAAATAGATTGGCTGGAAGATGGGATGGAGGTAGAGAGGGAAAGGCACGAAAACACTCATAAGAATAGCCCATTAGTCTTCAAGTCTGAAAATCTGTGAATATTAACTTTGTAATCTTAGGTTTGAGAAAGTACATAATAAAAATTATAATAATGCTAATAATAATAGTAATAGTTGTAATGTTAATTATGACAATAAGGTAACTGTGAGGTCGCCGTCACTTTCAACAACATATGTTTTGAGAGAGAACCTCCTGCCTAAGTATCCTTGTTAATATAATTGTACACATACACATATGCATACATACATGTATATGCAT
>NC_134785.1:70859319-70861819 GCF_046742065.1 Oratosquilla oratoria | reverse complement strand
ACCAGTTGAGTGACGTTGCACTTTTGGCAACGTTCATGGCAGGCTCATTTTATTTTATTCATTTATTTATTATCAATATTATTATTTACTCTTGTAATTATTATTATTATTATTATTGTTGTTATTATTATTGTTATTGTTATTGTTATTATTATTGTTATTGTTATTATTATTATCATTATCATTATTATCATTATTATTATTATTTTCTTATTTTTTCTTGTGTAAAACTAACTAGCTCCTATGTTAGATATACTAGTTGCCAATTTCAATTAATTTTTTATAACCGTTCAAGTACTTTTTTTACACAAAATAATCTAACTAGTTTCTAGGTTCAATATCCTAGCTGCCAATTTTCGTATAAATATTATTAATCCCTTGTTTTGTATAACAGTCTGATACTAATATGTAAATAAGCTTTAATCACCCCCACCGAGGAAAGCAAGCGTCTGGTTTTGTCACCAACAAACAAACCTCTGTTTTTGTTACCAACAAACAAGTCTCTGTTCTTGTCACCGGCAAACAATTGTCTGTTTGTGTCGCCAGCAAACAAACTTCTGATTTCGTCACCAGGAAACAAACTTCCGATTTTGTCACCAGCAAACAAGCTTCTGATTTTGTCACCACACACACACACACACACACACACACACACACACACACACACACACACACACACACACACACACACACACACACACACGCACACGCACACACTTACATGACTTGCTGGTGTAAGGGTCATGGACTGTAAAACTACCAGAGATCGAGCCCCTTCCATGGCTTGAAAACCATCACGATGCTAATAGCTGTTACAAAATGGACACTCGAGTACAGAAAACACTGCCATTCTCAAACAAACAAAAATATAACTCAGACCTTCGACATATTGCCTCCTTTTCTTTTTTATATAAAATGTCGCTTTAGCGTTTTCCATTTGGGCGTGACGCCTTCTTACACGGCGGTAGACACTTATTGATCTCTGGCGTCGCAAGTGGAGGCAATTTTGGCACCAAAAGCTCTGATCACCAACGTGCGTTTCGTTCTTGCTCTCCTCTGCGTTCCAAATGGGCTTTCCATCCATCTAGGGCACTGTGACCCCTCTCTCTCTGTTACTCTTTCTCCCTCTCCCCTCTCTCTTTTTCTCCCTCTCCCCTCTCTCTTTTTCTCCCTCTCCCCTCTCTCTTTTTCTCCCTCTCCCCTCTCTCTTTTTCTCCCTCTCCCCTCTCTCTTTTTCTCCCTCTCCCCTCTTTCTTTTTCTGCCTCTCTATCTCTCTCTTTCACTTTCTCCTACTCTCTCTTTCTCTCTCCTTCTCTCTCCTTCTCTCTTCCTCTTTCTCTTTCTCTCTCGTTCTCTTTTCTTCTCTTTCCTCCTCCCCCTCCTCTCTCTCTCTCTCTCTCTCTCTCTCTCTCTCTCTCTCTCTCTCTCTCTCTCTCTCTCTCTCTCTCTCTCTCTCCCTCTCCCTCTCCCCCTCTCCCTCTATCTCTCTCCCTCTCCCCCTCTCCCTCTATCTCTCTCCCTCTCCCCTTCTCCCTCTTCCCTTCTCCCTCTCCCCTTCTCCCTCTCCCCCTTCTCCCCCTCTCCCCCTTCTCCCCCCTCTCCCCCTTCTCCCCCCTCTCCCCCTTCTCCCCCCTCTCCCCCTCCTCTCTCTCTCTCTCTCTCCCTCTCTCTCTCTCTCTCTCTCTTCCTCTCTCTCTTCCTCTTCCTCTCTCCCTCTTTCCCCCCTCTCTCTCTCTCTTCCCTCTCTCTCTCTCTTCCCTCTCTCTCTCCCCTCTCTCTCTCCCCTCTCTCTCCCCTCTCTCTCTCCCCTCTCTCCCCCCTCTATCTCTTTCTCTCTCTCTCTCTCCCTCTCTCTCTCCCTCTCTCTCTCTCTCTCTCTCTCTCTCTCTCTCTCTCTCTCTCTCTCTCTCTCTCTCTCTCTCTCTCTCTCTCTCTCTCTCTCTCTTACCTCATCACAGGTCGATGTGATCTTCGCTCCATCTTTGATCAACCTCGTATTCTCCCTCACGCTCCCTTTCAACGAGCTCTTCCCCCCTCCCCCTCCCTCCCTCCCCCTCCCTCCCTCCCCTTCCTCCCCCTCCCCCCTCCCCCCTCCCCCTCCCCCTTCCTCCCCTCCCCCCTCCCCCTCCCCCCTCCCCCTCCCCCTCCCTCCTTTTATTGACCTCATTGGTGTCTCAGACGTCTCTACTTTCTTCCTCTATTTCTCTAGGGTCCCGTCGCTTCTTCACTATGCTCCCTCCGTTCTGTCATATTAACACTTGAGGACTGTTGACCTTATGTGGCCCTATGTTGACCTTATGTGACCCACTGGCTCCGCCAATGGGAGCTTATGTCACCCTTCTGGACAAATTTAGACTTAAGAAGGAAATAGGCAAGAACCGGTTTACCAGCAGAAAGGTTAACAAATGGAATGGACTCAGTAACCATGTAGTTAGTGAGGGCTGAAACAACGGGTTGTTTTAAGAAAAGCTGCGAAACTTATGGATAGGGAGGTTGACA
>NC_134785.1:70849319-70851819 GCF_046742065.1 Oratosquilla oratoria | reverse complement strand
AGATTTGCCTGTTCAGCTTGCGAATGTCAGTATCACAGACCTTAACAAGGAGAAAGAGAGAGAGAGAGAGAGAGAGAGAGAGAGAGAGAGAGAGAGAGAGAGAGAGAGAGAGAGAGAGAGAGAGAGAGAGAGAGAGAGAGAGGGAGAGTAAAAAGAATGCAATTTCTGAAAGGCTTGCGTAGTCCTCCGATAAGATGACAAGATTGCATTGATGTCAAAACTCGAGGTTTTGGAATGAAACGGAGCCTTGACCTACTAACATCCTCCTCCTCCTCCTCGTTAGGTTGGTTACCCACAAGTCAATTTTTTTTTACTGAAACTGACCAAAGATATGGAAGCGGTTTATATCAGAATGCCTTATCGTTGGCTTTTATGTGGATAACACACACACACACACACACACACACACACACACACACACACACACACACACACACACACACACACACACACACACACACACACACACACACACACACACACACACACACACACACACAAATGAATAAATACATAAATGTAGGTATCGATTTAGTCATCTTGTTGCACTCCATATCAAAATGAACATAGATTATATTAGAATTAGATTTTATATTGTGTTTCATTATTGTTCAGTTCATTCACATTCGTTTCAAATGTTTTTGTTACGCAATATTTCTAATCATCTGTTTAGTCGTCGGAGTTGTTTTTCTTTGTTTTGATCATCTGTATCCTCATTGTGCAATGTCATAATCCTAACAAAAATATGTTCTTCAATCTAGTTGAAAAATTATATATATATATATATATATATATATATATATATATATATATATATATATATATATATATATATATAAATGTGTGTGTGTGTGTGTGTATGTGTGTCTGTGTGTGTGTGTGTGTGTGTGTGTGTGTGTGTGTGTGTGTGTGTGTGTGTGTGTGTGTGTATGTATGTATGTATGTATGGATAAAGAAAGGATACAGGGAAAAAACGAAAGACTATGCAATATATTTGTCGATGTTTGCGAAGCGGTTCGAACCAATTGGAGTCGCAACGGAAACCCCCAATTGACCGACGGTCTGAGCGAATGTCCTCTTTGATCTGTCAGGACACGCGGGCCCCAAAAAAGGACTTTTCGTGTTCTCCTTTCCCTCTGTAAAATCAATTTTAATTCTAAATTTCTGTCCATATGAAAATGTATCCATAGATACTTGTATATATATATATACATGTATATACATATATATATATATATATATATATATATATATATATATATATATGGAAGGGCGGTGAGCTAAACACAGAGAACAGTTGGAGTTTTATTCACTGATGTTTCATCCTGACCAGGACATTCTCAAATTACATGTACAGTACTTGGAAAATGACCTGATAATGACGAAACGTCAGTAAATAAAACTCCAACTGTTCTCTGTGTTTAGCTCACCGCCCTTCCACTCATTTGTCTTCCATGCTTCAATATATATATATATATATATATACATATATATATATATATATATACAGTAATATATATATATATATATATATATATATAATTTTTTTTTTAAATTACCCACTGTCGGAGAAACAATGCAAAAGAAACAGACGAACTGTATATTTCGACCACTACTGTGGTCCTCTGCAGCAGATAAGTACAAGGTAAGATGTACAAGAATATATACAGTGAGAGAGGTACAAAGTGGGAACAAGGGGAGGTGGCTCAAGTCACATGTCCGAGGTGGGGCGGACTCGGGAATGGTAATTTATTCACAGGATAAGTTGTTATACAATCAGGTGACCATTGCCCTTTTGATGTGTTGAAATTTTATCAAGTGTTTGATGAGGAAAGATTCGACTATCTTTCTCCTAAAGCTACAATTCCTAAAATCTTAAAATTAATCAAACTATGTATCACAACTAATGTTTTTTCCTTCAAAGATAATTTTTTCAGGCAAAAGTTTGGATGTAGTATGGGCTCTAATCTCTCCCCAGTACTATCTAATCGTTATATGGAATATTTCGAAACCGTGTTGCTACCGGACATAAAGCCACCCGACATGATATTTTTACGTTTTGGGACGATAGTTGGGGACCATTTAATGACTTTCACTTCAAACTTAATAATTTGTCACCTAGTATAAAATTTAAAGTTGAATGGGAAGAGGACAACAGCATTCCCTTTCTGGATATATTAGTGATCAAAAGTCATGGACATTTGGATTTCACAGTATATAGAAAGCCCACGCATACTGGTAGCTACTTAAAAAAATTTAGTTACCATCCAGAAAGGGTTAAACTAAGTGTTGCTTCGGGCCTCTATTTAAGAGCATTAAGAATTTGTAGCGATCAATTTTTAAATAAAGAATTAGAAACAAACTTACAACTGAGCAAATTAGGTTATCCAAATTGGTTGTTGACAAAAGCTCTTAGCAAGGCAAAAATCAGCCATTATAAGAACTCTTCCCAAGCAAAGAACCAGCACAATTGGGACAATAAATGTATAAAGATCCCATA
>NC_134785.1:70831819-70834319 GCF_046742065.1 Oratosquilla oratoria | reverse complement strand
TACACAACAAAATTCCCTTCCTTGACGTCCTCATCCACACTCAAGACAACAAATACACGACCACTGTTTACAGGAAAAACACTGACACCAGGAGATGCCTGAATGCAGCAAGTGAGTGCCCCCAGCGGTACAAACTCAGTGTCATTCGGGCATACCTTCGACGCGCATATAAAAACTGCTCTTCCTGGAAAAAAATTCACTCTGAAATAATGCACGTTAAACAAATTCTCATTAGCAACGGTTTTCCCAACTTTCTCATTGACAAAGAGACGAAACTTTTCATCACCCGCAACACAACACAACACGGACAAAACAACACACATTTCGCGCACAGTTTATTACAAAAAACAAATGACACCAGCATACAAAACAGACGAACGTGTCCTCAAAGATATCCTCGCACGTAACGTCACATGCACCAACCCACACGACAAATTGACCCTCATCATATACTACAAAAACACAAAAGTCTCTAACCTTATAATGAGAAATAACATGACTAAAAACAACTCTCTCCTCAAACAGACTAACGTGGTGTACCAATTCTCCTGCCCCGAAGAAGGTTGCAAATTTCCCCCCAATACTTCTTATATTGGTGTTACCACTACCTCTGTGAGCAGGAGACTCACAATGCACGTCCGTGAATGAAGCATACGCAAACACATGACACAAACACACAACAAAACTCCAAACAGACAAGATTTAGTCAACAATACAAAAATACTTAATGTAACAACACCAAGAAACTACACATCTTAGGAGTGTATTGTGTAATGTAGACTCTTTCTATCATTAAAATACAGACAGACACAGTTAGTACCTTACAACTACACAACGAGGCTGCGTGGCAACAGCGACCAAACGTCCAGCTACTGTGATCAGATGTCCAGCAACGTCCTGTTGAAGCGAAGACCTCACCTAAGTCCAGTACCTGACTCCTAACTCTCCTAGTTCCCCCTGTTTTGTATATGTAATCTTAATTACGTGAAGATGGTTGTATGACTCAACCGAAAGCTTGTATTTTATATTTTGTGTTATGTTTTTCGATACAATAACATCATGGATCTCGGAAGTCTTGTGTCTGACCTCCCCTCAAGAATCAAACAAACTATTAGAAAAATGGAGAAAATCACTAAGAAGATAGTGGATATTGAATTAGCTCTGGTCTTCAATCGAACATGTTTACAAGAAAACATACTGCCCATGTATACTAATATATATATATATATAGATATGTATATATATATATATTATATATATATATATATATATATATATAAAGTAATGTAACACATTCGTAAAGATTCAACAAAAACCCACTGTGTTGGATAAGAAGAAATAAATGAATTCCATATATTTCGATCACGGACTGTGTTGCTCTTCAGTGGTATACAGAAAAGTATAGCAAAAAGCATGTATTATATAAAATAAAAATAAGGGACAAGGGTAGGACTCAGGTAGCGTCTAGTGCTTTGCAGGGCAGGTCACCCGCCTTCACCAACGATGGTAACAATTTGTTGACTGCCCAGGTGGTAATGCAGTCAGGTGACCACTGCCCATATGATATATTAAAATTTTTGGAAATTTAAAATTTAGAATCATCCTTGATTAACAAATTTCCAAATTTTAATATATCATATGGGTAGTGGTCACCTGACTGCATTACCACCTGGGCAGTCAACAAATTGTTACCATCGTTGGTGAAGGCGGGTGACCTGCCCCGCAAAGCACTAGACGCTACCTGAGTCCTACCCTTGTCCCTTATTTTTATTGTATATAAGACATGCCTTTTGCTCTACCTTTCTGTATTCCACTGAAGAGGATCACAGTCCGTGATCGAAATATATGGAATTCATTTATTTCATTTCTTCTTATCCAACACAGTGGGTTTTTGTTGAATATATATATATATATATATAATATATTATATATATATATATATATATATATATATATATAGTGTGTGTGTAATATGTATATATGTGTATATATATGTATGTATATAGAGGTATATATATATGAATATATGTATAAATAGGTATGTATATATGAATATACTGTATGTATAATAGGTATATATGTATATATATATATATATATATATATATATATATTTATATGATTTGATTGATGGAGAACATAAACACAGTCGAAGGGTTGGAACCCTAAACACTAACGTTTCGTTCGTGTAGAACTTCTTCAGAGAGTGTACGGAAAACTGTAATTGAAGTTTATGTACCAAACTTAATTATCTTTTCGGATACTTGGAAAAGGTCGTTTTTCTGGCGTATTCTAGAATTAAAATACTAGTTTGTTTAGCTAAATTGATAAACCCTTCTCGATGGTTTGATGAATTATTAGTTGAAATATATGCTGATTCTACAATTCTTCTAGTAAATTTATCAAAACCTTTATGTAGCACTTCAGCTCCTCTCCAATTTGGTAAATGATCGAATTTTTCCGCATGAACTACTAAAGAATTGGATGTCCTATGTGTTTT
>NC_134785.1:70816819-70826819 GCF_046742065.1 Oratosquilla oratoria | reverse complement strand
CTCCCTTATACTATTAATAGAGGCTCTTTCGAAATCAACACTGATTGAGGTTGGGTTCAAATTGCGGTCTTTCAAAAAATTTAAAATGAACGCGTAAGTTTGCTCATTCTTTTTGCTTGTGAGGCAATAAACCATTGGTAGTGTTTTGTCATTTGTAACAAGGGTATGAATAGTATACAATTGCTTCCCAACAGGAGGAGAATCGAACGTCCCATCACAAAGCCATGTTGAATAGGTTTCTAATACTAATTGGCTCAAGCGAATTGTCTCTAATAGCCCCATACTGGGTGATGACCGGTTGTTTGTGCTACAATTCTACGCTGCCCGTATCAAAGCTATTTCATTCCTTCTTGGTTATAATTATTATTATTATATTTCTCGACATTATGTACGTCGACATCTTGTCCTACTTGAACAAATGTCGGCACTTTGTCCATCGACATTATGTCCGTCGTCATTTTGTCCTACTTGAATAAATGTCGGCACTTTGTCCATCGACATTTTGTCCATCGACATTATGTACGTCGACATTATGTACGTCGACATTATGTCCATCGGCATTTTGTCTGCATACCGTGTGTGAATGTGTGTGAGGATTGACAATAAATACAGCTAAAAGGTGAAGAAATGTATCTACTTTATCTTTAGAATATATATGGTTATAGAGGTTTATTTGGAAAAACCTAGGAAGAGTTTGTAAATAATAAATTTCCGCCGCACTAAAATTAAATGAAAATAAGCAATTTTATATTTGCATGATTTTTTTTTTTTTTACAAAAATTATCATGGTTTGTACATACACATACCAAAGGCTTTTCCCCACCTTACACGGGGGGTAGCCAAAAAGAAAAAGGCATAGAAATCACTCCCACCCATTTCATTTCCCATATATTCCACTCCCCTCCACCTTCCTACATCCCTCCTATCTTGGCACCTCCTGGATGACGGGTCATCCCTGCATCCTGTCCACTGCCCTGGGTCAGAAGCAGTGTCGCAAGACACAGCACATCCACAGCAAGGCCGCTTAATAAATTCAGCGACCCCCCTCCCTCTCCGTCCCCTCATGCAGAAAAGGAGAAGACAGGGAGAAATCCATTCGGGCTGCGTCAATTTTTTTTCTTATACATACTTCCTCACCCCACATCCCCCACCTACTCCCCCTCATACATCACAGCATCATCTATACACAACCCTTCTCCATTCACCCCTATCTTCTGTCCTCTCCCGTCCTTCCTCTACAGACATTCCTCTCTTTTGTAAAGCCCCATCCATCCATCTCATCCTAGGACGTCCCCTCATATTCACTCCTTCCACCTCCGCCTTCCACACTTCTTTTACTAATCTTTCTTCACTCATTCTTCACTCATTCTTTCCATGTGTCCAAACCATCCTAATACTCTTTCACCAACCCTATCTCCCAGTTCCCTTTCCACCCCTGTTCTCCTCCTCACCTCCTCATTTCTCACTCTATCTAGCCTAGTAACCCCTATCATACTTCTCAGGCATTTCATCTCAAACACATTCAAACTCCTTCTCTCTTCCTCTCTCATGTTCCATGTTTCTGCCCCATACAATGCTGTTGGCACAATCACTCCCTCATACAACCTCTTCTTAGCATCCATTCCCAGATGTCTATTTCTCATTACACTTTTTAATTCACCAAGGCATTTACTCGCTTCTCTCAATCTACATTCTACCTCCACCCCCACTCCTCTCTTTCCTGCCACATTCGCACCCAAGTATCTGAAACTATCCACTTCCTCCAGTTTCTCACCCTTAATGCTCACTTCCAGCCTACTGTCACTCTCTCCCCTTGTGCATCTCATCACGTTACTTTTGCCCACATTTATCTTCAGCTTCCTTCTTTCACACACCTTCTCAAACTCTGTCACTAGCTTCCTCAATCCCTCCTCTGATCCTGCTACAATCGCAGTGTCGTCAGCAAACAACAACTGGCTCACCTCCCGCTTTTCTCCATTTTCTTTAATCATCTCCAACCCCTGACCTACTACCCTTGCATTCACCTCTCGCACCACCCCATCCATGTAAAGATTGAACAGCCAGGGCGACATAACACACCCCTGACGAAGTCCCACCTTTACCTCAAACCATTCACTCTCTCCATTTCTAATCTTAACGCAATAAAAACTCTTGACTGCTCTCAACAGCTTTCCTCCTATCCCATATATATGCAGTACCACCCGAAGTGCCTTCCTGTCTACCCTATCGTAAGCCTTTTCCAGATCCATAAATGCCCCCAAAACCTCCTTACCTTTTCCTATAGCTTTCTCACATATCTGTCTTGCCTCAAAAATCTGATCTACACATCCCCTACCTGTCCTAAAACCACATTGTTCCTCACCAATTACTCCCTCTGTTCCTCACCAATTACTCCTTCCGTTCCTCTCCTAATCCTCTCAATCAAGACCCTCCCATAAGCCTTCCTAACTACACTCAACAAACTGATCCCTCTGTAACTAGTACGCTTACACTTGCCCCCCTTTCCTTTGTAAAGCGGAACTATACAGGCACTCCTACAGTTCTCCGGCACTCTACCCTCTCTTAAACAAACATTAAATAACCTCACCAGCCAGTCCATCATAACTGTACCTCCTTTCTTCAGACATTCTGCATGGCATCCATCCAACCCAGGTGACTTACCTGCTCTCATCATCTTAACAGCTGCTTTCACTTCATCCTTCCCTATTTCTCCTCCATTTTCCTCACTCATCACTCTCATTTTCATTTTAGTTTCACTCAAAGCCAATACATCCATATTTCTTCTCACAAACATACTGCCTATCTCTTCCATTTTACTCTCATCTGTACCACATCCACGCACATTAAGGCTTGATTCACACTATCGGTCCGGTCGCGCTCCACTCCCGTTCCGCTCTCGGTCCGGTCCAATATTGTCTCATTAATTTCAATGGAAGCATTCACACTGGCGCTCTCGCTCCAGTCTCGCTCCGGCTTCGCTCCGGTCACGGTTCCGTCAAAAGATATTTTTACTGGAGCGAGACCGGAGCGTGACTGGATCGTGAGCGCCAGTGTGAACTCAGTTGCCACGGTCCTGGTCCACTCCAGTCGAGATTCAGCCTTCATATAAGCAAGTAGTGTTACCTGCTGTCCTACCAAACCATGGGTAATCCAAAGGAAACACCACAATGGGATCATGAGAATGTTATAAAAATTATAAAAATACGTTTTCTTTTTATTTATCACTGATACAATGACAATGCGTACAGCGATATCCAACTGAATAAAATATAACCTACAAAACTTTAATTTTGTGGATTCAGATGAAATGCTAATAGAATTAGTCAAAAGGTAAACCAGAGCTGTATGACCTGACTTCGCTGCACTACAGTGATAACGTGGCGAAAAGAAGCTGTGTTGAAATAAGCAGGCAGCTGGGTTGTGAAGCTAAGAAATTCCATACAATTGCCTAATGTCCACTGTGGAAATGCATTTCCTATCCTCACTAAACAATTTTCCTATACAATAATGTTTGCATACTTATCATATTGCCAAGGTACTGAGAGAAAAAAAAATACACATTATTAACCGAAGAAAGAAATTCCATATGTATAATAACCTATTATCCACTGCGGAAATGCATCTCCTTAGCTCACTCAACAAATATTCTTACACAAGTTTGTTTGTCTACTTATATTTCATCCTTTTGTCAAGGCATTGAACCAGCTAGGCAGCTGAAATAATCTTTCAGTGTTTCTTTCACGCCAAAAGCCTCCTTTGTAGCATTTCCCCCCTCTTCCTCTCATTGGACGTACTATGTTTGATGGAGGCATGACAACAGTATCTGGTAATGCAACAGCATTTGGGTGTATCAGATTGTGAAGTATGCATGTTGTTGTAATGATCGCATTAGCGTTAGAAGGCATAGCTTTAAGTTTCCTTAAATATATTCTGAAGGTTTGCACTAGAATACCAAATGTGCACTCAGCTATCCTCCTGGCTCTAGATAATCTATAATTAAAAATCCTCTTCTCTACCTTATGTTCAGTCTGTGAACCTGGGTAGGGCCTCATCAAATTTCTCTTCAGCGGGAAAGCCTCATCTCCCACTATAACGTATGGTACAAGCACATCAGTGTCTTGTACATTTCAGGTCATCCTCAATTTTGGATAGTATTTTCTCAAATGTTCCTTTGTTCATTCTGAAATAGCTGTGGAATTTACTCTCATCATCAATAAGACGAGGATACAGAGTATGAAATTCTCCTTCAGTCTTCCTATCTTGCAACATAGGATGAATCCACAATTTCTTTATTTTTCTATTTTGTTTTCCTTCTTCTTCTTCATCAAGTGCAATAGCGATTATTGCCAACTCGGCGTCAGAAAAGTCACACATCCTTCGTAACTGATGGTAAGACTTCTACTGGTGTCGAGGGAGGGGGGATGACGGGAACGAGAGGGGACCGATAGTGTGAATACCTCAGAACCGAGAGCGAAGCGCGACCGGACCGATAGGGTGAATCAACCCTGAATACCTCAGAACCGGAGCGGAACGAGACCGGAGCGTGACCGGACCGATAGTGTGAATCAACCCTAAAAGACCCAAACCTTAGGGTACTGGTTGGAAAGCTCCAAGACCCTCTTATGCCTTTACTTTCTTTTTTAGGAATGTCCCCTTTTGGGGCTACAGGTAGTAGGACTCCTAATCCCATCCCCCGTCCCCCCCCCCTTTTTTTTTGTCGCCTTTTACGACTCAAGTGGGAATACTTGGTAGCAGTATTCTTTTGCCCTCACCACAGGGTAGGTAGGCGAATAAAGGAATGAATATTCAGAGAAATGGTACAGGACAGTAACAAGGGGTTGGGGGACAGCATAACGGAGAGACAGTCGTAGTATAAAAGTGTTATCATTTCTCTATGTACAGAGTTTTCCTCTATTACAAACAAAATGATGTGTGCCTCTGGTCCGGAGGGGCGCCCCATATAGATCCTAAAGTATCAACTGCATGCTACTTTACCACAATAACATGTAGCCAATACCCCAGACGGGGCAACATTAATTTCACAGATATAGATAATATTTATGAACACGTACAATGGTTTGTTTAATTATATTGATTCTTATGTTACAAAAATAATAACTTAAGGGGGGACTACAGTAGTTGCATGTTTCGTCACCATAAACCACCTAACTTTAACCCTTAACCCTAACCAAAATATATATATTTTTAATTAAATATGACTTTAAATACTACCCCTCCCAGGTGTGCGCACCCCCTCCCGAATTTGGGAAACCCTAGTTTGAAAATACATGCATACACAAACACAAATATCATGTGTACACATTCTTTTGTGTGCGTGTGTATGTGCATGTGTGTGTGTGTGGATTGACAATAAATGTCTACATCTGAAAAGTGAAGAAATGTATCTCTATTATCTATCTTCAGGATATATATAGTTATAGGGGTTTATCTACAAAAATGTAGGAGTTTGTGAATAAACTATTTCCGGCCGCCCAAAAATTAGATAAAAATAACCAATATTTCGAAATTTGGTAAAATTATACAATAATTTTCCATAAACATGCTTTCTTCTTACAAAAGCTATCATGGTTTGTGGCAACATTAATTTCACAAAAGTAGATAATATATATGGATACATACATTGGTTTGTTTAATTATATTAATTCTTAAGTCACAAAAAATACTACCCGACTTCAGGGGATACTACATAAACCTCCTAACTTTAACCCTTAACCCTAACCAAAATATTTTTTTCGAAATGAAATATAGTTATCCACGTACCTGGAGTGATAGGGTATCAGAATATATATGGTTATGGGGGTCTATCTCTAAAACCCTAGGAGGAGTTCGTGTACAAACAAACAAATGAACAATCAGACAGAGGCTACTACTTTATTATAGTATATATATATATATATTATGTATATACAGTATATATATACGCACACAAATACATATAAACACACATATAAACATACATAGACACAAACACACACCAGAGGTCCTCTTCCCCCTTATAAGGGGGGGGGGGGAAGAGGATATCCATCCGCCAGGGCACGCATCGCAAAGTGGGATGCAAACCGATCAAAATCGAATCATGGACGATCGAATACCAAAGAGATGGGATCCCTTCCACGAAACGAAGTTGGATGTCAAAGCATCTATTGCTTAGGATGTACTTGTCCCGCCAAAGGCAACACAAGTTCAATGCTAACTTACTTCAAGCCCGATTGAATATGGAACATTCGTAGTCGGGACTGCGAAGAAAGGAATCTCTGAGGGCTAAAAAGAAAATGAGGTAAATTTGAAGGGAATAAGGAGAGTTGGAGGTAGAGTTGGAGGTAGAACTGGAGGAGGAGCTGGAGGTAGATTTGAAGGTAGAGCTGGAGGTAGAGTTGGAGGTAGAGTTGGAGGTAGAACTGGAGGAGGAGCTGGAGGTAGATTTGAAGGTAGAGCTGGAGGTAGAGTTGGAGGAGGAGTTGCAGGTAGATTATTTGGAGGAATATTTGTAGGAAGAGTTGGAGGAGGAAGAGTCGGAGGAGGAGCTGAAGAAGGAGTTGTAGGAAGAGTTGGAGAAGGAGATGAATAAGGAGTTGGAAGAAGAGTCGGAGGAGGTGAAGGAGAACTTGGAGGAAGAGTTGGAAGAGAAGCTGAAGGAGAAATTGGAGGAGGAGTTGAAGGAGGTGGAAGCAACAAGCAACTTCACTCCACCCTCCAATTATGGTCGCCATATCAGTTTTGGAGGAAAATATATATTTTTTATCGATAACTTATGCGAAAGGCTGGCGCTGCTTGATGCGAGGAAGAGAGAAGGAAGAGAGGAAGAAGGCGAGGAGGAGGGCGAAGAAGGAAGGAAGGTAGGAGGAGGAGGAGGAGGAGGAAGAAGAAAAGGAAGAAAACGAAAACGAAGAGTCACAACAGGATGGAGAAAGATCGAACGAAGACCTCAAGGTTTGGATCTGTGGACGCTTCTGATATTGATCTTCCTGTTCTTGATATGGCTGGGCACACTTGCCACAGAGCTTGAGGCAGTGCTTGCTGTCTTTGGCGTAATGATGCATCTTTAACGTTTGGGTAAACAGCCGCCACCGCCACCGCCGTCGCCTTCTCTAACTTCTCTTCGCAAGGAACTCCTCACCCCCCACCCCGCAGTCTCTCCAAGGAGAAGGATCGTTGGTCCTTCGTGATGTATTTCATGAAGAGAGAGAGAGAGAGAGAGAGAGAGAGAGAGAGAGATGGGATTACAGGAAAGAGAGAAAGGAGGATTGGACAAGAGTGAAGGAGAGAGAGGGGGAGGGAGTTAAGGAGAGAGAGAGAGAGAGAGAGAGAGAGAGAGAGAGAGAGAGAGAGAGAGGGGGTGAGTGAAGGAGAGAGAGAGAGGAAGTGAAGGAGAGAGAGAGAGAGAGTGAAGGAGAGAGAGGGGGAGGGAGTTAAGGAGAGAGAGGGAGAGAGAGAGGGGGTGAGTGAAGGAGAGAGAGAGAGGAAGTGAAGGAGAGAGAGAGAGAGAGTGAAGGGGAGAGAGAGAGAGAGGGAGGGAGTGAAAGGGGAGAGAGAGAGAGAGAGAGAGTGAGGGAGTGAAGGAGAGAGAGAGAGGGAGTGAAGGAGAGAGAGAGGGAAGGAGAGAGAGAGAGAGAGTGAAGGGGAGAGAGAGAGAGAGAGAGGGAGTGAAAGGGGAGAGAGAGAGAGAGAGAGAGTGAGGGAGTGAAGGAGAGAGAGAGAGGGAGTGAAGGAGAGAGAGAGAGGGAGTGAAGGAGAGAGAGAGGGAAGGAGAGAGAGAGAGGGAGAGGGAGAGAGTGAATGAGAGAGAAAGGGTTAGAGGTGAGATGCAGGAGCATCTTTTAAATTTCTACTCTCTCTCTCTCTCTCTCTCTCTCTCTTCATGAGAAAAAAAAAAGAATAAAAAGTTGTGTGACAAGTGAAGAAGAATAAATTGTTTACCTTGGGTGATGTAATTAATTCAGAATAAACAGGACGACTGCTTTCGAACGTGGCAGGAAATGACTGCTTAAGGTCCGAGAATTTTTTTCTTGACAGAAGCTCGTACAAATACTGAAAAATTCAAAAGCGTGGACAAAGAGGAGGGCTTAATTAAAATCTTACCTCATAAAAATTGAAATGTGACGCACACGGGTGAAAGAAAGATGTCATGAGATAAGGGAGGGATTATGTCCGGAGGGAACTTCTCTTCCTCCTCTACTTTTTTCATTTTTCATTTTTTTTTCTTTTTTTTTTTTCTGGTGGCACACTGCTTTGTTGGGTTCTTCTTTCTTTCTGTCTCGCGTATTTCTCTGACTGTGTGTATGTGTGTGTGTGTGTGTGTCTGTGTGCGTGTGTGTGTGTGTCTGCATGTGTGTATGTATATCTCCTTTTATATCACTTCCCCTCAATCTCTTCTAGATGACTCCACCGGCTGTACATTTTTTTTAACTTCTTCCAGTTTACCCTCGTTCTCCCCCTCCCCCCTTTTTTCTTCTTCTTATTTTTGGGGTGGGGGGGATGGGGGGCAACTTCTCCCGAAAGAGAGTGACGTAGTGCAAGTAGATCTGGACAATCTGGACACCAAAAACCGATATGTTAAGAATGCTATCAGTTGGAAAAGGCTTTGATGTGATGCCCCAACCTTGGTTTCCCTTTGTCAAATGCAGAACACCCCTGTGCCTTTCAAAGAAGACTAATACGAACAGTTACCAAAATCAGTACTTTCGTTTCATAATTCATCGTGAATTATTGCCAAAAAGTATCGTTCAATGTAAGCTTGTTCCAAGCTTGTTATACGATGTTTTTTGAACTCTGAAGAAGAGCCATATTGAGGTATGTTTGTGTAAATTTCGTGATTATGATATACGTGATAAAAATGTATGAAAATACTGAGGTTAAATTTAAGAAAAATATTAAGACAAATACATTTGGTTAGGCCTCTCCTCCGACCATATGACGCATAATCAAGAGACGATATGGCTGATTAAAGAAAGAAAATAATGATGACATTAATGATAATGAAAATAAATAAAATAAAATAGAATAAAATAAAAGAGGATAAAATAGCAATCACCAAACGCGTCAGTTTTCGACATTTCGTCATTGTTAATAGTGACAGTAATCAAATCATCATGATGGATAAAGAAAATGAATATAGTAATAACTATTTCTTGAGCTTCTAGATAACTACAAGGAATGTTTAAATACTTCCCGTAAGAAGATATGATACTGATGATAACAGTTCTTAACAAATCACTTGACTACTGAGTAAGATTTCTTAAAGAAAACGTAATGTAGTGGTTTTCGAGTCGCTTCATATCGGGACCAATACAAACCCAATTGCAATCTTGTGGAGCAGTCCATTTTTGAGTAGGGTATAAATGAAACACACTAAATAAACGAATAAACAAACAAATAGATAAATGAATAAATGAAAATGTGTGTATGAACAGATTTCTAGTCTATTACGTAATGTCCCTTATTACAGAAATACTTTTATTACTTTCATTACCTTTACGTTTATTACCAAAAAAATGGGAAGTCCTGTGGACGACAAAAAACAAGGGTCTGGGGTCCAAAAGCTGAGGACCTCTGGGCCGTAGGGGTTTCTTCTGTTTGACCTTTGCGAAGAAGGGGCGGGGGAAGGTCACTTTGGTGAAGATGAACAGCTTACGCCGGGAGGCGCTGAGTAGCTGCGGCCGAAGCCGTCATCTTTGCCCTATGATACTCTTTGGGGACTATTAGTGTGTGTGTGTGTGTGGGGGGGGGGTAATAAACAGTCATTTCTGGATATAGGAGAGAAGTGCGGGATTCGAACCCCGATAGATGATTAATTAATTACACAGTTTAACCAGCTCTGTAATCTGTACTATGAAGGGAACGCCATCAAGGTAGTTTAGGCAACTACCGGAGCCTCGGCTGGAGATTTCATCAGTCCAGGGGGATGGGGGGGGGGAGGGGGAGGTGGGGGGGGAGGTTGGTGGCAGTCTCCCAGACCCCAATATCCTCCTCATTTTCCCCG
>NC_134785.1:70796819-70814319 GCF_046742065.1 Oratosquilla oratoria | reverse complement strand
ACACACACACACACACACACACACACACACACACACACACACACACGTACACAAACACATGCACACGCACACATACACACATACACACACGTACACAAACACGCACGCACGAAACAGCATTCGTGTATCCATGGTGGTGTATTAACATTGATAATGACGAAGGAAGTACATTCTATTATGATTCCTGAATGATGATATTATTCTGGCACAGCCGCCGCGATTGGACAAATTTGCATTTAGAGTTCTATTTTCACGTCGCGAATACAAATGACAGGTAGCCTGCATACAGAAAGAGATAGGATTTGCAATGGAAATGTGAACAAAAGGAATATTTGTGTTACTAATACTGTATACAGTGGGTGGTTAGTATTCTATGCGTGTGTGTACGTATGTACGTGTGTACGTATGTACTGACAGGTACGAGGCTTACCCCTACGTTATCAAGAGTTTGCCCTGAATAATCATGTGTATGTATGTGTGTGTGTGTGTGTGTGTGTGTGTGTGTGTGTGTGTGTATGCATGTATATGTGTATGTATGTACGTATGTCTGTACGTAGTTATGTCTGTATGATGTGTATATGTAATGGGCATCCTATGTGAGTGCTAAACACCTAAGAGACGTGGTAAAATCGTAATAGATATCAAGTTAATTTTATGATATAATTATAGATAATAATGTGAAGCTATTTTCTCGGTAGATTATTATGAAATGTTGTAGAAGTCTTTTGAGTGAAGGAAATGTGTAGGTGGCGACCAGAACAGATATATGAATAAGGAAGAGCAGGGAAAATATTCCAGTTCTTCTTCTGTTTTCCTCCTCTGCTTCTGCTTCTTCTTATTCTTCTTATTCTTCCCTTCTTCTTTTTCTTCATCGTCTATATCTTCCTCACCTTCTTCTCTATCTTCTTCTTCCCCTTCTTTTTCTTCTTCTCCATCTTCTTCATTTTTTATTCTTCTTTTGTTCTTTTTTCTTCTTTAATTCATCTTTTTCTCTTCTTTTCTTCTTTTTTCTTTTTCTGTTTTTTCTTCTTTTCTTCTTTAATTCTTCTTTTCCTCTTTTTTTCTTTTTGTTTTTTTTCTTTTCTTCTCTAAATCTTCTTTTCCTCTTCTTTTCTTCTTTTTTCTTCTTTTCTTTAATTCTTCTTTTCCTCTTCTTTTCTTTTTCTTTTTGTTCTTTTTCTCTTCTTTTCTTTTCTTCTTTAAATCTTCTTTTCCTTCTTTTCTTCTTTTCTTCTTCTTTTGTTCTTTTTTCTTCCTTTTCTTCTTCTTTTCTTCTTCTTTTCTTCTTTTTTCTTCCTTCTTTTCTTCTTCTTTTCTACTTTTCTTCTTTTCTACTTGTTTTCTTTTCTTCCCTTCTTCTTTTCATCTTCTTTTTTGTTCTTCTTTTCCTCCTTTCCTGTTATCTATCAGCCTCTCATATGACCTTTCTTCATCCCGCCTTCTTTATACATCTTCAACTTGCCTACCGCTCCCCTTCGTTACCTTAAACATCTTCCTTCATTGCTTATCTCCCATTGCACCCTCCGTCCCCCCACCTCCCCTCCCCTCCCCTCTTATCTCTGTCGTGGACAGTTCTTTCATCCTTATCAGTCCGTATGCATTTTCATATTTCCACCATGAAGCATATCTTTCTTCTCCTGTCTTGCTAATTGTATTTGTTGTGCTCACCCCCTCCACTTATGAATTTCTGTTGCTGAAACAACATGCTGTTTAAAGCAATCTTGTCTAAAACAATGATATGGTTAATTACATGTGCTGTGTCTTGCTGCATTGCTTCTGACTCGAGAGGAGTATGGATGACCCTTCATCCACGGGGAGCTAAGATGAGAGGGAGGAAAGGGGAGTGGATAGGAGTGGAGTGGGTGGGAGTGGGTGCATGCCTTTGATTCGGCTACCTCCCTTATAAGGGGAATAATGCCCTTGATATATAGATAGATAGATGGACTGGTATCTTTATATCTAACTTATATCTAAGAGACTTTAGGAAGAAAACGATCGTGAAATGAGGTTTATAATCTAGATTATTCTAGGCTTTCTTGTGTCCACGGTCCAGAAATAAGGGCGTGATGGCGTAAGTTCAGATGACCAAGTTCTCAGAATTTGCTTGAACACGATTTGTTATTTTTTCGCTTACTTTTGTTCTCCTTTGTTTTCGAGAATGAAGTAACTATCGACGATATTCGTGGAATAGATTCTTTCTCTTACCACAATCGGACTCCAGATTGTGTTGCAGGATCAGATTGCGTTCGGCTCGTGGTAGTGTAGGACACTATCAACGTTCCCTCTCAGGCACCTTTCACACTAGGCAACTAGTGACCGTCACCAGTGGAGGTCACTAGTTGCCTAGTGTGAAAGTCTCGGGCAACTGCAAACAACCAGTGACTGTCACCGAGTTGTGGAATTCTTTCTCATCATCTCATTAGTCGAAAGAATGGCATCAATGGAGGAGGTGCTTCTGTTGGCTTTGCTGGTCAAGAAAAAGAGACGGTCGGTGACGGCAACTGCCAGTGACGGTCACTTGTTACCGGAGCGGGCAACAGCCATAGCCTGTTGCGCAACCGGGCAACCGCAGTGACGTAATGTGAAAGGCTCATTTTAAGATAATGGTAGGCAACTAGTGACAGTCACTAGTGACGGTCACTAGTTGCCTAGTGTGAAAGGGGCCTAAGCTGTGCACGATCACATGTTATACAACTATCGCACATAAAGAAAAAATGTGCGCACACAAGGTTTTCAACTGATATTAAAATCCATTCAGTAAAGAAGTTCCACCCGAACATCAACTTATCAATTCCCTAAAAATATGGTAACTTGCCAACCGTCAAACCAATAATTGTTTTGGTGGAGGTAATGTTTTGCTTAAACGATCAGATGGTGACCACCCGCATGGGTGTGCATGTACTTTTTTTTAGAGGAGGAAAAGTTTGCACACAAGCTAATTTCTACCCACACTCACAGCAAAAAAAAAAAAAAAAAAAAAAAAAAAAAAAAAAAAAAAAAAAAAAAAAAAAAAAAAAAAAAAAAAAAAAAAAAAAAAAAAAAAAAAAGAGAGAGGAGAGAGAGAGAGAATAGAGGTAACATAGGGCACAATCTTCTTTATTCAACAAAACCCAAGAATCGAAATCTCTTTGTCTAAGACATAAATAGATCTATATTTATCATTTCAAGACTAGAGACGATCGCATAACGATTCTAGATTTATCTAGGAACCTAGACATCTTTCGTTATTCTACGGCGCATGCGCACTGGACTATGGGAATAAAGAAACTTGCGCGCGCTAGAAGAAGCTTTGGTCATAACATCAAACCGTAAGGCAGTTATTTACCATTATTTTCGAAAAAGATGTAATGAATGTAAAAACATTTTCAGATAATGAAAAATGCTTGCCAGTGTATCTACTGTATACCTCCCAGACTTGCAAAACAAGAACATATTTTCTATACTATGATTATTCACGTTTCATTATACAGAATACTTTTTATATTATTAGTAGACAGTCCTCAACAGACGTTGAATTTATCTAGATGAATTTATATATATTTACAATGTCTATAGTTTCATAAAACGACAAAGATAAAGATAGTGTGGTTATTAGAAATGTCTAGGAAGGCAAGCAGGTGAAAATTCTCTTTTGGAGTTGTGGTCATGAAGTGATTGGTAGTCCATCAAGAGACGAACAGTTTCCGTGCGCCATTTGTTTGCGGTTGACCTAGCCTCCATCGAGCACGACAGGTCATTTCCAGTCGACCAGACCTTCCATCCCACTTTGATTTCTTCCAAAGCGCCGCACGACATCGGGAATCGTGTGACTGCACACGGGGCTGGTCTGAACACACACACATACACACACACACACACACACACACACACACACACACACACACACACACACACACACACACACACACACACACACACTATCTGAGTTATTGATAGATGGAGGAAATGTAGCAATTATGGGTGAGTCTAACGCAAAGGAAATAAATTGGGGAGAGATGACAGTAAAAGATGGGGTAACACTACTGGATATGACCATTGATTACATCGACTCAGTGGGTCATGGAAAATACCAGATATGGAAGCAATGAAGAACCTTCGAGATTAGACTTAATACTCGCATCTGAACCTGAAATCGTGGACAAAATTGATTACAACACACCAATTGGGAAGTGACCACATACTAATAGAGTTCGAAATTAAAGAACAAAATGATGTGAGAAGAAACGAGAAACACAGAGAAGGAAGATAAATGTACAACAAAACGGACTTTGCAAAACGTTTTCTTTTTTTTCAAAACGCTAACTGGAAAAAAAAATTAAATGAAGAAACGAAGATGGAAGAGAATGGAACATATTCAAAGAAAATTACAAGGGGAGAACAGATGAATATGTACCAAAGAAGAAACAAAAAAAGGGTTTACATAAAGTGTTGGTATAACAAAGTGTAGTGATGCTAAAGACAAAAAAAAAAAAAAAAAAAAAAAAAAGCCCAGAAAAGATGGAAAAAATACAACAACAAAAAAGACCAAATTGCAAACCTATATTAAACTGAGAAACGAATGTGTAGATATATGCAGGGAGGAAAAAAAACTACGAAAAAGATATAATAGATAAATGCAAGGACCAACCTAAACTATTTTACAGATATGTAAATGATAAACTAAAAGACAAACACGAAATAGTAAGACTGCGCGAAGGAAATAAAGAATATATAGATGAGGTAGACATGGCTGAAGTTATGATCAGGCATTTTAGGTCTGTTTTTACAATTGAAAGCTCGCAAATTTGGGATGAAGGTCAGCGAGGAAGATATGAAAGAAATAACGGTGTCAAAAAAAAAAAAAAAAAGAAGAAGAAGAAGGGGACCAAATAAAAAAAATCTTGACATCAGAAAGTCACACGGGCCCGATTGAATTGCAAACTGGATATTGAGAGAATGTATAGAACTAACGGACAAAATACACAAGATAATTGACTTCTCAAAGAAGGAAAAATACCACAAGATTGGAAAAATGCAAATATTGTACCAATATACAAAGGAGACAAAGAAAATCCAACAAACTATAGACCGGTATCCCTTACAAGCACAGTAGCAAAAATATGCGAAAAAGTTATTAGAAATAAATGGATTAAACACTTGGAAGAGAACAAAATACTAAATCCTAAACAATTTGGTTTTAGAAGTGGAAGATCATGCACCACAAACTTAATATACTTTTACTCAAGATTAATAGAAATAATACAAGAAAGAGATGGATGGCAAGATTGTACTTAATTGGACATATAAAAGGCTTTTGACAAAGTATCAAACAAAAAGCTACTAAGAAAAATTAGAATAAAAGGTGGAATACAAGGAAAGTTATTGGAATGGATGAAAGATTTTTTGGACGGAAGAAAAATGAGGGCGGTACTTAGAGACAGTAACTCAGATTGGGAAGATATGATAAGTGGAGTCCCACAAGGCTCTGTATTGGATCCAATAATATTTGCTATTTATATAAATTATATGGATGAAGGTATGGAATATTATATGAACTTCTTTGCAGATGATGCGAAACTACTAAAGAGAGTAAGTACAGAGGAAGACTGCAAATCTTTTCAAGAGGACCTGGACAAAGTCTGGAAATGGAGTCTGAAGTGTAAAGTGAACTTCAACATTAACAAATGTAGCGTAATGGAATTTGGAAAAAGCAAAAATAGAATATCATATGAACATAAAATTGGTACAAAGGAAGTAAAAAAAAGTAAACTCTGAAAGGGTCCTAGGAGTAAATATCTCAAATGACATAACATTAGACAAACACGTCAACAAATTAGTCGGAGAAACTTTCAACTTATTAAAATCAATGAAAGTAGCATTTGACTACATGGATGAAGAAATGGTTAAGAAAATCCTAGTTACATTGATAAGACCAAAATTAGAATACGCTGCGACAATATGGACACCTAGTTAAAAAGAAACATAAAGAAACTAGAAAGAATTCAAAGAGCAACGACAAAGATGGCACCAACACTCTCCAATTTGACATACGAACAAAGATTGGATAAACTAAATCTACCAACCCTGGAACAAAGAAGAGAAAGAGGTGATTTACGAACCATTTACAGAATTATGAAATTAATGGAAATTCTTGATAGAGATGACTTACTAAAGTGGGACAAAAGAAAAACAAGAGGACACGAGAAGAAACTTAAGAAGGACAGTTACAGAAGAGATCTGAAAAAGAATAGCTTCCCACACAGAGTGATAGATATCTGGAACAAATTGAATGAGGAAACAGCGAGTGCTAAAACTATACATGACTTTAAGAACAAACTGGATGCGGAAAGATACAAAAGCGGATCACTACGAGCATAACTCTCTTCCCGTAAAATACAACTAGGTAAATACACACACACACACACACACACACACACACACACACACACACACACACACACACACACACACACACACACACACACACACATACACACACACACACACACTGTGCGTAGTCTGAGATATATTGGCTCTTGTCCGGAAGGGTATTTTTGTCGATCAAGTGTCCAGCACCTGGTTCGAGACCACTGTGAATCTCTCTCTCTCTCTCTCTCTCCACGTAAGCTCAATAGAATAAACGCCTAGCGCCAGCCAGAATAAAGACATATAATTTAAGATATTTTTTTCCTTCGACTGAATAAGATGGTCGTGAAAGAATAGGGCACCAAGCCTCCCCTCAAAAAAAGAAAACAAAAAAACAAAAAAACGAATAAATAAATAAATAAATAGATAAATGAATAAATGAGATATGATCAAATAAAACGAGCCTACGCAATGAGACCGTGAGAGCATCAATGACCCACGACGCACCCTTAACCCGACGTGCTTCGACGGCCACGACAAGCGACAATCACTCTCGTTGCTTTTGGGAAGACGGAAAACCAGGTCCTCACAGTTCCAGGGAGATCTCTGATGTCGTGACCTTTGACCTTCCACGGGGAAAAGGAAGAGCGAAGAAGAAAGACCTGGAGAAGGTTGGCCAAAGGGGGGGGGGCTCTTCCAGGTGCATTGGGGGGAAAGGGGGAAGGGGGGAGGGACTGAGCAAAGGGTGGGGAAGGGGCGGAACAAGGGGGGAAAGGGGAAGTCGAGAGCCCTTTGGGAACTAAAGGAACTCGACGGAACGCAACGGAACGTTGGCTGAGACCGCTGCTAAGTCTTCTCAGATCAGCCAAGTGGAAGGTCTTACTAAGTCTTTCATTTCCTTCCTTCTTTCCTTCCCTCCTTCCTTCTTTCTCTCCTTCCTTCCCTCCTTCCTTCTTTCCTCCTTCCCTCCTTCCTTCCCTCCTTACCTCCTTCCCTCCCTCCTTCCCTCCTTCTTTCCTTGCCTCCTTCTTTCCTTCCCTCCTTCCTTCCCTCCTTCCTCCTTTATCTCCTTTCCTCTTCCCTTTCCTCCTTCCTTCCTTCCTTTCTTCCCTCTTTCTTTCCCTCACTCCTTCCTTTCCTCTTTCCTTTCTTCCATCTTTCCATCCCTCCCTCCTTCCTTCCTTTCTTTCCTCTTTCCTTCCCTCCTTCCCTCCTTCCTTCCTTCCCTCCTTTCTTCCCTCTTTCCTTCCCTCCCTCCTATCTTCCCTCCTTCCTTCCTTCCCTCTTACTTCCTTCCTTCCTTGCCTACTTTCTTCCCTCCTTCCTTCCTTCCCTCCTTTCTTCCCTCTTTCCTTCCCTCCCTCCTATCTTCCCTCCTTCCTTCCTTCCCTCCTTCCTTCTCACTTTTCATCCTTCCCTCCTTCCTTCTGTCTCTCGCCTACTCTTGTCTCTTATCATTCACAAAATATGAAGCATGTTGTGCTCTACACCTTGAGACCTTAAGTGTTGTGGTTGACTTGATATATTTTATGACGATTAAGGAAGAAAGGCGTGGGGGGAGGGGGAGGGGGCAACGGGCTGCGGGAAGGGGGTCGTATACAGCAGATAGAAGCGCTGGTAAACTACATCATGATTTAGGATCCGAAACTTTGAATTTCCTTCTCTGTAGTCTGGGGACCGCGCGGTCGTGTGTTCGATTCCCGGGACCCGCCTCGTGCTTGCTGCGCTGGTTACCCCAGCAGTCATGGGGAGGTGACCCTACGTCGGCCTAAAAAAAAAAAAAAAAAAAAAAAAAAAAAATCCCTCAACTGACAGGGCTTTGCCGTACCAAAGGGTTTCTCACTTCCCTCTGCGTAAGAGTGGGATGGTGAGTTTTATATTCTTAGATTCTGTTGTGTATTTTTCGACGAATGAGTGTTGGGTCAACAAATCAACTCAGCTCTTCAAATAGATAAGGTCATTAATGAAGGTAAATAAGGAAGAAGAGTTAGTCTGGAGAGGGCTTTTAGTATAAAAAGTAATGATTGTTGTAGATAATTGATTAACTACTTCTCTGGATGGGGTAGTATAAAAGGTAATAATTGTTGTAGATAATTGATTAACTACTTGTCTGGAGGGAAAAGGGTTTATTATTGTACTCGACCATCAAATATATTGATTAAAAAAAGAGGCGTGGAGAGAGAGATAGAGATAGATAGATGGATAGATAGAGAGAGAGAGAGAGCTCATCGTAGAAAAATCGTATTTCTTGATTTATTACTTTCAAAGATAACCTACGGTTTCATTTTGTTTATTATAAAAAAACAGGTTGCTAAGTTTTGTAATAATGTGTATGTGTGTGTATGTGTGTGTGTGTGTGTATGTGTGTGCGTGTGTGTGTGTGTGTGTATGTGTGTGCGTGTGTGTGTGTGTGTGTGTGTGTGTGTGTGTGTGTGTGTGTGTGTGTACGTGTGTGCAACATAAAGCATGCATACTATCAATGAAATTTTCTAGAGTATTTTTTTTTTTACTTTTCCAGAAGCGTCGCTGGAAAGCCTGCCATCCATTATTCTCTCCAGTTTTCCAGAAATTCTCTGAAACCTTAATGCACTCACTCGCAAATTATACTTTTGACATTTCGTACCCAGCTTGCCCGCCCTACTTCCAAATTTTTGGTTCAGATATATTACACCGAGTACTTCG
Organism: Oratosquilla oratoria; assembly: GCF_046742065.1. Classification (NCBI taxonomy): domain Eukaryota; kingdom Metazoa; phylum Arthropoda; class Malacostraca; order Stomatopoda; family Squillidae; genus Oratosquilla; species Oratosquilla oratoria. Next base: position 70,805,292 of record NC_134785.1, on the reverse strand, counting down.
AAAATATATATTTTTCTCTTTTCTTTTTTGTTATTGTATACGTTCATATCACAACTTTCATCTATCACATGCTAAATTGTTTGTGTGTATACTTTACACACACACACACACACACACACACACACACACACACACACACACACACACACACACACACACATTAAACACACACACACACATTAAACACACACACACACATTAAACACATTGTACATATTCCATATATACCACAACTCCACCCGAGTCGAGTCGCTCTGTGAAGATCAAAGTTAAGTTGAACAAGATTCATCCATCACGTGACTTAATCCACGCAGAAAGTGATGATGACTGCAAAGATGCCCGCGTAGCTAAAAAAGAAAAAGAAAAAAGAGAGAGACAGAGAGAGAGAGAGAGAGAGAGAGAGAGAGAGAGAGGCCTACGCCAGGAGACCCTGAGTAGCTGCGCCCCGTCACCTCTACCCTACGCGTTTGGACTGTTGGGGAACTGGAGAGGCGTGCAGGATTCGAACCCGCACCTGAGCGAATGCGAGACCAGTACGCTCCCGATTACGCCACCAGGGCGTACCACACATGCAAGTCTCGCATTAGTTGTTGTGGGTTCGAGTCTTGCAATTCGATTCCTCGGCAGTCCCCAAAGCGCATAATAGGGCAAATAAAACGAAGTAAATATGTCTTTAAAAAGTTGTAAGATTATCTTTGGCTTTCATGATTTCGAATCGTATTTCTTTTGTTCGTCGAATTTTTTCGTTTTCAACATATGCGTCGTCCCCCGTTTTCTTTATTATGTTTTTTTTTTTTTTTTTTTTTATCGGAGTATCTTCAATTTTCTGCTCTGTGAGAGAAATTATCCTCTTACCTTTCTTTATATTCTTGATCTTTTTTGTTTATATCGTTATTGTTATTATTTTGATGATTGTTATTATTTTATAATTTTTGGTGTTGCCATTATTATTATTATTATTATTATTATTATTATTATTATTATTATTTATTATTATCATTACCATTATTATTATTATTATTATTATTATTATTATTATTATTATTATTATTTATTATTATTATTATTATTATTATTATTATTATTATTATTTATTATTATTATTATTATTATTATTATTATTATTATTATTATTATTATTATTATTATTATTATTTTTCTTATTATCATTATTATTATTGCTATTATTATAATCATTATTATTATTGCTATTATTATAATCATTATTATTATTGCTATTATCATTGTTATTGTTATTATTGTTATTGTTATTATCATAATCATTATCATCATCCATGTAGTCTACATATCAAGGTTTCTTCCCACATACTCACCCATACCATCCCACTATACCACCAGCCATTTGTTTCCCTCCTGTTTTGGCTCCTCGTGGATGACGGGTCATCCCTGTCTCCCGCCCACTGCCTGGGTCAGAAGCAGTGCAGCAAGACACAGCAGGTCCACAGGAGGGCCCGCAGCTTGATATACATGGCGACCCTACATCTCCGTCCCCTTATGCGAAAATAGAGAAGACGAAGAGAAATCCTTTCGGGTCGCGTCAAAGTACTGTATATCCCATTCACAACAATCTTGTCCTCTCACTTCCCTGCTCGACAGACATTCCTCATTTACTCAACAACAATAACACCTAGTTAGAACAATCATGACTTGGTTGTTCTTAAATCAGATTTTATTTTTATTAATTTTACTACTTCCCTGCAACCATTAAGGAAGTAGAAATAATAGTAGATTGTGTCAGAATAAGGATACAGTTATCCACGCTAGTTATTTTGTAAACTGGTTTACTAACTGGTTCGATAACTGGTTTTGAGGAAAGCTGGGAGGTAAGAGTGTTCATGATGTATTATCAAAAATCTAATTTGATCAAAAAAGTGATCGGCTGATTGGTTATACAAAGATTAGATTCTATTGGGACACGATTGTCAGTTTCTCTGTAAGGACATTAGTTGGATCTGCGTTGTGTGAGGAGAGATGGAAACCATTCCTCCACAGTGGTGCTTTCGATTGTTCGAAACTTTATTGATTTATTTTTTCTTTAATTTGGGAATGCAATATATATATATATATATATATATATATATATATATATATATATATACACAGTATATATATATCGTGTATTCCTTGATAATGTCTAAAATAGACGAAAACGTTCGGACTAAGCTTCTTATTTCCCAGTGGGTTTTTCTGCATATATATATATATATGGGGGGTGAGTATTTTGCTTTGCATATTCTCTGATCTCGTATCTTATTTTTATTTATTTTTTTCATTTTTATTATTAACATTGTTTTATTATTAACATTTTCATTATTATTCCTATTATATTTTATTATCATTTTATTACTATTCTATTGTTATTGTTATTATTTTTATTATTGTTTTTATAATTGTTATTATTATTATCACTTATTATAATTTCTTATTATTTTTATTGTTATTATTTTTTGTTATTAGCATTACTTTTATTATCAACATTTTCATTATTAAATTTTTTACTATTTTTCATTTTATTGTTTTATTATTTTATTATTGTTTTTGTTATTATTACTTTCATCATTTTTATTTTTCGCGAAAACTGGAGGCTTTGAGCAATGTCGTTTGTTTTCATAATTTAAGACAATTTTCTTTTTAGGGGGAATGGGGGGTGGTGGTGGTTTGCAGAGGTCACTAGACAATAAATCAAGTCCAGAACTGGACTGTCAATCACGTCTTGCCAATATATCTAGTCGGGATTGTGGTCTGATTCATCCCGTTGTCCACAAACACTTTGCAATTGCCCCGACATTGTCCACAAACACTTTGCAATTGCCTCGACATTTTCGTTCCAGTTTTCCATTTCTTTTTCCTCTTCGTTTCCTCGTTCGTATTTCAGACGCATTATTTTGTTATTCATGTATTTATTTGTTTATTTGTGTTATTTATAGCTTGTTCCTTTAACCATTCATTTATTCATTTATCATTTTTTCTTTAAATATTTTTTATTAATATTATTATTATTGTTATTATTATTATTATTATTATCATTATTATTATCATTATTTTATTGTTACATTTTTAATACTTTAATTTTGTCTATTCATTTCATCATTCATTTATTTTTTCAGTTATTATTATTAATATTATTGTTATCTATATTTAAATATTCAATATTATAATTTTTTTATTATTAACATTTTCATTATTATTCCTATTATATTTTATTACTATTTTATCATTATTCTATTGTTATTGTTATTATTTTATTATTATTTTTATAATTATTATTATTGATTTGTCTTCATTATTTATTTGCTTATTTGTTTGTTTCATTTGTTTGTTATTATTATCATTATTTTTTATTTCTTTATATATTTATTTTATAAGAAGAGGATTGTGTATTTTTTTTTTTTCAGTCTCCGATCATGTCTTCTCTTTTTGACAATTTTTGTCCTTCCGTCTCAACACCAAGTCCCATTTTCTTGGATTCAATTTTAATAAGGGACCAACCAACTTTTTTTTTTTTTTTTTTTTTTTTAAACAGGAATCCAGTCCTCCATCTCTCCCATTTTCTTTATATACATATACAATATTATGTTTCCTTTTCTTCTCCTCTTCCTCTTCCTCCGCCCACACATCCTCCTCCCTTTCCTACCCTTCCTCTCCCTCCCCTTCCTTTTCCTCCCCCTCCTCCTCCTCCTCTAAGGCAGCCTACACACGGAGCGTCTTTGTGACGTGCGTCACTTATGACGACCGTCGAAAAAGACGCTCGTTTTTAGATAACTATACTCGCAAACGTTATCCTACACACGGAGCGTTAAAATGACGGTCGTCATTATGGCGCCTGAGCGTTGCGCGTCATTCTGCTAATTTCAGAGAGCCTACACACGGAGCGTCTCTGTGACGTGCGTCAATTATGACGACCGTCGAAAAAGACGCTCGTTTTTAGATAACTATACTCGCAAACGTTGCCCTACACACGCAGCGTTAAAATGACGGTCGTCATTATGGCGCCTAGCGTTGCGCGTCATCCTGCTAATTTGACGCGCAACGCTCAGGCGCCATAATGACGTCATTTTAACGCTGCGTGTGTAGGACAACGTTTGCGAGTATAGTTATTGAAATTAGCAGGATGACGCGCAACGCTCAGGCGCCATAATGCCGACCGTCATTTTAACGCTGCGTGTGTAGGACAACGTTTGCGAGTATAGTGATCTAAAAACGAGCGTCTTCAACATACTCAAAAGGATTACAAAGACGGAGTATGCCGACAGGAGACCTTTTGGTCCATAACTAGGTCGGATGCGAAAAATTATATATAATAGTAATGAATAAAAATTATGATGATATAGATAATAATAGAATAAATAAATGCATAGTTATAGTTAAACAATAGACAAACAGGTATATAGGAAGTAATAAATTGACAGATAACTATTTGTTATCAATAAATGAAAATCAAGCAAATAATGAAATAGATAATAACAAACAAATAAATAATATAAAATAGATGGCAGTCATTACAGCATCTTGCTTAGGTGTTTATCTAAACGAATCTTAAAGCTTCGAACTGAACTACATTGCACTGGCTCTGCAGGAAGTTTATTCCATTCATTAACTACACGGTTGGCGAAGTTGTTTCTACCCACTTCCAAATTAAATCTATTTCCTGACAGTTTGAGACCATTATTTCTTGTCGGATTCTCATTCAGTGTGAAAATTTTGTCATTTTTTATGTTGTCAATTCCCTTTAGAATCTTAAAGACCTGTATCAAGTCACCTCTGAGTCTACGCTTTTTTAGGGAAAACAGATTCATATGTTTTAGTCGATTTTCGTATGATTTATTTTTGATATTTGGAATTAGTTATGTGGCTCGCCGTTGTACTTTTTCCAATCTGTCAATGTCTTAATGAGATTCGGTGACCATGTGGAAACAGCATATTCCAAATGTGGACGAACTAACGATTTATATAGCTTTTTTTCCTCCTCCTTCTCCTCATTCTCCATATCACCATTCTCAGACACATCCTCCTCTTCCTCCTACACATCCTACTCCTCCTCCTCCTCTTTCTTCTCATTCTCGTTATCACAATTCTCAAACACCTCCTCCTCCTCCTCCTCTTCCTCTTCCTCTTCCTCTTCCTCCATCTCCTCCTCCTCCTCCTCCTCCTCCTCCTCCTTCTCCTCCTCCTCATCCTTCTCCTCCTCCTCCCTCCTCCTCCTCCTTCTCCTCCTCCTCTTCCCCCTACACATCCTTCTCCTCCTCTTCCTCCTACACATCCTTCTCCTCCTCCTCTTCCTCCTACACATCCTTCTCCTCCTCCTCTTCCTCCTACACATCCTTCTCCTCCTCCACATCCTTCTCCTCCTCCTCTTCCTCCTACACATCCTTCTCCTCCTCCTCTTCCTCCTACACATCCTTCTCCTCCTCCTCTTCCTCCTACATATCCTTCTCCTCCTCCTCTTCCTCCTACATATCCTTCTCCTCCTCTTCCTCCTACACATCCTCCTCTTCCTCCTACACATTTTCCTCTTCCTACACATTTTCCTCTTCCTCCTACACATTTTCCTCTTCCTACACATTTTCCTCTTCCTCCTACACATTTTCCTCTTCCTACACATTTTCCTCTTCCTACACATTTTCCTCTTCCTACACATTTTCCTCTTCCTCCTACACATCCTCCTCTTCCTCCTACACATCCTCCTCTTCCTCCTACACATCCTCCTCTTCCTCCTACACATCCTCCTCTTCCTCCTACACATCCTCCTCTTCCTCCTACACATCCTCCTCTTCCTCCTACACATCCTCCTCTTCCTCCTACACATCCTCCTCTTCCTCCTACACATCATCCTCTTCCTCCTACACATCATCCTCTTCCTCTTCCTCCTACACATCCTCCTCTTCCTCCTACACATCCTCCTCTTCCTCCTACACATCCTCCTCTTCCTCCTACACATCCTCCTCTTCCTCCTACACATCCTCCTCTTCCTCCTACACATCCTCCTCTTCCTCCTACACATCCTCCTCTTCCTCCTACACATCCTCCTCTTCCTCCTACACATCCTCCTCTTCCTCCTACACATCCTCCTCTTCCTCCTACACATCCTCCTCTTCCTCCTACACATCCTCCTCTTCCTCCTACACATCCTCCTCTTCCTCCTACACATCCTCCTCTTCCTCCTACACATCCTCCTCTTCCTCCTACACATCCTCCTCTTCCTCCTACACATCCTCCTCTTCCTCCTACACATCCTCCTCTTCCTCCTACACATCCTCCTCTTCCTCCTACACATCCTCCTCTTCCTCCTACACATCCTCCTCTTCCTCCTGCACATCCTCCTCTTCCTCCTGCACATCCTCCTCTTCCTCCTGCACATCCTCCTCTTCCTCCTGCACATCCTCCTCTTCCTCCTGCACATCCTCCTCTTCCTCCTGCACATCCTCCTCTTCCTCCTGCACATCCTCCTCTTACTCCTTCTCCTCCTCTTCCTCCTTCTTTTCCTCCTCCTCTTCCTCCTCCTCTTCCTCCTCCTCTTCCTCCTCCTCTTCCTCCTCCTCTTCCTCCTCCTCTTCCTCCTCCTCTTCCTCCTCCTCTTCCTCCTCCTCTTCCTCCTCCTCTTCCTCCTCCTCTTCCTCCTCCTCTTCCTCCTCCTCTTCCTCCTCCTCCTCCTCCTCTTCCTCCTCTTCCTCCTCTTCCTCCTCCTCTTCCTCCTTCTCTTCCTCCTCCTCTTCATGCTCCTCTTCCTGGTCATCTTCCTGCTCCTCTTCCTGCTCCTCTTCCGCCTCCTCCTCTTCCTCCTCCTCCTCTTCCTCCTCTTCTTCCTCCTCTTCCTCCTCCTCCTCTTCCTCCTCCTCCTTCCTCTTCCTGCTCCTCCTTTTCCTTCTGCTCCTCTTCCGTCTCATTTTCCTCCTCCTCATTTTCCTCCTCCTCTTCCTCCTACACTTCCTCCTCTTCCTTCTACACCTCCTCCTCTTCTTCCTCCTACACTTCCTAATCCTCCTCCTCCTCCTCCTCTTCCTCCTACACTTCCTCTTCCTCCTCTTCCTCCTACACTTCCTAATCCTCCTCCTCCTTCTCTTCCTCCTACACTTCCTGCTTCTCTTCCTCCTCCTTTTCCTCCTCCTTTTCCTCCTCTTCCTCCTCCTCCTCTTCCTTCTCCTCTTCCTCCTACACTTCCTGCTCCTCTTCCTTTTCCTCCTCTTCCTTTTCCTCCTTTTCCTTTTCCTCCTCTTCCTTTTCCTCCTCTTCTTCCTCCTCCTCCTCTTCCTCCTCCTCTTCTTCCTTTTCCTCCTCTTCCTCCTCTTTCTTTTCCTCTTTCTTTTCCTCTTTCTTTTCCTCTTCATTTTCCTCTTTCTCCTCCTTTCTTTTCTTCCTCTTCCTTTTCCTCCTCTTCCTCCTCCTCTTCCTCCTCCTCCTCTTCCTCCTCCTCCTCCTCTTCCTCCTCCTCTTCCTCCTCCTCCTCCTCTTCCTCCTCCTCCTCTTCCTCCTCTCCTCTTCCTCTTCTCCTCTTCCTCCTCTTCCTCCTCTTCCTCCTCCTCTTCCTCCTCCTCTTCCTCCTCCTCTTCCTCCTCCTCTTCCTCCTCTTCTTCCTCCTTTTCCTCTTCCTCCTTTTCCTCTTCCTCCTCCTCCTCTTCCTCCTCCTCTTCCTCCTCCTCTTCCTCCTCCTCCTCTTCCTCCTCCTCTTCCTCCTCCTCTTCCTCCTCCTCCTCTTCCTCCTCCTCTTCCTCCTCCTCTTCCTCCTCTTCCTCTTTCTCTTCCTCTTCCTCTTTCTCTTCCTTCTCCTTTTCCTCTTCCTCCTTTTCCTCCTCCCTTTTCTCCTCCTTTTCCTCCTTCCTTTTCTTCTCCCTTTTCTCCTCCCTTTTCTCCTCCTTTTCCTCCTCTTTTTTTTTGCTTTTCCTTTTCCTCCTTTTCCCCCTCCTTTTCCTTCTCCTTTTCCTTCTCCTTTTCCTCCTTATCTTCCTTTTTCTTTTTTTCCTCCTTTTCCTTCTCATTTTTCTCCTTTTCCTCCTTTTCCTTCTTCTTTTCCTTCTCTTCCTCCTCCTCTTCTTTCTCCTCTTCCTCCTCCTCCTCCTCTTCTTTATCATTTTTCTCCTCATTTTCTTCTTCCTCTTTCTCCTCTTCCTCTTTCTCCTCTTCCTCCTCCTCCTCCTCCTCTTTCTCCTCTTCCTCCTCCTCCTCCTCTTTCTCCTCCTCCTCCTCTTCCTCCTCCTCCTCCTCTTTCTCCTCCTCCTCCTCTTTCTCCTCCTCCTCCTCCTCCTCCTCCTCTTTCTCCTCTTTCTCCTCTTTCTCCTCTTCCTCCTCCTCTTCCTCCTCTTCCTCCTCCTCTTCTTTCTCCTCTTCCTCCTCCTCCTCTTTCTCCTCTTCCTCCTCCTCTTTCTCCTCTTCCTCCTCCTCCTCTTTCTCCTCCTCCTCCTCCTCCTCTTCCTCCTCCTCTTTCTCCTCCTCTTTCTCCTCCTCTTTCTCCTCCTCC
>NC_134785.1:70784319-70791819 GCF_046742065.1 Oratosquilla oratoria | reverse complement strand
CCTCCTCTTGCTCCTCCTTTTCTTCCTCCTCCTCTTCCTCCTCCTCCTCTTCTTCCTCTTCTTCTTCCTCCTCCTCTTCCTCCTCTTCCTCCTACACTTCCCCCTCCTCTTCCTCCTACACTTTCTCCTCCTCTTCTTCCTGCTACACTTCCTCCTCTTCTTCCTGCTACACTTTCTCCTCTTCTTCCTGCTACACTTCCTCCTCCTCTTCCTCCTCCTCTCTCCACTTCTTCTTCCTCCTCCTATTCCTCCTCTTCCTCCTCCTCCTCCTATTGCTCCTCTTCCTTCTACACCTCCTCTTCCTTCTACACCTCTTTCTCCTCTTCCTCTTACACCTCTTCCTCCTACACTTCCTCCTCCTCCTCCTCCTCCTCTTCCTCCTCCTCCTTTTCTTCCTCCTCCTCTTCTTCCTCCTCCTCTTCTTGCTCTTCCTCCTCTTGTTCCTGCTCCTCTTTTTCTTCTTCTTCCTCCTCCTCTTCCTCCTCCTCCTCTTCCTCCTCCTCTTCCTCCTACACTTCTTCCTCCATCTCCTCCTTTTCCTTCTACACTTCCTGCTTCTCTTCCTCCTCTTCCTTCTACACTTCCTGCTCCTCTTCCTCCTCCTCCTCCTCCTTTTCCTCCTCCTCCTCCTTCTACACTTCCTGCTCCTCTTCTTCCTCCTCCTCCTTCTACACTTCCCATTCCCTTCTTCCTCCTCCTCCTCCTCTTCCTTATCCTCTTTCTTTTCCTCTTCCTCGTCTTCCTCCTCTTCCTTCTCCTCCTCCTTTTCCTCCTCTTCCTCCTCCTCCCCCTTTTCCTCCTCCTCTTCCTTTTTCTCCTCTTCCTTTTCCTCCTCTTCCTTTTCCTCCTCTTCTTCCTTTTCCTCTTCTTCCTTTTCCTCCTCTTCCTTCTCTTCCCCTTCCTCTTCCTCCTCTTCCTCCTCCCACTTCCTTCTCCTCCTCCTCTTCCTTTTCCTCCTTCCTTCTCTTCCTTCTTTTTCCTCCTCTTCCTTCTCCTCCTCTTCCTTTTCCTCCTCTTCCTTTTCCTCCTCTTCCTTTTCCTCCTCTTCCTTTTCCTCCTCTTCCTTTTCCTCCTCTTCCTTTTCCTCTTCCTTTTCCTCCTTCCTTTTCCTCCTTCCTTTTCCTCCTCCTCTTCCTTTTCCTCCTCTTCCTTTTCCTCTTCCTTTTCCTCTTCCTTTTCCTCCTCCTGCTCTTCCTTTTCCTCCTCTTCCTTTTCCTCCTCTTCCTTTTCCTCCTCTTCCTTTTCCTCCTCTTCCTTTTCCTCCTCTTCCTTTTCCTCCTCTTCCTCCTCCTCTTCCTTTTCCTCCTCTTCCTTTTCCTCCTCTTCCTTTTCCTCCTCCTCTTTCTCTTCCTTCTCTTCCTTTTCCTCCTATTCCTCCTTTTCCTCTTTCTCTTCCTTTTCCTCCTTTCTCTTCCTTTTCCTCCTCTTCCTCTTCCTTCTCTTCCTTTTCCTCCTCTTCCTCCTCCTCTTCCTCCTCCTCTTCCTTTTCCTCCTCTTCCTCCTCTTCCTTTTCCTCCTCCCCCTCTTCCTTTTCCTCCTTCCTTTTCCTCCTCCTCCCCTTCCTTTTTCTCCTCCTCCTCCTTTTCCTCCTTTTCCTTTTTGTCTTCCCACTCCTATTTTTCCGTCTCCCGCCTCTTCCTCTTCCTTTTCTTCGTTTTCCTCCTTATCATCTTTCTTCTTTTTCCGTTTCATTTCTCCTCCTTCCTCCTCCCTTAAGTTTTCCTCGTCTTTCTGAAACCTTCATTTCTTATCTTCCCTCTTTCTCGTTCTTTCTTTTTTCTTATTATCTCTTCCCCCACCTACTCTTCCAATTTATCATCTTTCATCTTCTCATCACATCATTTGCAATTCTTTCCTGATTGCCTATTATTCTCCTAATATCCTCTTTCTTGTCTTTCTCCTTGTTTGCGAAGAGAAGAGAGGAGACGACAACAGATCGCTTCCCCTCCTTGGCTGTTTTTTTTTTTTTTTTTTTTTTGCGTCGTCCATCCACATTTGTTTCTTTTCACAAAAACACTTTTTTTTTTCTTTTTTTTTTTTTTTACTTTCATCGGAGTTGTTTACATTCCTTGAATCGTGGTGGTTACTGTGACGTCCGTCTAACTTTTCTGTGTACCGTAATTGTTAAATGAAAAACTTGTTCCTTCTACTTTTGGTGTATTTTGGGCGAAAATGTAATATACAAATGACCTTACAGTATTTCGTTATAATTTCTGCTGTGGTTTGTTGCGTACATATCTTACAGTTAAGTGAGGTTTCTGTACACACAAACATACACACACACAAATACACACACACTAACACACAAACACACACACACACACACACACACACACACACACACACACACACACACACACACACACACACACACACACACACACACACACACACACACACACACACACACACACACACACACACACACACACACACACACACACACACACACACACACACACACACACACACACACACACACACACACACACACACACACACACACGACTCGTGACGCGGTGGGTAGAGTTCCCGGCTGCCACTACAGCGGTCCGGGTTCGAACCCCGCCCAGGGCTCTCAGTATCGCTGCGCTGCGGGGTGTTACTCCATCTCTCGTGGGCGGAGAGTTGGGTGTGTGTGTGCGTGTAAGGTCACAGTATTACCCATAGATCGGCCATACGAGCTCTGAGCTCTCATCCGGGAGGTTGATAACTGTCCATCACGAATCCAACACGTGATCCAAGGCCATGGTGAATAACACACACACACACACACACACACACACACACACACACACACACACACACACACACACACACACACACACACACACACACACACACACACACATACACGCTATTTTTTTATTAAGTCATCTTCCACACTTTTGTTCTTTGTATCAAATCCTTTTTCCTGTGAAGGACAAAGGACTAAGACGCCCTTTTTTTTGCGTCTGGGATTCGACTGTGGCCTTTATGACTGTGTTATCTATTTTTTTCTGTGCCCAAGCTTCCCCAGCGGACCTCATTTCCCGGGCCCCCGAATCACAATAGTGCCTCATAAAAACGGGATTGTGTTCGATGCTCCAATGACCGAGGGACGGGGTGGGGGTGAGTGGGGCCGTCAATAATTGCAATTTTCCTCACAGAATATTACCTTTTTTTTTTTTCTTTTTTTTTTTTAGATAATCTGTGCTGGGATTTTTCTCTTTTTGGATTTTAACCTCATAATCGTCGAACACTTTTGTGTCAATTTTTTTTGTGTTCGTACACATACACACGGGCGCGCGCGTACACACACACACACACACACACACACACACACAAACGCGCACACACACACACACACGTACACACATACACACACAGACACACACGCACACACACACACACACACACACACACACACACACACACACACACACACACACACACACACACACACACACACATATACACACAGACACACGCCCAGTGGCATTTTTAACTTTAATGTAAATTAAAACATGTTTTATAGATTTTCTGTGGGGATCATTTCGTTTAGACAAGTCATATTTCCACTTTTTTGATGAGTTGTGAAAAATACTTGACAACTTGTAAAAGTTAATGAACAAAATACACGAATATACAAAATACAAAAACGAAAAAATCGAAAAATATAGAAAATATACGAGATAACCCAAGACACTTGTTCGCAGCGTTTCATACAATATTTTCAAGATTTTAACTTCATTTTTATTTTTTTTCTTATAACGTTGGAATATGTAAAAAGTTCTTTGTACCTTCTTTTATGTCACCGAAAACCTGAAACATTAGAACATTAGGGACATTTTGTAAAAGAAAAGAGAGATGGGGGCGGGGGACGGGGAGAGAGAGACAAGTGGGAGAAAGAGAAGGGAGATAGAGAAAGAGAGGCGGAGAGTGAGAGGGAGAGATGGAGAGAGAGAGAAAGAGAGAGAAGTAGAGAAAGAGAGGGAGAGAAAGAGGAGAGAGAAGGAGAGAGAGAGAGGAAAGAGAAGGAGAGAGAGAGAGGAAATAGAAGGAGAGAGAGGGAAGGAGAGAGAGAGAGGAAATAGAAGGAGAGAGAGGGAAGGAGAGAGAGAGAGAAGGAGAGAGAGGGAAGGAGAGAGAGAGAGAAGGAGAGAGAGGGAAGGAGAGAGAGAGAGAAGGAGAGAGAGGGAGAAGGAAAGAGAGAGAAGGAAAGAGGGAGAAGGAGAGAGGGAGAGAAGGTGAGAGGGAGAGAGGAAAAGAGAGAACGAGAGAGGTGGAGAGAGGTGGAGAGGGAGAGAGAGAACGAGAGAGGTGGAGAGAGAGAAAAAAGAGAGAGGTGGAGAGGGAGAGAGAGAAAAAGAGAGGTGGAGATGGAGAGGGAGAGAGAGAAAAAGAGAGGTGGAGATGGAGAGATAGAGAGAGAAAGAGAACGAGAGAAAGAACGAGAGAGAGAGAGAGAGAGAGAGAGAGAGAGAGAGACGGGAGGGAGCGAGAGAGGTGGAGAGGGAGAACGAGAAAGAGAACGAGAGAGAGAGAGAGAGAGAACGAGAGAGAGGGGGGGAGGGGGGAGATTAGGGGAGGTGGGAGTGGGTGGGAATTGGCAGTTTATTTTCTGTCCGTGCACTGTTTAGCCAGCTGGAGCGAGAGCCTGTCGATCCCTTGGCGGCACCATAAAAAAAAAAAAAAAAAAAGATGTGGGGCATTGCCAATTCTTCCATCACTTTCGCTTCATCTCCTCCCGATCGTTTTTTTTTTTTTTTTTTTTTTTTTTTTTAAGACTTAACAACCCCCTCCCTTTTCCCAGGCCAACCAATTCCTCGCCTTTCCCAGGCGTACCAATCCCTCGCCTTTTCCAGGAGTACCAATTCCTCCCCTTTCCCAGGCCTACCAATTCCTCCCCTTTCCCAGGCCTACCAATTCCTCCCTTTTCCCAGGCCTACCGATTCCTCCCCTTTCCCAGGCCTACCAATTCCTCGCCTTTCCCAGGCCTACCAACTCCTCCCCTTTCCCAGGCCTACCAATTCCTCGGCTTTCGCAGGCCTACCAATACCTCCCCTTTCCCAGGCGTACCAATCCCTGGCATTTTCCAGGCCCACCAACTCCTCCCCTTTCCCAGGCCTACCAATTCCTCCCCTTCCCCAGGCCTACCAATCCCTCGCCTTTTCCAGGCCCACCAACTCCTCCCCTTTCCCAGGCCTACCAATTCCTCGCCTTTTCCAGGCCCACCAACTCCTCCCCTTTCCCAGGCCTACCAATTCCTCGCCTTTCCCAGGCCTACCAATTCCTCGCCTTTCCCAGGCCTACCAATTCCTCGCCTTTTCCAGGAGTACCAATACCTCGCTTTTTCCAGGAGTACCAATTCCTCCCCTTACCCAGACTTACCAATTCCTCGCCTTTTCCAGGAGTACCAATACCTCACCTTTTCCAGGAGTACCAATACCTCGCCTTTTCCAGGAGTACCAATTCCTCCCCTTTCCGAGGCTTACCAATGCCTTGACTTTTACAGGCCTACCAATTCCTCGATTTTTCCAGGAGCACCAATTCATACCTCTTTTCATTTTTATAGAAGCCCTCTAGAATTTAATTTTTCAGTCTAGCAATGAAGGTTTTTTCTATCTAGGTGGATATTCTAGTTATACAGCTGGTAAAGTGCAGTTCATAAGGACGGCAACATACCTCTTGTGGTAACCTAACCTATAATGTCATTCTGATATTGGAGGAATGAAAAAGCGAATTTATAGCGAACTCCCTCTCCCGCCTCTCCACAACCCCCTCCCCCCCCCAAAAAAAAAAAAGTCTGAACAGGAACTATAACGTTTGCAAGTCCCGAGGTATGCAAATAGAAGAACAATTACAGGCAGAGAATTTTAGAGAAGAAGAGAGAGAGAGAGAGAGGGAAGGAGAGAGAGAGATAGGGAGAGAGGGAGAGAGAGAGAGGAAGAAGAGGAAATGAACTTTGTTTAGCATCTACTAGAAGGTCATTGGCATCAGCAAACGGGAAGGAATTGGATATGAGGATGGACCGCGTTGGGGGCCGACGAGACATATTGAAAAAAGGTGGAGGAGGAGGAGCAGCAGGAGGAGGAGGAGGAGAGGAGGAGGAGGAGGAGGGGGGAAGAGAAAGAGGTTAGGAAGGTGAAAAGGAAAATGTTAAAGAGGAGGAGGAGGGGAGGAGGAAGAGGAGGGAAGAGAAAGAGAAGGTTAGGAAGATGAAAAGGAAAATATTAGAGGGGAAGGGTAGGAAGAGGAAGAGCATAATATTAGAGAGTAGAAAAAGGAGGAGAAAGGTCAGAGAGGAGGGAGAAGAGAAGGAAGATGAAAAAGAAGAGGGAAGTATTAGGGAGGTAGGCGAGGAGGTAAAGTTGGATAAAGAGAAAGAGAGGAGGAGGAAGAGGAGGAAGGGAATCGGGATGAGGATCTGGTCAAAACTGAGGAGGAGGAAAGGAAATGAAATGAGGAGGAGGAAGAAAATAAAGAGGAGGAAGATGACGGGAAAAGGAAGAGGAAGAGAAGAAGAAAGTGGAAGAGATAAAGAAAATAGATAGATAAATGAAAAAAATATAGAGATAGAGTACGGACAAAATGAGATAACAACAAAACACACACACACACACACACACACACACACACACACACACACACACACACGTATACACGTTAATTAGAATGATATAAAAATTTATTATCCTTGATTGAATTAGTTGCATAGGACAAGGGTCGTTGTATGACAATAGGTTCTTCATCTAATATTCATAACAGAATTACGAGTATACAAATAAAATTGTCCAGGATTCATTTTAATTCCCAAAAGTCCTACTCTCACCACTCCTCCCTCACTCCCCACCACTCCCTACCAACCTAGTATCTGTTCTTGACACACACTGAACCTTGAGGCTCGTTTCACACGTATCGGCTTTTTGCCGTGCGCCGTCCACGACACGACGTCGTGCTCTCAAGTAACCGTGGGTGTCTATGGACGCCTTCACACGTGGTCGTGTGAAAGCGTCTATAGACACCATCGGTTATTTGAGAGCACGACGTCGTGTCGTGGACGGCGCACGGCGAAAAGTCGATACGTGTAAAAAACGAGCTTAATGTTCTGTGGGACATAGAGTAAATTCCACAAGATTCTCCTCCTTGAATCCGCTCTGAACCTCGAGACCTTGTGGGACTCCGCTACTTCAAGGTCAGCGTGGTGAAACTACCAGAAGCTTCTCCTCCTTGACCTCGACCTTGACCTCAACTGCGACTTTGTCCTCGATCTTGACTGAACCTTGACCTCGGTCTTGACTGAACCTTGACCTCGGTCTTGACTGAACCTCGACCTCGACCTTGAATCTGGACCTTGAACTCGAACCTCGACCTCGACCATGAATCTGGACCTTGACCTCGAACCTCGACCTTGAATCTGTACCTTGAATTCGAACCTCGACCTTGACCTCGACCTCGAACCTCGACATTGACCTTGATCTCGAACCTCGACATTGACCTCGAACCTCGACATTGACC
>NC_134785.1:70774319-70781819 GCF_046742065.1 Oratosquilla oratoria | reverse complement strand
GTATGTAATTCACCATGGTCTTGAATCACGTGTTGGACTCGTGATCGACAGCTACTACCCTCCCGGATGAGAGCTCAGAGCTCATGTATGACCGATCTATGTGTGTGTGTGTGTGTGTGTGTGTGTGTGTGTGTGTGTGTGTGTGTGTGTGTGTGTGTTTGTGTGTGTGCGCACGCGCTTTCCAACATGTAATAAGTTCTTTGGGTGCCTAATGAGTTCTTGAACCTAGTTTTAACAAACATCCACGCCCCACAGTCACAATCCTCCACAATCCTTGATATATGGATATCGGCATATACCTAAAACTGTTACACACTTGCTGAATCTCACACGTTTGTTAGAATCGCGATTAAATTCACGAGTGGCAATAAAATACCCACCAGGAATCACAAGCAATCCCTGGCTGACATCGATATGTGTATGATATATAATTTATTTTCTTGTACACTAAATCAATAATACACATTACTAAAAATAACCAGATTAATAACATAATATATTTTCTATGTCTCTGTGACTAGCTAGGTCTGCACCTTCCTGGAACCTCAATAGCCTACATCAGTGGTTTCCAAACTAGGGGGCGCCCCCCCTACCAGGGAGGGTACAAGGGGGGGGCGTGAGGTCATCATCTCAAAAATAATTGTTTCATAAAACAAGTGAAATAATTCGAAGAACAAGTATCTGCCTTTAGAGACGTACAAAGTATAATTCTGTCAGTCACCCCGATCCATTTTCTATCAAGATGTAAATAGAAAATATGTAATTTCATATTGACAAAAAAAGTGTGTGTGTGTGGGGGGGGGTCTGTTGGAAGCATAAAGGAGGCGTCTTGTAAGACAATTTGGTAACCACTGGCCTAGATCCTCCCAATGCTCCTCCTTCTTCCTCTTACTCCCTCAAACCATTCTCTCTACTGGACCACCTCAATCATCACCTCATTTCTATCATCTATCTTTTTAATTTCTATCATTTTTCCCGGGGTCGATGGTGCTTTAGTCTCTCCACAACCGGGACTCTCCTCCTTCCCCTTTGCAGCCATGTTTGATACAGCCGTAGTTCAGCTTTAATGGTCCTCTGCGTGACCGGCCTACTCCCTGAGGGACGAAACAGCCTCTGCATCCCACCACAGTGGCTTAATTCTGCTTGGTAAAATTGTATGTAAGGTGGGATGTGCTGCATCTGAAGTGGCTGTGGTCGTGAAGTCTGAAATCAATATAATCAGCTCGGCCATACTGATTAGTTGTTAGCATATATATATATATATATATATATATATATATATATATATATATATGTATATATATATGCATGATACTGTTCTACCGCATCTCTGATGTCCAGCGTTGTGGACATCAGCTGGAAAGTCATATGATTGTTTTGAAGTTATCGGGGATCGAACCTACACCATCCGGGTTCCGAGGCAGAAACGTTACCCACTGCCCCACGCGGGCTATTTAATACATCTGGTCACCCCCAAATCAGAGAAAAGGACATCGATCAGCCACCGGTCCGCGTGATGATCGAGCTTCGAATCCCGGACAGGCGCCCTCAATTTGCAAATTGCATGTTGCCGCCGCGTGCAATACGGGCACAATCTCCCCTAATAAAAGTCTCCCCTGTGCGTTATCTTCGACACAGGGTCGATATTGCGAGTGCTTTAGGCTCGTAATACGGTTTCAGTTCGGTGTAGTTTTCATACCGGGGAGAATTGTTCTCTTTTCATCAAAGCTTTTCCTGGTTTATGGGGTCACGAATTGGTGGGTCGTTGCCACCACCGCGTGTGATGTTTGTTGATGTGGACTGTATCGAGAAAGACACTTTAGTTTGTAGAGGACATTGAGACTTGTCATTATTTATTTATATATTTTTTAACAACACAAAAGGTCCATCTTGGATTTCCACAAAATGGTGGCTGCAAAACAAATTTCGTAGTATCTCGGTTACTAATTAAGCTAGAATAGTAATCTTAATTGCTAGTTTTACATTTCTAGGTCAAAGCCTCTAAAGCTAGGACAGCAATGGAACGCAAATAGATATCATTTTTAAATCTAAGCCTTATATTTGAGTTGTTTCTAGTTACAGATTTGAGAAAAAAATCTTATTTGATAATATGTATGTATATATATATATATATATATATATATATATATATATATATATATATATATATATATATATATATATATCGTGGAAGAAAGTCACGATGATGACTCTTTGTTACCATTCATCCGAGGTTGTACTAATTACCGCCACATGGTATCGTCAAGTTTGCCAGAAGTTTGATGAGGAAAGTGGGGTTTGACCTTGTATTACATTCTAAACCCAGAAACCAACTACAACTAAAGCTCCATCCCGAACTCCCAACTTCAACTCCAACCTCAACTTCAACTGCAACTTCAATTCCAACTTCAACTCCAACTTCATTCTAACTCCAGCAACCAACCCCAACTCCAACATCAATTGCAACTTCAACCCCAAATGCAACCCCAACTTCAACTCCAACTTCAACTCCTCACTGGGGATCTACTGCAGAGTGTGAAGTGTAACAGGCCCTTGTCCCTCTGAAAGGGTAAAGAGAGTTGAGTCTTTTAAGCATCAAGGAAATAACGCGAATTCCCCTATACAGTACCCTGGTCCCAGCTACCAGACTGGAACGAAGTTCCAGGGTAGCCTAATTAGCCGCATCAGGATTGATTAAAATAATTGAATTCCGGTGCGTGCCCGATCAAACCAATAGATTCCGACGAAGCTGCGCCCTACGTAGTTGGCCACGGCAGGATTGATTCGTAAAGTAATTGACTCTGAGTGATTGTGCCTTCAATTGGATATGACCTGATGCCAGATGGAAATGAATAACGTCGGTGCATGCCCTCGGGAGATGAACGTTTCTCTAAATTGCTTCATGTGAAAGTGGACACGAGGAGATCATTTCCCTCATATTGCATATCCGGAGGATCCAATCATGGCCAGGCGTGGCTCGACGGCACAGTGGTACCGTTCGCAACCGCGAATCCAATGGGCAGAATTCGATTCCCGGTCAGGGCTGGAATGATTTCAGCATCGCTGCACTGCAAGCCGGCATACTAACTCTGGTGGGTAAGAAGTTGTGTGTGTGTGTGTGTGTGTGTGTGTATGTGTGTGTGTGTGTGTGTGTGTGTGTGTGTGTGTGTGTGTGTGTGTGTGTGTGTGTGTGTGTGTGTGTGTGTAAGGTCAGAGTATTACCCATAGATCGGGCATATATGAGCTGTGAGCTCTCATCCGGGAGGGAAATAGCTGTTGATCACGAGTCCAATACGTTATCCAAGACCATGGTGAATCACGTGTTATACGTGGGCACTCCCATACTACGGTTGAATTTAGTCCATGATTCGTATTTTGATAGTCAACACGTCGTCACTTGGATCCATTTGAGACGCTCTGCTAGCTCGTGATGGAACAACAGAATTGCAAGATCTAATTTAGGCTTAAGAGGGAAACAGGCAAGAACTGGTTCACCAACTGAGTGGTTAACGGGTGGAATAGACTAATAGGCAATTCACTGAAAGAATCTCAGTTGAGCCTGCGTCTTCGGTTGGCAGCCCTGCTCACCCTTCGCTACGATGCAACTCATGAATATTTTCATATCTACATATTTAAATTTCCGATCTGAGTGTCACTCTTCCGAACATATACGTTGGTACAACCGTATTTAAAGACTCAAGAAGATAATGAATATGAGATGATGAAAGCCGTTAACTAATCGAGATCGAAAAACCATGAGGGGTATGTACTCGTGTCATGTTCAATTTTGACTCATGAGATTGATTGGGGTGGAGGGAGGGAGGGAGCAAGACGCTGTGTTTCCCGCCACCCGTCCAGTATAAAAAAATAACCATATAAACTTTTCATTTTCTCTTTTATGTGTCACTTTATGGGATATGTGAAAGCACAGTCATATTCATGACTATTTTACATCACAGAAGTCATGTTAAATTTTACAACCAGCCTCATAATTATTGGACACAGCGATGATAAGTAAAATGTTGTATAAACATTAAAATTATATTCCTTATCTTATAATCGCTATAATTACTTTCTTTGCACTATCGAGATGGAAAGCTTTGAAATAGGTAAACAAGGACTGCTTCATCCCTTGATGTACATGAAATTCGTGTAACTCGTATAGTCATTGAGCTAAGTGAAGAAATATTAAAATATTTAAAGGGGGCTTGAAGTTTCAACCGGCTCAGCGGGGGGAAGGGGGAGCAGGGCTGCCAACCGGAAACGCAGGATCGACTGAGGTTATTTGAGTGAATTGCTTATAGTAACCTTGTAGTGAGATCGCTGAAGCAATTGATTGTTTTAAATGATGATGAGATAACTTTATAGATAGGGATGACAGGTTGTAAGGGACATGGAACTGCCTAGTGTAGGCCTTATGGTCTCTTGCAATCTCTTCCATTCTTTGCACGCGGCCATAATTCCTTTTTCTTGATCCTTTGTGTCTGTTTTCCTGATGCCGTGACGGGATCCATCTTACTCGCGGTGGCAAAGAGGCGATTTAGACGTTTTCAATATAATTGACAGTTGCCAACAAGTCTCAAAAAGAAACTCCATGTAAGTACGGAGCCTTTATTAGTACGACGTTTCGCTTATTACAGTTTCATCAATGTATTTTATGAAACTATAACAAACGAAACGTGTTACTGATGAAAGCTGCATCATCTCATGGTGCCTTTGGTTTACTGTAGCAGGTAACGAAGATTCAACAACGATAGTCACTCCTGGGTCACTATTTGTCACAGGATCACCATTTGTAGCTCTCGTCTGTTGCTGAAAGTGTAGATATCTATTAGTGCTGGTGAAATATAACTTGTCGATCTAGGTGTCCTGCCTAGAGTCAGTAAAAAAGGAGAAAGAAGAGAATAAGAAAGCACCGTTCGGTTGCCGTGGTAAAGGTTCCTTAGGCACACTTGCTATGAAAACATTTTCTGGGTGTGTAATAAACCAGTTCATGTCTTGGGACATAGTCTCAAAGTTAAAACAAACCTAAGAAACCTGATGAAATTATTTGGAAAAAATAGAGAAAATGAAGAATGAAAAGGATTTTGGTGTAAATTATCAATAACGATCGAAAATTGTCTTAGCATTGGTCTACTGGTTTAGAGAAAGCAAATAGGATATTGGGATTGGTAGCCTGACATGCTGTGTTCAGAAGTTCAGCTGTAATCAACGAATTATATTGACCATACTGACCATATGAATTATATTGAATTATATTGACCATATACTGAATTATATTGACCATATACTGAATTATATTGACCATATGTTGTTTAGCTGTATGGTCTCCAAATTTCCTTAATGACATTGACAGATTAGGAAAAGTGTAACAGTACCAAATATGAGAAACAGAACATACGAAGACCGCCTAAGACGTTTGACCTTCTCGGTTTCCTTTCCTCATTTACTTCAGATTATATTTTCTCTCGGATTAATTCTGGTTTGGTTCAGTTCCTCTTACACTTTGTATGTGCTCCTCGTTAGTCCTACCTGCTCCTACCTCCTCCTCATCTTCCTCCTCCTCTTCCTTCTCCTCCTTTTGCCTTGTTCTTCCCCCTCTTCCATCCTCCTCGCTCAGTCCACGGTCGCGTAAAATCTTTACACCCCTGCACGGTCCCTCTCGAACTCCAATTCCCTTAATGTCCTCGACGACCCGAGGATGGCTCGGAGTTATTTACGGCGTCGAAGGTCGTCGAAACTGGCCATTAGATGTTATGTTTCCAATCGGCTGACTTCGTGAAATGCTTGATGATGCACTACCGCCGTGCCGAAGAAAGGGGAGGGAAGTCGGTAGAAAGATCCACGTTTGAGACCACGTAGGTCCACTGGAATGCTCTGTCGAGGCATCTGTCCAGTTGGCGAGAAGAAAAATGGGGGAGAAATGGGAGTAGGGGGTATTATGGGAAGGGAGAAGGGAGGGGAGGAGAGGGGGGAAAGGGGAAAGGGGGGAAAGGAGATGGTAAGGAGAGTTAGGAGAGTGAAAGTGGTAGCAAGGGAGAGGAGGAAGAGGAACGTAAGAACATAAGTTTGGAGTAGAATGCAAAAGACCATAAGGCCTACACTAGGCAGTTCCATGTCTATTACCACCTGTCATCCCCATTGATAAAGTTGTCTAACCATTTCTTAAAACAACCGATAGTTTCAGCACCCACTACATGATTACTAAGTCTATTCCATTTGTTGACCACCCTATTAGTTAACCAGTTCTTGCCTATTTCCTTCTTAAATCTAAATTTGTACAATTTAAACCCATTACTGCGAGTCCTGCTCTGTTGTCTGAATATGATGACCTTGTTTGCGTCACCCTTGTTAAAGCTGGAAGGGGGGAGGAGGAAGGGGATTAAAGGTAGGAAAAGAGAGGGGAGAGGAGTAACGATGAAGGAAGGGAGGAAGGAAGGAAAGAGGGAGAGAAAAAGAGGCTGGTAAGAGGAGTAGAAGAGGAAAGAAGGAGAGGAGGAAGGGAGGAGAGGAGGAAGGGAGGAGAGGAGGAAGGGAGGAGAGGAGGAAGGGAGGAGAGGAGGAAGGGAGGAGAGGAGGAAGGGAGGAGAGGAGGAAGGAAGGAGAGGAGGAAGGAAGGAGAGGGGTGAAGATGATAAAAGAGAGAAGAGAAGAGGACAGGTAAATAGAAGGGAGGAGGGGAGGAAGAGAGAAAAGGGGGACGAGGGTAAAGGAGATGATAAAAGAGGGAAGAGGAGAGGACGGGGGAACAAGAGGAAGGAAAGGAAACTGCTCGGACTGAAGACGCCTCGTCGGAAGTCAAATGTGTTTTTGACAAGAAGAGAGAGGAGATCTCTTGCTGTTGATCCGAATTCTTGGATGTTTACAAAAAAAAAAAAAGAAAAAAAAAAGAGTAAGGTTTGCAACATGAATACTTTAGTATTCTAAATATAGTATGACAAAATGTATACTGATAAAGTATTCTAAGATACATATACTGTTATGGTATTTTAAATATAGTAAAAATATATCTATTGATATGATATTCTAAATGTAGTTTTCTAAAACATGTACCCTAGTATTCTAAACACAGTAAAACAAAATGTAGTATTCTAAGTATATTATAAAATATATACTGTTATCATTCAAATATACTAAAACAAATATATTTATATAGTATTCTAGATTTAGTTATCTAAATATATACTGTTAAGGTATTCTAAATGTAACAAAACAAAATGTATACATATATAGTATTCTGAATATATACTGTCATAGTATTCTAAAGAATATACTCTTATGTTATTCTAGATATAGTATGTTAAAATACATATTGGTAGTGTTCTAAATTATTCTAAAAGACATACTGCTATAGTATTTTAAATATAGCGTACTAAATACTTTAGTGTTTAGAATACTTAAGTATTTAACTTGTTCTGGGGTCTTGAGTGATTCATGATTCATTATGATTCATGAATCTTGATTCATTATGATTCATGAATCTTGATTCATTATGATTCA
>NC_134785.1:70759319-70766819 GCF_046742065.1 Oratosquilla oratoria | reverse complement strand
CTCTTATCCACTACAAAATATAAGAACATGATAATGGAGGAGGCTGTAAGAGACCATAAGGCCTATACTTGGCAGTTTAATGTCCCTTCACCTGTTATTCCTATCCATAAAGTTATCTCATCTTTTAAAAAAATCCATTGTTTCAGCCCTCACTAACTACATGGTTAATAATTCTATTCCATTCGTTCGCCAATCTTATGGTATACCAGGTCTCTCTTATTTCCTTCTTAAACCTAAATAAGATAATTAACAAAAGAATGAATAAGGAAATAAATAAATAAATTAGAAATCCTCCAGTTGTATTTCATCCTCTCTCTTTCTCTCCCTGCCTCTCTCTTTCTCTTTCTCTTTCTCTCCCCTTTTTCCCTAAACTTTCCCTTTCCCCTTCCTCTCCTCTGACTTCCCCTCTCCATCATCCCTTTCTCCTCTTTTCCCTCACCCTCATCCCCATCTCCTCTTCTTTCCCCTCTCCTCGTTTCATATCTCCTAGTACCTCTTCTACTGCTTCATGTTTCAATCATCTTGCACATCTTCCCCCTCCTCTTCTCCTTCTCTCTTCCTCCTCCTCCTCCTCTCCTTCTCTCTTCCTCCTCCTCCTCTCCTCCTCTCTTCCACCTCCTCTTCCTCCTCCTCTTCCTAATTACCCCACCACCTCCTCTTCCTACTTCTCTCTTCCTTCCTCCTCCGTCTTTCTCTCTTCCTCCTCCTCTCTTCCTTCCTCCCCCGTCTTTCTTTCATCCTCCTCCTCTGTCTTCTGTCTTCTCCATACCCATCTATCCCCATCTCTTCTTCCTCTTTCCCTCCCCCTACTCCTCCTTTCATCCTGTTTTCTGTGACCTTGTCAACACGGGTGATTTCAATGCCCATCACAACCCTCCCCTTTAATAAATGTTATTTTTGTTTATATTGGACTTAATGTTGTCTTTAGCACCTGTAGTGTTGTAAATGTAGTTATTGTTGTTGTTATTGTGCTGTTGTTGTCACTACAAATACTGTTACTTATTCTGATTTTTCTGTAGTTGATTTTGTCGTTGTTGTCCTCGTGGTCGTCGTTGTCGTCGATGTTGTTGTTGTTGTGATCACTCTTAAATGGTGCTGTTTCTTCTCAGTTACCTTTCTCTCAGAAGTCTAATTTGTTTCCTCCTCCTTCAACTGGATTAACGCTAATCCTATTCTGTGACCTAGATTAACTTGTGAATCTATCTTGGATGAATTTAAGAAACCATACGGAAAGGGCGTATGTTGACAGCAGTCTGGACTTTGTAGTAAAGAGGTCTTACTATAAAACCTCATTCACACGGGGCAAGTTGAGAGGCAAGTCAAGTGTGCAAGTTACTTGCTACAAGTTAGTTGACGAAGAACATTGGGCAGGATACCCAAATTTTTTTTGTCAAACACACGGCAAGTGACTTGCACACTTGACTTGTCCCGTGTAAACGAGGCTTAAGGCACAAATCCTGGATTAGACAAAATCCTCAAAACAAAATTGTCCACAAGGACAGAAGCGCTGGTCAACTACAGTCCATTACAAAATTCCAATCTTCTTTAATCCTTCTCTTCGATTTACTGGTTTAGTTAACTTTTTACCACACTTGATATTGTTTTTCAGTTCATTTCCTTCATCTTCTCTCTCCTCACCCTTACCGTCCTCTCCTTTTCCCTTCCTCACCCTTTTCCTCCACTTCTTCTCTCCTCCTCCTTTCCATCCTCTTCCTCTCTCCTCCCTGTTTCCCTTCTCTTCCTCTCTCCTCCCTATTTCCTTCCTTCCTCTCTCCTTACCCTTTTCCTCCTCTTCTTCCTCTCTCCTCACCCTTTTCCTCTTCTTCTTCCTCTCTCCTCTTCCTCTCTCTTCCCGCTTTCTCTTCACTTCCTCTCCCCTCACCCTTTCCCTCCTCTTCCTCTCTCCTCCCCCTGCCCCGCCTCTCCTTTCTCCTCACCCTCTCCCTCCTCTCATTTCTCCCCCCTCCTCTCCTCTCCCTCCTCTCATTTCTTCCTCTACTCTCATTTCTCCTTCTCCTCCCTTCCCTCTCATCCCTCATCCCCCTTCCCCTTTTCTCCCCCCTACTTTACGTCTCCCTACTCCCCACTCCCTCCCAATCCCCATCACTCCCAAACACCTCCCCATCCCTCGAACTCCCTGGACGTTTCTGGTATCCAGATGGGAGTAAAGCGTACACCCCGGCGGAATCTCCCGGAAGATTGTGGAGTCTCCGGGCCGACAGTGTCCGAAAAATGATCTGGGTGCTACATCCGGTCTACATATTCCGGATGATTTTGGGTCCGAGTTCGAGACTGGTTTGAGAGGAGGGAGCGCCCGTCAATGGGGTTGTCGATCTGGAACGCCAGGGTTATGGGGAGTGAGAAAGGGGGGGACGAGGGGAAGAGAGGGGAGAGGGGAGGGAAGAGAGGGGAGGAGCGGGGAAGAGGAAGAGAAGGGGAAGTAGAAAAGGAAAAGAGGACGAGGGGAAAAGAGGGGAGAGGGGAGGGAAGAGAGGGGAGGAGCGGGGAAGAGGAAGAGAAGTGGAAATAAGAGAGAAAAGGAGGTCGGGGAAAAGAGAGGGGAGAGAAGAGAGGGGAGGAGCGGGGAAGAGGAAGAGAAGTGGAAGTAGGAAAGGAAAGGAGAACGAGGAAAAGAGGGGAGAAGTCGGGAAGAGGAAGGGAAGGGGAAATGGGAAAGGTAAGAAAGAAGGGGAAAAAGGAGAAGAGAGGGGAAAGTAGGGAGGAGAGGGGAAGAGGAAGAGAAGAAGAGATTGGAAGGGAATGGGGGACGGGAGATGAACATGAGAACATAAGAAAGGAGACTGCAAGAGACCATAAGGCCTACACTAGGCAGTTCCATGTCCATGACCACCTATCGTCCCCATCCATAAAGTTACCTTACCTTTTCTTAAAACAAACGATAGAGAAGGGAAATGGAGGTGAGGGAAAAAGAGGAAAAAGAGTGAAAAGAGGAGAGGAAAGACAAAAAAAGAGAGTAGAAGGAAGGATAAACGAAGAGAAGAGAGGAGAGAGGAGGAAAACGAGAGAAAAGAGGGGAGAAAAGAGGAAGTGGGAGAGGAGAGAAAGGCTGAAGTGAAGAAGAGGGAGAGAGGGGAAGAGAGGAGAGGAAAGGAGAGGGGAAGAGAACAGGAAGGAAGAAAAGTTGAAGGACAAAGAAGGGAGGAAAAGAGGGGGCATAAGGGAGCCGGAGAGGGGGGGGGGAGAGGGGTGGGGGAGGTCGGGGACGGGGTGGAGTAGAGGTTGGGGGAGTTAGGAGTGGGAGGGAGGGGTGGAAGAGGGGGAAGGGAGAGAGGGAGGGGAGAGGGTGAGGGGGGCGGGGAGAGCTCGAATGGGGGAAGGGAGAAGGGGAAGGAAGAGAGGGAATGGGAGAGGGGGGAAAGGGAAGGGAAATGGGGTGGGAGAGCTGGAGAGGGAGAAAAGTGAGGGGGAAAGGGGAGGGGGTGGGAGAGGGGGAGAGCTGGAGAGGGGGGAGGGGTGGAAGGGGGGAGGAGCCGGAGAGGGGGGAGGGGTGGGAGAGGGGGAGAGCTGGAAAGGGGGAGAAGGTGGGAGAGGGGGAGAGCTGGAGAGGGGGAAAGGGTGAGAGAGGGGGAGAGCTGGAGAGGGGGGAGGGGGAGATCTGGAGAAGGGGAGGGGTGGGAGAGGGGGAGAGCTGTAGAAGGGGAGAGGGGGAGGGTGGGAGAAGGGGATGTGGGAAGACTCTCCAGGCTAGAGACGTGTGTGTGTGTGTGTGTGTGTGTGTGTGTGTGTGTGTGTGTGTGTGTGTGTGTGTGTGTGTGTGTGTGATCGTGTGTGAGGCAAACTGACAAAGTTGTTCAATCTTTTGTCTCTTTTTTTTTTCGCGCGCGCGCGCGAAAATGACGAGGGCAATGACGAAGACAAAAATCTCTTCCTTAATGACGTGAAGATTCGATGCCTGACGCCATACTAAGATTTTCTTTATTTATTTGTTTTGTTTGTTCCTTTATCCCTTATCTGTCTACTTCAATTCTATTTATCTATTTCTATGTATCGATTTCTTAATTTATTTCTATCTATTTTTAATTATTTATTTATTTATTTATATATTTATCTATTTATTAAATAATATATTTATTCATTTATCTAATCTTATAAGAGCTGCGTCAGTGTAATCCTAAGGACATCTCCATCGTCGCGATATTGTCCACACGGATAGAAACGCTGGTAAGCTCGACTCCAACAATGACGTCACCGTCACGTGACTGCCACGAAGCGTTCCGCTGACTCACCGAAGCTTCCGACGCCTGTGAACCTTGATTTATACGAATTGTTCCAATGAACCCGTTCCCAAATAGAGGGACCTGTTAAAAAAAATCGATTCACGTTTTGACTAAATGAAAGAAAAGGATTGCTCATAGTATATATATATATATATATATATATATATATATATATATATATATATATATATATATATATATATATATATATGTGTTTCTCGACCACAATTCACTTTCATTGTAAGCCATCAACATCGAGAAACTCGAAGAGGCATACATGCAGAAATGAAATTGTGGTACAGCCAAGGACTCGAACCTTCGCTAGCACATGACAACTGATAGTGACTTAACCGATTGCGCCATAAAGAGAGAGGAGGGAGAGCCCGTCAATTGGGTTGCCTATCTGGAACGCCAGGGTTAGTAATGATAGTAATAATGATAGGAATAGTACTTACTCTTACTCTCACTATGTTGGTTGTCAGGCCGGACGGCCCTTCACCGCTTTCACTATGCCTCTCCAGATGGTTCTATCCTCTGCCAATTCTTTCCAGTCCTCTCTTGGTACCACCCTCTCCACGTCCTTCTTTACTCCATCCATCCATCCATCTGTACCTGGGTCTCCCTACTGGTCGTCTGCCCTCTACTCCTCCTTCCATCACCTTCTTTGGTAGTCTGTCTGCCTCCATTCGTACGCAGTGTCCAGCCCACCTTGCTCTTCTTCCCCGTATTTCATCTTGAATGTACGGTTGCCGAGTCTGATCTCTAATTTCCTTATGATAGGAATAGTAGAAATAATAATAGTGATAGGAGAAATAATAATAGTAATGGTAGAAATAAAATTGTATCCACCTATATACCAAGAACTTTTTCCCCCTTATAAGAGAGGTAGCTAACTCAATGACACGTACCTATTCCCACCCATTTCACACACCACCACCCCTTCCCACCCCTCCCATCTCAGCTCCTCATGGATGACGGGTCATCCCTGCATCCTCCAACTGCCCTGGGTCAATCGCAATGCAGCGAGGCATAGAAGAAATAACAATAGTAATATCAAAAGTAATAATGGGAGGATCGCCTATGAATACTCGGCAATGACGATCCTGCGAGATGGACGTCGGAGAGCTTCATCTCCTTGTTGCATGTCCTCTAAAAATCTAAATTATTCGCAGCCACTAGCGGGCCGGGACGGGGAGTAGGGACCACTTTTTTTTCTCTCAATTCAGAAATAACCTACGTTTCCATTGTCCTCGTCTTAGGGGCCAAAACTCTGAAACTAAAAAAAAAAAAAAAAAAAAAAAAAAAATCTTCCTCTAGTCTAGTCTACCCCTTCCTGAGTGTTCGCAAATGACCCTTATTGTCCAGACACAATTAATAACGCGGACCAATAGATTCGGAAACGTTTCAGTGAGTGAATAAGTTTTTTGGGGACACCCTGTATTATTTCAGTGGCGTAAGTCTGTTCTGGATGCTCGCTGGCCGAGCGGGTTAGAGCGTCGCTACTTGCGCCGGAGGTCGAGGTGACGGCAGTTCGAATCCTGCCGCCAGCGAGTTGGACCAAGGGCATGGTTCATTAAACCCCACGCTACAAAGCCCTCTGTAAGGGGCACTTTCCTAGTCTCCTGATAGGGGGATTTTATGACGTTCAAGGGAATTAAGTCCGTTCTTGGCACATGAACAGTCTCATCACAAAAGTCTGACGAGGAAAGAGAGACTCGAGTTTCTCTAAAATAGGTCACATCAGGTCAATAGCCTCGTGACCCAGTCACCCCCTCTCCCCCCGCCCCACCCTTACGTGCTGTGTGATACTTTCACTTCCAGTATTCCTGTCACCAGGTTGGGATGGGTTAGGTTGGTTTGGGTTAGGTTGGGTTGGGTTAGGTTAGTTTGGGTTAGGTTGGGTTGGGTTAGGTTAGTTTGGGTTAGGTTGGGTTGGGTTAGGTTAGTTTGGGTTAGGTTGGGTTGGGTTAGGTTAGGTTAGGGGTTAGGTTGGGTTGGGTTAGGTTAGGTTAGGTTGGGTTACGTTAGGTTGGGTTGGGTTAGGTTAGGTTAGATTGGGTTATATTGGGTTACGTTAGGTTGGGTTGGGTTACGTTACGTTAGGATGGGTTACGTTACGTTAGGATGGGTTACGTTAGGTTGGGTTAGGTTAGATTGGGTTATGTTAGGTTGGGTCACGTTAGGTTGAGTTAGATTGGGTTGGGTTAGGTTGGGTTGGGTTACGTTAGGTTGGGTCACGTTAGGTTGAGTTAGATTGGGTTGGGTTGGGTTGGCACCTGTTCTGTAGTGAAGGACCTGTAGTATTTTTTTTCCTTGATGGCGTTGCTGTTGTTGTTGTTGACCAACGCTTCTGGCTTCCTTTATTGACGGAAGCGTGTTGGTCTCGCATTTTCCTAGTCGGGAGTTCGAGTCTCAGTCTCGTAATCGGTCTTATTCTCTTGTTTCCTATCTTTATTTGTCAATTTATCTACTTATTTAAGCATTTATTTATATAATTTATCTGTTTATTAATTTTATTTATATATTTTTCTATAAGATGTAAGTATTTATGTATTTTGTTTGTTTATTAATTTTATTTATATATTTATAAGATATAGGTGTTTATGTATTTTGTTTACTAATCTTATTTCTTTATTGTTTTATTAATTAATTTATCTATTTATCTAAATATTCATTTGTGTAATTTTGTATATCTATCCACTTGTTTTATTTATCTATTCATCTGTTTGTGATGGCGCGGGTCACGGTGCTATTATTGGAGCTGCGGAGGTGAAAAAATGTCCGTCTCGTCGCCAGTGCCAATAGCGTGAAATGTGGACAACGAAAGATTTGAAATTGATGTTTCGCTCGAAATTCGGGCTTGGAGAGATGCCAGCAGGTTTCGGGGTGGCGAGGGGGAGGGGAGGGAGGGAGGCTGGGGAGCGGAAGGGGAGATGGGGAGATGGAGGTTGGGGAGCGGGAACGGGAGGGAGTTTTTCCGGTGCCGTGGCGAGAAGTCTGTAGTGCGGAAACGGAATCCAGATACTGAAGGAGAGAAAATGGAAGAAAGATGAGGTTCGAAAAACAAAAATAAGAATAAAAGCAGGAAAGAGAACCGAGGTTTGGGTAAAGAGAAAGTAAGAGAAAAGGGAATAGAGAGAAAGAGGAAAGGAAGGGAAGAGAAATGGTAATAAGAGAAGTGAGGGGAGGGAAGGAAGAGGACGGAAAGGAAGGAAGGAAGAAGGCAGAGAAGGTGAAAGGAGGAGAGGGAAGGAAGGGAAAG
>NC_134785.1:70749319-70754319 GCF_046742065.1 Oratosquilla oratoria | reverse complement strand
GGTCCTCACCAGACAGTTCCAAGTCCATCACCACCTACCATCCCCATCCATAAAATGATCTCATCTTCTCTTAAAACGACCCATAGTTTCAGCGCTCACTACATGGTTGTCTGTTAACGCGCTGTTAGTTTTGCCATGTGGAAAAAGGATCAAGTTAGAACAAAAGTTGAAAGAGTTGGAATCAAATTCGACGAGGTAAAAGCACATCTGGTGAATTGAATTTGTACAGGATGGATGCAAAATATGGGACGAAGGAGAGAATGAGGAGGAGGAGGAGGAGGAAGAGGAAGAGGACGAGGAGAAGGAGGAGGAGGTCAACCGAGGGAACGAAAGGGGTCTTCAGCGTGTGAGGCTCGTTTCACACGTATCGACTTTTCGCCGTGCGCCGTCCACGACACGACGTCGTGCTCTCAAATAACCATGGGTGTCTGTGGACGCTTTCACACGTGGTCGTGACGTGTGAAAGCGTCCATAGACACCCACGGTTATTTGAGAGCACGACGTCGTGTCGTGGACGGCGCACGGCGAAAAGTCGGTACGTGTGAAACGAGCCTGGGGGATGGAGCTCTGGCCGTGGGTGAGGGGAGGAAGCTGAGTTACGAGTTCGTCTGTAACGAGGGAGACCTGGATACATAACGAGGGAAGCATACAATTGGGGGGGAGGAGGAGGAGGAGGAGGAGGAGGAGGAGGAGGAGGAGGAGGAGGAGAGTAATGGGAGGGAAGCATACAATTGGGGGAGGAGGAGGAGGAGGAGGAGGAGGAGGAGGAGGAGGAGGAGAGTAATGGGTATTTATAACCCCATTAAAGGATTCCCTCCCCCAGGGAATGAATGAAATAACCTGTTTCTAGCCAGAATAAAGACTAAGAACGACAGCAAGAGGATTACGAGAGGAACTGTGACGTTGATCAAGGGGGAGAGAATTCCAGCTGTTTCCAGCTGTTTGTGAGTGAATAATCATTATGAAAGCTTGATTTCCAGCTGCATAAGTGGCATACCAGCTGCTTCAACTGCGTGAGGAAATAACAGACTGAAACGTACGATAAATACCGGAATGTATTTAATGAAATATATCTTGTAATGTGACGAATCGGAAGGAGATAGTCGTGGCTATGTATAGGAAATGAAAGTAAATAATGTATGTAATGGCTGGCTGATTGCTATATATTGTGATCAATCAAGTTCATTATTTCTTTTTTCTTTTTTTTTCTTTTTTGTGAGGAATATTCGTTCACAATTTCAGAGCTTTGATATACTAAGCATAATCAAAGACTGTGTATGTGTATAGAGGTACGTCTGTCTATATGTATTCACCATGGTCTTAGATCACGTGTTCGACTCGTGATCGACAGTTATTAACCTCCCGGATGAGAGCTCAGAGATCGTATGACCGATCTATGGGTAATACTGTGACCTTACACGTACACACACCCTCAACTCCCCGCCCACGAGAGTTGGAGTAACAGCCCACAGCGCAGCAATACTAAAATTATTTTAGCTCTGGGCGGGATTCGAACCCGGACCGCCGTAGTGGCAGGCGAGAACTTTAACCACTGCGCCACGAGGTGTGTGCTTGCATACACGTGTCCAAGGGTCTGCGTATCTCATTTTATTTTAATTTTCCTATTTATTCATGTATTCATTTTTCATTTACATGTTACGGATATTTCAATGTCAATTGGTGCAAAAAAAACGACAAAATGAAAACAATATATATATTTTATCAAGAATAATTTAAAACAGCCATTAGCCCATAGATCCTATGAAACGAATTCGCAAATCAGTTTACGAAAAACGTAAAAAAAAAAAGAAAAAAAAGAAAAGAAAAAAAATCCTTTTTTCATTTGAGTTCAACTTTTTTTTTTTTTTTTTTTTGGGGGGGAGGGGGATGAAAAATACAAGACGGAACACAATATAAACCAAAACAATAGTATCCCATAATGTAGGCTGATTAACTCTGGAAAAAAAATGTACAGGGCCTGATTTTGTAGAAAAGTGTACTCATTTTTATATTTTTATTCATTTTCTATGGGAGGGGGGAATTGAAATATACAAGACGAAAACTACAATATAAACTTAAATAATAGTGTCCCATAAGGAAGCTTGATTAATTCTGGGATAAAAAATCTACAAGTTCTGATTTTGTAGGAAAGCTTTTATATATATATATTATATATATATATATATATATATATATATATGTATATATATATATGTATGTATTTGAATATCTGGGGAGCAGATTCTCTTGTATGCATGCATTGTTAAAATCGACAGCATTAGTGAGGTTGTTGATCTTCTTGTGGGTATTCTCCAGTTTTCTAACCAATATTCTGCCATTTGGAGGGTGGGCATAGGCCAAGTTGCCAAAATGATTCATTTATTTCAACGTTTCGTCTAACAAAGAGACATCTTCAGGAAATTCTGTAACATAGATAATATTGACGTACAGAAAAAAGAAAACAACATGTAAATCTAAACAATTATACAAATATAGAAATAAATATCAAAAATGCGCAAAATCACACATTCTAACACTATACATGGGCTGATGGGGACCGCTACTTACAAAAGTTAAAAGGTCCAATGAAATGACGAAGAAAGCCTTCGTTCGGTGACATATATACGCACCTAGCCGGCTTGGGTGGTGGTGGAGGGCGGATTAGAGGGCGGGGGTGGTATCTCGTTAATACGTGAAGAAGAGGGTTGGGGGGTTGGGGGTTAGGGGGTTGCGGGGTCGGTTGGGGGGAGGATGGAAGGAGTGGGTGGGAGGAGGTGGAGGGGGGGGGTTTCGGAGAGAGGTCGCGCTCGGTAGTAGCTTGGCTGCACTGCTATACAATGCAATGACAGAAGTCATGTTGCTTTGGATATTAATAATAGGACTACATTCCCTGATAAACATAGCTTCTAGAAGCTTAAGTTTATGTACATCCCTATTGCTTGCTATAATCTTAGTGTTTGAAACTAGGTATTCACGGGTGGCTGTTAGGTTATGGTATTTCATTAGATGATGTTTTATAGCCCCATTTTGCAAATGCATAGTTATTCTCCTACTGAGACTACATCTAGTAAAACCAATATATATTCTTTTGTACGGGCTACACAGTTCCCGGTTATACAAGTAAATTCATATACACAATTAGTTTTAGACATGGTCTCAGTATTACTATTTAAGTTATTAGTTATTACCAATGAGCTTGTTTTAGGGTTGGAATAGTAAACAACCACGCGGATTTCCTTATCTTTAGAAACCGGGTGGCAGTTTTTAGTGATGATATCTTTAATTATTTTCTCATCTTTTTTGTAACTCTTGTTAAAGATGTTATGGTAGTATATATCAATGAATTGGGGCTTAGGGGATGTTTGTGGGGAAAGGTGGTCACACATTTTATTACAAATTGCATCAAAATCACTATTAGGGAAACCATTATTAACTAGAATCTGGCGGATGTGCTGCAATTCTGTATGCAGAGCCTGCCAGGAAGAACAAACTTTGATAGCCCTACGGACATACGCTCTAATTACACTGGTTTTATAACTTGTCGGGCACTCACTTTTATAGTTCAAACATTTCTCAGAGTTCGTAGGTTTCCTGTACACCTTCGTTGTAAATTCCCTGGAAGAAGAGTCCACTAAAATATCAAGGAAAGGGAGTTTACCATCCTTATTCATTTCCGTCGTGAAGCTAAGATCAGATTCCTCCTGGAGGCGCAGTCTCAATCCCTGGAGAAGGGCTTCTGACTGTGCGCACACAAATATGTCGTCGATGTACCTGTAGTATAATGAAGGTTTGGTGACGTCATCTTTAAAGACTGCTTCCTCTACTGCCGACATGAACGCTTGGGCAAAGAGTACTCCCAGGGGGGAACCCATCGCTATCCCGTCGTGCTGGACGTACAACTTTCCCTCCGGACATTTAAAGGGGGCCTCAGTAGTGCAGATTTTCAGCATCTCTTCCATTATGTGCTTCGGGATGGTTGGAGGGGGGAAATCTGCGTGTTCATAAACATATTCCAAAATGATGTTATAGTCCTAAGCACAGGTACGTTTGAAAATAAACTAGCAGCATCCAACGATGCTATAATGCCGTTAGGCTTATTATATTTTAAGATGTCTATGAATTCATCCCTAGACTTTAAAGAATAAGTATTAGGGATATAAGGAGAAATTATTTCATGAAGGGTTTTAGCTACGCTATAAGAGGGGGTAGGAATTTGGGAAATAATGGGCCTGAGGGGGTTTCCTTCCTTATGGGTCTTAACATTACCTTAAAAATAACCAGGAGAAAAATCACCGACTAGGGGTGCAAATTTGTTACCTCCTATCACGGCGTTAACAGTGGAAATAAGTTCATTAAGTCTAGATTTAATCTGAACAACAGGGTTACGAGAAATACGTTTAAACTTGGAATCATCTAGGAGGATGTCACGACATTTCTGAAAGTAAGTTTCCCTGTTGAGGGTCAAATAGCAGGAAGCTTTGTCTGCTCTTCTGATGACAATCCTCTCGTTGTTGCGCAGTTGTTCTGCGGCTTCCTTCAGGCGTGGGGGAAGTTGGCTCTGGTGGTGGTGGCGGCGTTTCGTACTTTCTGCCTGTAGTTGTTCCTGTAGATCTGGGTTAACTGAAATAACACCTGTTTTTTGTAACTTACAAATGTTATCGAAGAGAGTGGCTATTTCTACCTTCTTGTTAATCTGCTTAAATTGTTCCCTTATGCATTGTATAGCAGTGCAGCCAAGCTACTACCGAGCGCGACCTCTCTCCGAAACCCCCCCTCCACCTCCTCCCACCCACTCCTTCCATCTTCACCCCAACCGACCCCGCAACCCCCTAACCCCCAACCCCCCAACCCTCTTCTTCACGTATTAACGAGATACCACCCCCGTCCTCTAATCCGCCCTCCACCACCACCCAAGCCGGCTAGGTGCGTATATATGTCACCGAACGAAGGCTTTCTTCGTCATTTCATTGGACCTTTTAACTTTTGTAAGTAGCGGTCCC
>NC_134785.1:70731819-70741819 GCF_046742065.1 Oratosquilla oratoria | reverse complement strand
GAAATGGTCGATCGGGAAAACGCTTTTTTTTTTTTTTTTTTTTTTTTTCCTTTTTTTTTTTTTTTTTTTTTTTTTTTTTTTTTATTTTTTTTTTTTTTTTTTTGTTATATTTTATTTTTTTTTATTTTTTAATGGGATTTTGATCTGGGGTGCTTCTGTCGTCTCGTGTGTTGATAATAGATTACTCCTCCTCTTTCTTGTGCTCAAAGTTTAGTTGTTTTGTTGTCTATGGTTCCTGGATATTTCTCAAACTTTATATGCTTTTATGGATTACCTGTAGTAGGCGGATCTGATATAAAGGAGAATTCAAAGAAACATCCCCAAGGGAGAAAGAATATAACATAAGAATGGAGAAGACTGCAAGAGACCATAAGGCCTACACTAGGCAGTTCCATGTCCCTTACGCCTTTGTCATCTCTATCCATAAAGTTATCTAATCTTCTCTTTAAACCACCAATTGTTTCAGCGCTCGATAAGTCTATTCCATTATCCATTCTTTAGGTAAACCGGTTCTTGCTTATTTCCTCCTTAAACCTAAAGAATGCCCATTACGAGTTTATCTTTCAGATCCGCCACCAATCTCGCGGTTATCTACAGGTGCGGCCCCGAGAGACCGATGCCCGATCTCCGGCCTGACGTTTTCCACATGGCGAGCCGCTCGTCGGCGCATATTTTCCGCATCATTCAACTTGGAAAAAGAGAAGACAGAGACGAACAGCCAGGTCGCTGCATATTTGGTGAATGTTCGGGATGAATCACGCATGCAGAAACGTCAACAGCATGTAAAAGTTGTCACTCAAAGGATTACGTTTGATTTGTCACGTTAACAAACATAACACAAATACACCACGGCCTGGACGTTGTACACACACACACGTACACACGCACACACACGTACACTCACACGCACACACATGCACGAAACCTTTTAGTAAAATATAGTTCGGGGAGAACACGCAATAATGTTGATCGTAAAATGCTGAGGCGAACTTGAGGTAGAAGAAAAATGTAAATGCTTCATAGGAGTGTAGAAATACAATACAAATGAGGCTAATTGCATAGGGAGAGAGGGGGAGAGGGGGGAGGGGGAGGGGCGAAAGAGGTCGGATGGAAATGAAGACACAGAAGGGAACGTCAGGAAAGAAGACAACACAGGAAATGGACGCAAAGAACAAGTTTGGAGGGTAACGTGAAATACGGAAAACCGAAAGATAAATGGAAATTATAGTATAGGCATTCTCTCTCTCTCTCTCTCTCTCTCTCTCTCTCTCTCTCTCTCTTCTCTCTCTCTCTCTCTCTCTCTCTCTCGTCGTCTCTCTCGGCCCTCAATTCCTCGCCCCTCTACCTCTCTCACTCTCTCCGCGTCTCTTCTCTCTCCTCCTCTCTCGGTCACGCTCCTCCTCCCGCCTCGGCCATCCTCCCTCCTTCTCTTCAGCACTCTCCCTTCCTCCCTCTCTCTCTCTCTTCTCTCTCTCTCTCTCTCTCTCTCTCTCTCTCACTTTCTCTTTCTCTCTCTCCCTCTTCTTTCTCTCTTCTCTTCACATTCTCCCTCTCCCTCTCACTCTCACTCTCACCCTTTCCCTCTCCCTATCCCTCTCTCTTTCTCTCTCTCTCTTTCTCTCTCCTTCTCTTCCTCTCTTCTTCCTTGTCGCTCTCTCTTTCTCCTTCTCCGCTTTTTCTTTCCTTTTCCATTTCCCTTCTTCTCTTTCTCTCTCTCTCGCTCGCTCTTTCTCCATATGATTTTTTCTTTCCTTTTTACATTCCCTCCTTAACCCCCCCTCTCTCTCTCTCTCTCTCTCTCTCTCTCTCTCTCTCTCTCTCTCTCTCTCTCTCTCTCTCTCTCTCTCTCTCTCTACCTCTCTCTCTCTCTCTCTCTCTCTCTCTCTCTCTCTCTCTCTCTCTCTCTCTCTCTCTCTCTCTCTCTCTCTCTCTCTCTTTCTCTCCCCCTCTCTCCGTCTCTCCCTCCGTCTCTCTCTCCCTTAGTCTCTCTCCCTCCGTCCCTCTCCCTCAGTCTCTCTCCCTCCGTCCCTCTCTCTCTGTCTTTCCCTCTCTACCTCTCTTTCTCATTTTCTTTCTCCCTCCCCCCACTCTTTCTCTCTCTCTCAGACATTAGATATGATAATGACCATGCCTGTACCTCTGTCTTTCTGTGTGTTCACAAATGTTATTTTGTTCACAAATGTTATTTTGTTCATAACCTTGGCCCTGTGTTCTACTTCCTCATATTACTGTGTTCATTACATAACCTATGTTTAATCTGCCTCTTGTTTCAGGAATGCTCACATCAACTAGGTCAGTAAAGTCTAATTAGATGTGAATGTTCATAGTGTCTGCCTTTTTTTTTTCTTTCTTTCTTTTATATAACTATCCATGTCATGTCTCTCCCCATCTGTCATTTTTTTTTTTTTCATTTGGACCCTTCTAGCCTATGTACTTTTCTAGATTTTTTTTTCATTTTTGTTTAATTCGTTTAAATCCGTTTCCATCAAAGCGTTCTAGATTGTTTAAAATAGTACTGTTTTTTCTAGTTTCCTCTACAAAGTACTGAAAAATGCTTATGATAATCTTATATTATAAAAATCGTTACTCTACACTCCTCTTCTAAGTTCTGGAAACTACTTAGAAGCTATTAATATTCAAGTAGTTTTTTCTATTCCTGCATCTCCCTTTTTATTCTATTTTCTTTCATTATCATCATTATTATTGTTTTGTCATTGTATCTATACGCACGTGGAGGCTTTTACTTGGGACGTCAACCTTTGACAGGCTTTGACGCTAACATCACCCACACGCGCATGTTCAAACGGATCTGTCATTCTCGACCACGTCTCTTACCTCTCCTTGCAGCTGATTGGCTGAAAATGGTGAATGCATTTCTTGCTATCCGTATCCAGTCTTCGGCTGAATGGAGTCCAATTAGTAATAACGATCTGCAGTCACTCACTAAAGGAAAGTTTATCTTTGAACACAAACAATTTAAACTTTTTTGAAGTGTTTTGACAGATGTTGAGTGTTTATTTTATTTCATTTTTTATTTTTTATTTTCCTAATAGTTAACGAGCCACCGGCTTTGCCTGTCCGTGCTTAGTAGGGTATTTGGCCCTCGGCTGTTATTCAATATCTACAAAATAAGAGACAAAGATTTTTTTTCTCTCCCGTATAATCAAATAAAATCAGCCATCCTGAGTCCACTGCTGAACAAAGACCTCCTTCATAGCATTCCATGATTCACACGACCGCGCCAACCTCTGCCATGTCACTCCTGCAAACTTCTCAATCTCATCTCTCCACCTTCTGTTTGGTCTCCCTCTTCCACGCTTCCCATCTCGCGGCGTCCACTCAGTAATACACTTGCTCCATCGCTCATCAGTCATTCGTACTAACTTTCCTAAAAATTGCAATACGTCTTTTTATTTCATTATCATGATCGATGGTTATTTTCACCATCTGGGCTAAATAATTATACTCTTCAACTTCTTCAAGACTCTCACCATCGATTATAATCTCTTTACTTTGAACTTTCATGTTGACCATAATTTTGGTTCTGGTCTTATTCATTTTTAAACCCACTCTGAGACTTTCCTTGTTCAGATCACTCAGCATATCTTGCAAGTCATATGCTTTTTATGAAATAAGAATAATGTCATCCGCAAATCTTAGGTGGTTCAAATATTCGTCGTTAATTTTCAAACATTTCTTTTCCCAACTCAACCATCTGAAAATATCTTCCAAGCAAGCCGTAAATAATTTGGGTAATATTGTATCGCCTTGCCGTACTCCTTTCTCGATCTTGATCTTTTCTGTATCTTTATGTAGTCGCCCGGTTTTGTTTTGTTTGTACTGTTCATGATTGCTATGAAGGGCTTTTGGCAGTAATCTCACCTCCCTGCCAACGAGTTTCTGGTGAGATATTTCTCTGGTGTCACCTTATTCACTATATTCGGTTAAGCCCTATATATTCATAAGGTGGCTAATGGTCCAAGCAGTCATTGTGACGGTACCCCATATATCTATGAGGAATTTCCCTGTTCGCCATCAGGGACGTGCCAGTTAGCAGTGGGTTCTGCGACTGTGTGTTTGAGCTGCTCTTTGTCTGATCTTTCTTACAAAACTTGTTCGATATGGGTGACCCTGTAGAAATTTCCTCTTTATCGACATAGCTTTTATATTCATTAAGATTCTCAAGCCTATCCACCACGTCAAGGTGTCAACTCTCGGATAGGACATTTATATATATATATATATATCTATATCTATATATATATATATATATATATATATATATATACATATATATATATATCTGTGTGTGTGTGTGTGTGTGTACAGGTTATTAACCAATAATCATAATTTGCTTATTTTAAGAAATTAGAGATATTTTAAGTTTTATTTCTCATATATCCTAAGATTTAGGTATTAGTTAAAAACCAGAATACACACACACGCACACACACACACACACACACACACACACACACACACACACACACACACACACACACACACACACACACACACACACACACACACACACACAGAGTGAGAGAGAGAGAGATGTGTAGATTTATGGTACAACTTGAATGGAAATATAATCCAAGTCAACAGCAACGAATAAAAACAAAGTCTGTATGGAGGAAAAGAGACGGGGTCCTATGAGCATAGCTCCCGTTTACTGATAGGTCAGTACAGCTAGGTAAACACACACACACACACACACACACGCACGCGCGCGCACACACACACATATTTAAAATATTCGACCTTTCTCGATTAAACAACGGTATTGTCTTACTCGTACTAACCTAACCCCTCCCCTCCCCCTGTCCCTCCCCCTCGTCCCTCCCTCACTCCTCCCCCTTGTCCCTCCCCTGTCCCTCCCCCTCGTCCCTCATCTGCTCTTCCCCCCGGTGTCGGTCAGTCCTCGCCAATGTGCCGGAGGAGAAGAGCTCTCATCGATTGCTGTCTTCCTTTCTTCCTCGCCTCCGTCTGTCTCCGTCTGTCTCTCAAATCAATCTCCTTTTTGCAGTCCAGTACGCATCTATATCTCTCTCTCTATCAGTATCCATATCTATAACAATATATCTATCTATATATATATTCATATATTTACATTAGTATCCATATTTATAACTATATCTTCATATCAATGTTTATCAGTCTATATATCTAGCTATATCTATGTATGTGTACATATGCATATATATTTATATATGTATGTATATATACCTCTATATATATTTCTATATTTGTATCTACATATCTGTGTGTATATGTTTATATATATATATACATATACATATATATATACATATATATATACATATATATATATACACATATATATATATACACATATATATATATATATATATATATATATATGATATGAAATGCGTATGTTTGTGCACGTTTGTATGCGTATGTATGCATGTGTGTGTGTGTGTGTCTGTGCATCCCTACTTTTTGCCTTGCCCCGGCTTTAATTACATCACCCACGCCTTGATTAGATTGTTTCTAATTACATATAAAACATGAAAAAACGCATCAAATCACATGTGACTGAATGATGCTGTGCTTCATGTTACGAACGCCATCAGATAATTTTGTCGAATTATAATTACTATCAATCGTTTCTCTTCTTTTACAGTTCGATGTTATTACTCTAAGGCTAAATATAGGTCCTCAGATATTTCTATTTTCGTAAATTATTTTTGTATTTTTGTTTTTCTATTATATCTTTGTATTTGTGTTGCCTTGCTACATAGTTTTATTTTGGTCTCGTCGTAAGGTGTATGCCCTAAGGTCGCCGCTGGCCGAGCAAGTGAGAGCGTTGCTACTTGCGGCGAAGGTCGAGGTGATGGTGGTTCGAACCCTGCCACCGGCATGTTGAACCAAGGGGATGGTTTATTAAATTCCACGCTACAAATTCCTCTGTAAGGGGCACCGTCCTAGCCTTCTGATAGGGGAGAGTTTGTGACGTTAAACCAAATAATTAATTGTGATATGTCTTTGTTTTTGACTGTTGTGATAGTGAATTCAGAACCTATTTTCCAA
Organism: Oratosquilla oratoria; assembly: GCF_046742065.1. NCBI lineage: Eukaryota > Metazoa > Arthropoda > Malacostraca > Stomatopoda > Squillidae > Oratosquilla > Oratosquilla oratoria. The sequence continues at coordinate 70,735,765 of NC_134785.1, read as the reverse complement.
TGTAGTTCCACAAGAATATATATATATAATAATATATATATATATATATAATATATATATATATATATATATATATATATATATATATATATCCACTATAAAGTTATGTCGTAGCAGATTGATAAAATAAACTTTTTTATCCCACAGTCGGAGAAAAGAAGACACTAATGTCGAACGTTCTGAACGTTCGACATTAGTGTCTTCTTTTCTCCGACTGTGGGATAAAAAGTTTATATATATGTATATATATGTATATATATATATATATATACATACATATGCATATATGCTTCTATGCTTCTGAAGAAGCATAGAGCGAAACCTGTCAAGAATAAACTCAGAAACTCGGAACTAGACCAGTGTGTTCTTTTTCCACATTCATAAACTTGTCATAATGTACCAGTATATATATATATATATATATATTTTTATATATATATATATATATATATATATATATATATATATATATATATACACACACAACCCTCGATTTAATGGACAAATGCATGCAGACCCTTGTCCGTTATTTGCAAAAGTCCGTTATTTGAAAATCGGGTCTGTCTGTTACCAATACTGGATACCGGACATAAGTCCGTTACGTAGAAAATTGTCCGTTAGGTTTCGGCATGAACATACGTATTAGATATGTAATAAAAGCTACAGTATATATGTATAATGATGTACATTACATATAAAGAAGAAATTGAACCATTTCTTACCTTAAATCTAGTTGCTATTTACATATGTACAATACAGGATCTCCATTCGATTAGTGGTGCCGGACACCTATCGGACAAATTTTCATTTTACGGACTTTGTCCGGTATTTGACTGTTACTACCGGACACCTATCGGACAAATTTTCATTTTACGGACTTCGTCCGGAATTTCACTGTTACTACCGGACACACTTTTTTGTCCGCTAAATCGAAAGTCCGCAAATTCGAGGTCCGCTAAATCGAGGGTTGAGTGTATAACCATTAAGGCTCTAGACATTAGTGGCCATAAACTGAATAAATTCGTATGTCGGTGGCCAGAACAAAGCATACAAAGTTCGTCAACGTAACAAGAAGGCTCGTTTCACACGTACCGATTTTTCGCCGTGCGTCGTCCACAACACGACGTCGTGCTCTAAAAAAAAACCATGGGTGTCTATGGATGCATTCACACGTTGTCGTGACGTGTGAATTCGTCCATAGACACCCACTGTTTTCTTTTGAGAGCACGACGTCGTGTCGTGGACGGCGCACGGCGAAAAGTCGATACGTGTGAAACGAGCCGAAGGGGTTAGAGCGTCCAAGATCTTGCCGTGTCTTACGTCATCCGACATTGTATGTTTACGACCTCCGTACGAGAATAAACTCTTAGATCGTAAAGAAGAGCATAACCCTGTATACAAACCCGTTACGGGCCATTGGGTACTGCATCTTCAGAGCTTACGTACGAGTACCTACCCTCTCCCACTCCCTCTCTCTTCCTCTATCTCCCTCTCTCTCTCTCTCTCTCTCTCTCTCTCTCTCTCTCTCTCTCTCTCTCTCTCTCTCTCTCTCTCTCTCTCTCTCTCTCCCTCTCTCTTACTCTCTCTTTCTCTCTCCCCCTCTCCCTCTTTCTCTCTCTCTCTCTCTCTCTCTCTCTCTCTCTCTCCTCTCTCCCTCTCCCTCTCCCTCTCTCTCCTCTCTCTCTCTCTCTCTCTCTCTCTCTCTCTCTCTCTCTCTCTCTCTCTCTCTCTCTCTCTCTCTCTCTCTCTCTCTCTCTCTCTCTCTCTCTCTCTCTCTCTCTCTCTCTCTCTCTCTCTCTCTCTCTCTCTCTCTCTCTCTCTTTCTCTTTCTCCCTCCCTCCCTCTCTCTCTCTCTTCCTTTCTCTACCCCCCTCTCTCTGTCCGTTTCTCTCTCCCTCCCTCTTTTCATCTTTTGAAATGCATTTAGTCTTTGGATAACCGGAGTATGTGACGCTGTTGTTCTGTATCCTTCTAGAAGATCTTATCAGAGTTTACGTAGTTATGAGAAAATAAAACGCTTATTAATATTTCCTGTCTCCTTCTAGAAGATCTTATCAGATTTTGCGTAGTCACGATATAATAAAACGTTTATTAATCTTTCCACACAAGTCCACGCTAAGTCCTGGTTATCTTGTGTTTTTTCCTCTAGCTCTCAAGGTTCGTGGAGCTTTTACATCAACTGGTTTATTCAAGGGACCCTTTGATACCGTATTAGATAGGATATACTCACCTTTTCTAGGATTTGGCGATAGAACTATCATGATATTTTAGACAAATCATCGCCATAGTCTGAGAATGAATTGAAAAAGGGGGGGGGGGGGCTTTGGTAGATTTCTGCGGCCCCATAGGGGTCCGTGTCCCCCCTAAGGACTCATGACCCCCTGGTCGAGACAGCTCCATTCTAGTGGATCATTGTCGTTCTAAACAGATTTGTCACCATATGTTGATTCATTGGATTTATTACTGACCTCGCTCTTCTTACCTTCTTACCAGTCTCTTGTTAAGCCTTAAAGCTTGTCAGTCGTTCTGCCTCATGTAGCCCCTCCATCTGATCCTGTCCTCATATAGATGCTGGTGTTCGATGTCTTCAAGATTCTCTCCCCTGGCTTCCACTGCTCTCATGATCGTTTATTGTGCATCTTACGGTAAATAAGATATCTCAAGCCTAACAGTCGAAGAGTGAGGACGGTGTTTGAAAACTTTCACCTGTTAAATGGTACAGTAAAAAAAGACAAGCTTCATTTATCTCGTTTAGATGAACTAAGGTAGATGGCTGTCGTTATGAGCTGTTTTAGATCACTGAATAGCATTCAGTCATGAAGTGGTTAGTACAGTAGAACCTCGGTTAACGAACTTATTCGTTCCGTGACTGTTCGTAAACCGAAACGACCATTAACCGAAACAATTACGGGACAAAAACGCCAAAGTACAACCGAGCCGATAGGATTGTGTGTACAGGCGTATGCGTAAGTTCGTAACCCGAAGTATCGTTCGTTAACAGAGACAAAAACTTCACAAAACTTGTTCGTTAACCGATTTACTTGTTAAATGGGGGCGTTCGTTACCCGAGGTTCAACTCTACTAGTTTACTCTCTTTTCCAACCCTCCTCTACCCCTCCCCCAACCTCCTCTCCCCTCCCTCCTCCGTCCTCTCCCCCTACCCCCTCCATCCTCTCCCCCTCCCCTTCCCTTTCTTCAACCCCGGAGTCTCCTTCACTCTCATCCATCTCCCATCCATCCATCCATCCATCCATCTATCCATACGCCGTTTATTTCCTCTATTTTAAAACCCACGGCTGAAGTTGATGTCGGAACTCCATTTTGTTGCTTATATTTCCATAAAGCGATATGAAATTTTTTTACCTGAATGCAAATCATGTTTATCTTATATTTTTCGTCTTTTCGTCTTTTAAAATCTCTGTTATCCTACAATCCAATGGTGTCTGATATTTCATAGCAGAACTAGGATTAGTTAGATTTTTCTCATAGACTGTTAATTAATTTTATTTCAATATATTTTTTAGCATTGTGTTCTTTAAGTTAGTGGCGTACTTTATAAAGGTGGTTTAAGCTTAAACCTGCTGAGGGGGGATACAGAGTCTGGTCAATAGTTCCCCCCCTTTTTAGATCAGAGCTCTCACCCACCCCTCCCCCTCCCCCTCATCCCCTCCCCCTCCCCCTCCTCCCCTCCCCCTCCCCTTTCTCCTCTCCCCCCTCCTCCCCTCCCCCTCCTCCCCTCCCCCTCCTCCCCTCCCCCTCCCCTTCTCTCCCCCCTCCTCCCCTCCCCCTCCTCCCCTCCCCCTCCCCTTCTCCTCTCCCCCCCTCCCCTCCCCCTCCCCCATCCTCCTCTCCCCCCTCCTCCCCTCCCCCTCCCCCCTCCTCCTCCCCTCCCCCCTCCTCCCCTCCCCCCTCCTCCCCTCCTCCCCTCCCCCTCCTCCCTTCCCTT
>NC_134785.1:70721819-70726819 GCF_046742065.1 Oratosquilla oratoria | reverse complement strand
CAAGGGCACGTTTCATTAAGTCCCACGGTACAAAGGGGCACCATCCTAGCTTCCAGATAGGGGGAGACCGTGACGTTGAACTAGATCATTTTGCTACTATTTCCATCCACTGTCTCCACAACTACAACACCTGTCTCCAGGACAGGTGTCGTCCCGCAGATCAGCACAGGTGTTGTGTTTACAAGAGGCAAGATAGATGAGCGGAGACGGTGGGGTTGAGGAAGAGGAGGAAGAGGAGGAAGAGGGGAGGTAGGAAAAGGAAGAGGGAGGAGGAAGAGGGGGAATAGGAAAAGGATGAGGGAGGAGGAAGAGGGGGAATAGGAAAAGGAAGGGGGAGGAGGAATAGGGGAAATAGAAAAAGGAAGAGGGAGGAGGAAGAGGAGGCGGAACAAAGGAGATAAGAAGAAGAGGAGGGAGTGAAATAGGAGGAAAGGAAACAAGAAGAGAAGGAGGGGAAATAGGAAAAGGAAGAGAAGGAGGGGGAATAGGAAAAGGAAGAGGAAGACGGGGGAAGAAGGGAAATAAGAAGTAGAGGAGGGAGTGAAAGAGGAGGAGGAGGAGGTAAAGGAGGAGTAAGGGAGACAGGAGTACGAGAAGGAGGAGGAGGAGGAGAGAAAAAAGAGAAGGAGGAGGAACAGGAGGAGGAGGAGGAGGAGGAGAGGAAGAAGAGAAGGATGAGGAACAGGAGGAGGAGGAGGAGGAAAGGAAGAAGAGAAGGAGAAGGAACAGGAGGAGGAGGAGGAGAGGAAGAAGAGAAGGAGGAGGAACAAGGGGAGGAGGAGGAGGAGGAGAGGAAAAAGAGAAGGATGAGGAACAAGGGGAGGAGGAGGAGGAGGAGGAGGAGAAGAAGGGAGGGATGAGGAACAGGAGGAGGAGGAGGAGGAGGAGGAGGAACAGGAGGAGGAGGAGGGCTTGTTGGTGGGGTGGGACCCTTTCCACCACCACCACCACCAGCAGCAGCAGCAGCAGCAACCACCTTTAAGCGATGCACATTAGCGGTATGCTAAAAACCAGTCAGGGGATCTAATCTCCGTTTACCTAAACGAGGTAAAATTTACCTTCACGTTTACGATAACTTTTGGGCTCGTAAGCCTAATTTTTTTTATCGAAATATATATATATATTTTTTTTACCACGGGAAAAAAAGTAAATAAAAAAAAGTAAATTAAAAGTCGCCAGGTGGTTTTATTAAGTTAATTGAACTTACAAACGTCATTTTGCCGCATCCGGCGACGCCGCAAAGTGTGGCATCGTAGTATAAGGGAGGTAGCATACCATCCACCCTTCACCCATCTCAATACCGTCTCCCGTATACTAAGGAGAGAGAGAGAGAGAGAGATAGGAGAGAGAGAGAGGGGGGGGGAGAGGTAAGGAGGGAGGGAGGGAGGGGGAAAGCATAATGATGAGGAATATCGTCGTTTGTTTGATTTCCAGTCAATAGATGGCGTTGTTCCCATGGCCTGTTGCTTTGTCGTCTGCTTGTTTGCACTGACCGTTACGCGACTCGATTTGAATTTGTTTACTCAAAAGGTTAATGTGTACCATGTGTAATAACGCAATAAAAATGTATATAGATTTTATGTACCAGATTAAAAAAAAGATTATGAATTAATTGAGTGTGAGTGAAATTTAGCTTAAGTTGGTTATATGAAAACTTAGTCAAATATCCATATTTAAACTTTAGCCAGATTGATTGACACAAAAATTGCATAGTTTAATCATCCCTGGCAATACTACATGTAATTATATTCCATTACAGAACAATTAATTCGACCATTGTACTTTAAGTATAACCTATTTTATATCACCATCATGTGATGTACTTACAAGCAGTATACACTGATGCATGAAATGTGTCAGTGTACCCCAGGTTGCTGGGCAACAAGGACCCAAACGCCAACAACAACACGTTTTGTATCGCTACCGAAAAAAAATGTACAAAAGAGTATCTTGCAAAATTCGGAATGAAACCAAATGCTCCCATTCATAATATTATCATTATTATTGGTATTATTGTCATTATTATAGTTATTATTATTATGTATTACTATTTGCTATTATTTTTCTATTATTGTTTCTATTGTTATTGTTATTATTCTATTATCATTATTATTATTATTATCATTATTATTATTATTATCATTATTAGTAATCTATTTTATTTTGTCTATATTTAATTTAATTTATCTATTAACTTAATTATTTATTAATTTCTTTATTGTGAATAAAGTATTACCAACTGAAGGAAACAAAACGTGCAATGGAACGTTATATTACTGGGCGATTGTACAATGTGCTTTCGTGTCTCCTCGAGCTTGTTTCCTGTGACCCGAATCTTCGCTTTTCTTCCTATTGTCTCCATCAATGTTGTTATCATTATTGTAGTTTATTGTTATCATTTACTTTTTTATTTATTATTTATTAATTTATCGTTTATTGTTCATCTACCTATTTATTCCTTTATTTTTGCAGAAACCACTGGGAAAATGAAATACGTGGTAACAGAACGTCTTCGTCTTTTCAAGACCTCTTCAAAGGTACGCTTATTTATCTACTTCTTTATCTATTTATTCAATTTCTATTCCACGTTTCAAGCAACTCCGTTTTCTATTCAGATGATCTCTCACTTATTTGCTGTGCCATAATTGCTGGAACCTCCCAATTTTTTTTTTTTTTTTTTTTTTTTTTTTGAGTTAGAATACATCACGTCCAATTATAACTTTGGTTTTATGCCAGCTGACTACTCGGATCGAAACTTTTTTTGTGAGCCAGTCTATCACTCACGGGACCAAATTCCGTCGACCCGACTTTTGGACGGAGAGGACCCACACATCACTGACTCATATTCTTTAATAATAATAAAAATATATAATAATGATAATGATAATAGTATAAAATAATGATAATCATAAAATGTTGATGCTTTATTACAAAGCTGGCAATCAAAATCATATCAGAATTGATCGATTTTTGTGATATGCTGAACTTAATTCAGACTCCTCACATCATATAGAAACATATAATTTGTAACAACAGCAGGCCATAAACCCCTGGTGCTTGTCACGGCTCCCTTGGGGGTTCCCGTAGCCCCAAGGCTGAGACCCACTGGGCTAAACCGTACCTGAGGTAATATAATACTTAAAATATCTCCATAAGCTATTATCCCCTGGTATACGCGATCGATTTCATTCTGGCTGCCACTAAGCGTCCCCTTGCGTAGGCAATCCTCCGGGATACCGGGCTCCGCAACCCCAGAGGCTGCTCCTACACGTATCGACTTTTCGCCGTCCGCCGTCCACGACACGACGTCGTCCTTTCAAATAACCATGGGTGTCTATGGACGCTACTTGTGGTCATAGTTGTGACGTGTGAAAGCGTCCATAGAAATCCATGGTCAATTGAAAACACGACGTCGTGTCGTGGACGGCGCACGGTGAAAAGTCGATACGTGTGAAACGGGCCATAAGCAACCCCCGGGGGAGTCACATCCACCCCCCCCCCTCGGGATCCTGTAACCTCCCCCCCTCCCCCCAGCCTATGACACAACTATCACCCCCATCAACTTTTTTGCCATCGTTGTGTGTGTGTGATTCTCCATGTTCTTGAATTACGTGTTGGACTCGGGATCGACAGCTATTTCCCTCCCTGGAGAGAGCTCAGAGCTCATGTATGACCGATCTATGGGTAATGCTGTGACCTTACACGCACACATACACACAACTCCCCGCCCACGAGAGTTGGAGTAACGACTCGCAGCGCATTGATACTGAAATGATTTCAGCCCTGGGCGGGATTCGAACCCGAACCTCCGTAGTGGCAGCCGGGAAATCTACCAACTGCGCCACGAGTGTATATATGTGTGTGTGTGTGTGTGTGTGTGTGTGTGTGTGTGTGTGTGCGTGTGTGTATGTGCGTGTGTGTGTGTGCGTGTGTGTGTGTGTGTGTGTGCGTGTGTGTGTGTGTGTGTGTATGGCTTCTCCGTCCTCCCAACTCAACTTCCGTACTCAAGATAAATATTTTTCCGTAACTTCATACACTCATTTAAAGTGATACCAAATCACTAGAAAACAAAACACAAAAATAAACCATTAAGATAGAAGCGCTGTAAACTAGTCCCCAGCAGCAGCAGCTGTAGCAGCAGCAGCAGCATCAACATCAACATCAACATCAACATCAACATCAACAGCAGCATCAACATCAACATCAACATCAACATCAACATCAACAACGTCACCTCACATGACCACAAGAAAAGGGGGTAATTCATGTTAAACAAAAACAAAATCAAATGAATTAAGTAGTCGCCGATTAAAGCAACCATTTCCCGTTATCTATAGAAGTCGAGATTCCAACTGATAACGAATTTGTTATCAAGATAATAACATCTTCACTAGCAAGGAAGTACCACAGAGATGAATAAAATCACCTGACGGCAGCCAAAAGACCTTTTCATACTTCTGAAAATGTGATTTTTTTTAGTACGGGGCGTGTACAATAGTATTTATTTCCTGGGTAGTTTTACAAATAGGTCTGTTCGATTTGAAAAGCTTCAGAGTTTTTCATATCATTTCGACCTTCAGGGCTTCGTTTGCTTTCGTTCAGATGAACTGGAATGCTGGAATTGACTCTCCATCATTAACGGGAACATTTGTTCAAAATTGTATATTTTCATCAGGAGACACGCATACAATGATAGTAATAATAATAATAATGATAGTAATAATAATAATAATGATATAATAATAATGATAGTAATAATAATAATAATAATATCAACAAATTATAACAATACTAGATAATAATAATGATGATAATGACAGTAATGATAATTAATTATTATAATTATTATAATAATGATAATGAAGATTCGGTTTTAACGTCGCGAACTCCCCCTATCAGGAGGCTTGGACGGTGCCCCTTACAGAAGACTTTGTAGCGTGGGATTTAAAGAAACATGCCCTTGGTCCAACTCGCTGGCGGCAAGCCTCGAACCGTCGTCA
>NC_134785.1:70704319-70714319 GCF_046742065.1 Oratosquilla oratoria | reverse complement strand
AGGCTAAATTACCCCCCTAGAGGCCTAAATATTTCCAGGGCTAAATACCCCTATCCCCCCAAGCTAAATACCCCCTCAGAGCTAAATGTCCCCCTATGGCTAAATGCCCACACTGGAGCTAAATGTCCCCACCGTAACTAAATCCCCCCACCCCCCGTAGCTAAATGACCCTTGTAGCTAAACCCCCCCCTGAAGCTAGATGTCCCTCCTTGTAGCTAAATTTCCCCCCTGTGGCTAAATGTCCCCCCTGGCTAAATGTCCCCCACCCCAGTTAGACAAAGTGTCCGCCCAACACCCTGATACCCTCTCATGTCTGCCTACTCTGTATTTGCACCAACCCGATGTGCACCATCCTCCTCCTCCCAGTCCACGTCGGTCACACCATCCAAGGACACGGTGCTTATCACCAAAATATGGAGAGCTTGATTTTCCAATTTTCGCCTTCCTCCTAACTCGGTTATATGCGTCCTGGCGTAATCTCCCCCGGGCGCGACGCCCAGACCAATCCATTCCCTACTAGTCACTCCAGACCTACCCACCGCTAGAGAGCAAACAGTTTTGCCACCTCCCGATATATATATATACATATATATATATATATATATATATATATATATATATATATATATATATATTGCAGTAATTCACAAGGCACACGTGAAAATAATATGCAGAAAAAACCACTGGGAAATAAGAAGCTTAGTCCGAACGTTTTCGTCTATTTAAGACATTATCAAGGAATACACAGTTGCAGAGACAAAGGTGGATATATATACATAAAGTAAAAGACAAGCTAGGAACATGGGAAGTACACACAAGATGCTTCACAATCAGGTAGAGCCGATGTTTACATATACGGACGTTTGGTCCATGACGTTACGTCACCCCCGCTTAGTAGCACTTGGAGAAGTTCTTACAATTTTATCAATAACAAAATCATCAAGTTTAAATAATCCTAAACTTAAATTGATATTATGGTCAAAGGTTTGTTTAATATGACTGGATTCGATGATGTAGCTGTAAGCTCTAAGAAACATAGAACTAAAGATAGAAAGTTTTGTCTTCTGATGATGAGCCGAGTAAAAGATCTTATGTTCCTTAGAGCTTACAGGATATGTAGCCTGGAATTTTTGGATGATGAGCTGAGGAAGATATATAGCATAGCTTCTGAATTAAAATATCCAAAGCACTTAGTAAACACTTCTCATAAAATGGCTTACAAAACTTTCCATAACACCTCACACGTAAGAAAAGTATTTGACAAAAAGAACCTTTTGGTTCTTCCTTACAGTGAGAAATTAATTGGTCTGCCTAATATTCTCAAACAATTCAACATCAACTTGGTTTTCAAAAATAATACTATAAAAAGTAAGCTCATTAAAAATTCACCTGAAGCAAACGAGGGTTGTGTTTACTCTATTCCATGCCTTAAATGTAACAAATTTTATATCGGCCAAACTGGTAAAGACTTAAAAACTAGGATAAATCAGCACAAATATAGTGTAAGGAGTGGGCAAAGTTCCAGTGGCCTTTTCGTCCATGTAAGAGACCACAATCATCCTATTGACTGGGATAATTCGAATGTAATAATTTCTTGTAGATCCTTATTAGAAAGAAACATCATCGAATCCAGTCATATTAAACAAACCTTTGACCATAATATCAATTTAAGTTTAGGATTATTTAAACTTGATGATTTTGTTATTGATAAAATTGTAAGAACTTCTCCAAGTGCTACTAAGCGGGGGTGACGTAACGTCATGGACCAAACGTCCGTATATGTAAACATCGGCTCTACCTGATTGTGAAGCATCTTGTGTGTACTTTCCATGTTCCTAGCTTGTCTTTTACTTTATGTATATATATCCACCTTTGTCTCTGTAACTGTGTATTCCTTGATAATGTCTTAAATAGACGAAAACGTTCGGACTAAGCTTCTTATTTTCCAGTTTGTTTGTTTTCTGCACACATATATATATATATATATATATATATATATATATATATATATATATATATATATATATATATATATATATATATATATATATATATGACGTGAGCGAAGTAGGAAACAGGAGTCTTAGTCTTGAGTTTATTCCTGACAAGTTTCGCATACCTGCGAAACTAGTCAGGAATAAACTCAAGACTAACACTCCTGTGTTTCCTACTCCACTTACGTTAACCTGTCAGAATTTCTTAACATATATATATATACATATATATATATATATATATATATATGATCATTTTTATGACAGTCGCATGTAGGAATCGAACCTACTGCTCAGCTATTGGTAAGACAACTGTACTGAGCAGTAGGTTCGAGCCCTACATGCGACTGTCAAAAAAATATCAGATTAACGTCGCTGTCACTAGCGAATTTCTCATTTTACATATATATATATATATATATATATATATATATATATATATATATATATAAATATATATATATATATACAGTACATCAGTCTAAACCCTAAATCCAAAAATACATACAGGTTACAAGATAAAGGTTTGATTGTGCTAACTTACTAGGATTCCCAAGTGATTCTAGACGTATCCATCCTGGTACTCTTTCTCTTCATCCAATTCATCCGGATGACTTCATCTATCCTATTATCCTTGAAATTAGCACTCATTCAACCAGTGTCATCATTCCTTGCACATCGCACTATTTTTCTTCTATTTTCGTTACACTCATTCGTAACTTTGATCTCTCAATCACCTGCTGTTTCAATCTCTCCTTAGAAGCCACAAGCGTAGTGTCATCCGCAAACAACGACTGGCTTACTGCCCTCCACCATTACCCACCAAAACCAAAAATCTTCCTTACACTCTAGCGTTAGCGTTGCTTACTACACCATTCTTACTGCTTATGGCAGTCCCTTGGTGATCCATGACGACAGTGCTCCGGTGAAGTGTGATGAGAAGAGTGAGGCTGGTTGGTGAAGCTGAGGTCTTTGGCTTAACATTAGCCTCCCTTACCACCCCATCCATAGACACACTGGACGACCATAGCGACTTCACGCAACCCTGATCAGCACGTTCCCAATCCCCGACCCTAACACATACACACCTTACTATCCATGTAAGGTTTAAGAAGGAAATAGGCAAGAATTGGTCTACCAATAAAGTGGTTAACGAATTGAATAGACTTAGTAACCATGTAGTGAGCACTGAAACAATTGGCTCTTTTAAGAGAAGATGAGATAACTTTATGAATAAGGATGACAGGCGGTAAGGGATATGGAACTACCTTGTGCAGGCCTTAGGGTCTCTTGCAGTCTTACGTACAATGTTTGAGGCGCGCTCAACCAACGTCCCTTACTTCCGCAACACAATCCACAGATCTTCGTTGAGGTTCTTGTGATCCATATCTTGCGTTATGGATATGAGACTTGGATCTCCACCAAGATTCTGAAACCTCGGCTAAGAGCCTTTGTCACAGTGCCTCTGTTGAATATGATGTAAAACCACCGTTGAGATGATGTAACGAACTAAGATGTAATCGACGGAGCTGACGCAAGTCAAGCAATTCGCATCACCACCGAACACCAAATGAAATATACAAAGGAATACATAGGAGATGCAAAGAGCAACAGACCTTTTGGTCCATACAGGGGCTGCTTGCGAATTGAAAGGGAATGTAAACAGTTAAAAACAACTGACTTAATGTATGTGTATGATCTCACGATGCTGCTGAGATATAATTTAGATTGGGGCTGGATTCCGCCTACAATTATCTATGCGTATATTCAAAAGTGTTCATTGCGTATGAATTCACAACATAAAAAGATAGTTTGTATCAATATCATGTGCCTTATCTATTCATCTCCTTGCCATTTTTTCAGCAAGGAAAGGGTCAACTCTGTTATCTTATCTCTGACTTTCCAACTTCTTCAACCTCAACTTTTATCTTCACTTCGCTCTCCTCTATCCTTATCCAATTCTTTCTTAGGCCCTTTCCCCTTATTCGTATCTTCTCAGCTTCTTCCACTTTCGTTCCTCTTGTCGAGAACTGCAGACCTGGCCCCCTTCTACAAGACTCGCTAACCACTCTTCCTTCCCCCTTCACCTTCTATATCCCCTCTCCCTATTTGCTGGTGATGGGAGTTAAGCCTCTAGTACTATCGATACAGTAAAGCAGAGGGATGGTAAGTCGAAGCCATCTGAGATTGGAAAGTTATGGAACGGTAGCTGGGTGGTTGTGGCAAAGGTGTTGTAGTGTGGTGGTGGTGATGATGGTGGTGACGCTGGGTTGGTGTTCATGGTGATGGTGGAATTCTGAAAGTAAATTTATTGCAAAAAAGAAGTTATGGTGGGCGTGGTGAGAGGTAATGTTGTTGGTATTAGGAAATCTGGAGATGGAGATGGCCAAGAACATTATGGCTCCAAGGAGAGAAATCTTTAAGAAAATAGCTTGGGAATAATAGTCTAGAAATTAGTGATTCTGCATGTTCATGGAATGATGATAAGGATAGGCACAACCTACCTAGAGGTAACCTAGAATATTCGAAAAAAAAAAGTGATAAATAGCCTTTGCTGCCTAAAACCTACGAGTATAATCAAATCACTTGATCACACATACAGTAGAATATTCGAAACCAGGTTGTCTTAGAACAAGTGAACTAGAAACCAAAATATAAATGACTAGGTGTACATATTGTACTGAAGGAGGCTAGAGGTACTGTATTTGTGTGACATTCGGTGAACAAACGAATCGGGCTTCCTACAGATACAATTACATGAAGTGCTATTCATCGTTTTACGGAGAGAGAGAGAGAGAAAAAAAAAATATATATATATATATATATATATATATATATATATATATACTTCCTCCACTCGGATTTATAAATTTATAACATTCCATACACTACTTCGTCTAGACCTCTTTCCTAAAAGCCATATTCGATACTACTCCGCTTTTCACTTACTAACTGTGGTTATAAGATGCGATGCATACTGAATGCGGGAAATAACTGTCGCGCCAAATGGAACGGAGGAAGAAGAGCGCACGAAGGAAGAAATAAAGAAAAAATGGAGTGGGGAGAAGAACGGAAGTGAATTGCAGTTGGGGATGGAGATTGAAATGTAGGGGCGGAAAAAATGTGTATATGGGCAGAGTCAATGAAAAGAACGCAATCGGAGAAGGCAAGGGGGACCTACAAGGAGGAGGAGGAGGAGAGGGGCAGGTCCGTGCAGGAGAGGGCAGAGAGAAAACGGAGGCAGGAAGGAGAGGAGAGGGGAACAGAGAGAAGGAAAGGAAGAATAAGGAATCGACGGGAAGGGAAAGGAGAATGTGAAAAGGAAGAGGAAGAAGAAGGAAAGAAAAAGAGGATATGAAGAGGAGGAGGGGAAGAGAGGAAAGAGACCTCGGGAGGAGAAGAGAAGAGAGGGAGGGTGGGGATGGGGAAGAGAGAAAGGAGTGGAATTAGAAGGTGGTGATGGTGAGAGGAGGGAGAGGGGCGAATTGGTGTGAGAAAGGGTATGGAAAGGGAAGGAATGGGTAGGGAAATGGATTGAATGAGTGAAGGGTAAAGAGGTAAGAAGGAAAGGCAAGGAAGGGTAAATTAAGGAAGGAGGAGTAGAGTGAAGGTTAGGGAAGGAGGCTGGAGGTAAGGAAAGGTTAGGAAGGTAAAGAAGGTTAGACGAAGGAAATGAGGGTGGGGAAGAGAAGGGGGGTGGAATAAGGGAAAGGAAAGGGGACATAGAATAGAAAAAGAAAGGAAAGGGATGGAAGGAGAGATCCGGAGAAGATATATGAGGGGAGAAGAGGGGTGTGGGAACGGGGAAAAGAGGGGAGGAAAGAGGAAGGGAGTGGATGGGAGGAGAGGTATGGAAGGAGAAGGGGAAAAGAGGAATGTGGAGGGGACTAGAGAAGAAAGGGAATGGAAGGCAAGTGGAGGAGAGGGAGATGGTATAAAAGGAAAGAGAAATGAAGACAAAAGATAAAAACTGGAATAATATAACACAAACCACCGACATTGCCTTGACTGGATGAAAACTTGCTTCGAGAAATGTGTAGGTTCTGCAACTGTGATGTGTTGATAATAGGAGATTTCAACCTTACTGACGTTAATTGGGCAACATTAGAGCTTGGCCTTGTGGGTAGTCAACTAATAAACCTATCCAGTGACAATTATTTTGGGCATCGTGTAAAAGGATCCACAATGTCTTGATCACAAACCACTAAAATATGACCACAGATATACAAGTTGACGAAAACATGGCATTTAATGACCACAGCCTCATTAGGTGCGAGGTACAGAATATCTCTAAAATAGATATTAGCACGTCCTTGATACCTAACGTCGGGAAATATTCTGGTTTTCTATCTCACGGCAAAGGTTCAGCTCGTAAACTGGTGGTCGAAATAAGGTTAAAAAAAGAAAAAAGAAAAAAAAATCGCCATTCCACTCACACAAATTGGGGAAGTGAGAAACCCCCGATAAGGCAAACCTTCTCAGTTGCGACAAGCCGCTCATATATATATATATATATATATATATATATATATATATATATATATATATAGAATTTTTTTTTTTTATTTTTTTTTAGGCCGATGCTTGGGTCACCTCCCCGCTTGGCCAGGGCTGTCGTGAAACAACGCAAGAAAGGCGCAGCGGCTTCCAGGAATCGAACTCATAACCACCTGCTCACGATTTTACTGTATTCACTTTGACTCGCCCGTGGAAGGAACATGGAAAATGTTTCAAAAAGCGTTGAGTGTGTTTGCGGTCGCATTCCATTTAAAGCAAGGCGACCTTTGAACCCATTCTCTCCATAAAGGCATGATAAAGAAACAGAGAAAAATATTTTGAAAAAGAAGCAGCTTTTTAAGGAACTGAGATCACCTAAAATAAGTTACATAATGACCCAGAGTGATTTGAAAAATACAATCAAGAATATAAAATAAACGACAATTTACAAGCGGGAATACCTTTAGTATGAATATATATACTTATGTTAAAAAAGAAAGATAAAAATATAAAAAAGTAAGATAATAGAGTAAAAGAAAATGGGCGAAGACAAATACTATGAAAGGAACAAATGAATAAAAAAGGAATAATGATACAGCATATTATGGTGAGGTAGAAGATAAATAAAGGAGAAATTATAGGGAAAGATGACGACGGAAAAATATGGAAGGGCGTTAATATCATCTAACGGACGAGTTTGCAAAGGGAGAGCCATTAGCGCATCGGGTTACCAAGCGTCGTTGACAGGACCTGATGTGGTAAACATGCCTCATGGTAATGCATACACTTAACTTTGCCAAAGTCTTCCATAAATAATACATCTATAAAAGTATATTGCAACGAATTATGATACCTTGCAACAGCAAACCATAAGACACTTAACCTTACCAAAGTCTTCCATGAATAATACACCTATAAAAGTATATTGCAACGAATTATGATACCTTGCAACAGCAAACCATAAGACACTTAACCTTGCCAAAGTCTTCCATGAATAATACACCTATAAAAGTATATTGCAACGAATTATGATACCTTGCAACAGCAAACCATAAGACACTTAACCTTACCAAAGTCTTCCATGAATAATACACCTATAAAAGTATATTGCAACGAATTATGATACCTTGCAACAGCAAACCATAAGACACTTAACCTTGCCAAAGTCTTCCATGAATAATACACCTATAAAAGTATATTGCAACGAATTATGATACCTTGCAACAGTAAAAGCATTAAACAATTTTACCAAACCACGAAAAATGTGTCTAGAAAAGTATATTACAACGAAGCATTTGACCTTGTAACAGCAAAGCATAAGCACTTAATTTTACGAAACCACGAAAAATGCGTCCATGAAAGTATATTGCAACGAATTATGATACCTTGCAACAGCAAAGCATAAAGCACTTAATTTTACCCAACCAAGAAAAATGCGTCTATAAAAGTATATTGCAACGAATTATGATACCTTGCAACAGCAAAACATACGACAACTTTACCAAACCACGAAAAATACGCCTATAAACGTATATTGCAACGAAGCATGATACCTCTCAACAGCAAACCATGACACTTAACTTTACTAAACCACGAAAAAATACATCTGTAAAAGTATACTGCAACGAATTATAATACCTTGTAACAGCAAAGCATAAAACACTTAACTTTACTAAACCTCTGTAAGGGATACCGTCCTAGCCTCCTGATAGGGGGGAGTTTGTGTCGTTAAACCTTATCCTAGTCATTAAAGTTATGGAGTATAATAGTGCACGCATGAACGAACCTACATCGTCTGATGATTTGCGTGACAGAATTTGATCAGGACAAAAGAAGGATTGTGTTAAATTGACCTACAAAACCTTATGATAAAAACCTAACACGTCCTCACTTCTTAAATAAAGAAAAATAATTGTTCAAATTTGAAAACGTTTTATAAAAATTTTAGTTGAAAGGTGATATATATATATATATATTTTTTTTACTAAGTCGTTATTTTAGAAAGTTGTGACTTACCTCAAAAGAGAAAAATGAGGAGAGGCAACGCTTTTGTATGGGTCTGGATTCAAGACACGTACAGCAATTTATTGCAAGAGAGTTAAAGCGACCATAATTTTATACAAAGGATGTGGCCGCGTTAAAAAAAAAAAAAAAAAAAAAAAAAAAATTGTTGTTGGTATTGAAAATATTTTACTAGCGGTTCTATCCTTGTAAACAGGATTCGAATTGATAGTTGAAGAGAAGAAGAGGGTTGGAACAGATAAATAGAAAATTGTCAGGCTTGTGAGAAAATGCAAGAAGATGACAAGGTTAAATTTATAGGAGAACAAGGTGGGGGTGGAGGAATATGAGATATAAGAGACAAGAGTAGAAGATGAAAAAAAACGAACGTGATCATTGACACAAAGAATCCAGAGGAAAATTATTGCAAAGTGAAAAAAAGTTCAGTTTATTTAGATTTTGTTTAGATACAAATCAGAAGTCGAGAAATAAAAGGTGAAGAGAGTGACAGAATGTAAGCGATTTTGATAAGTGATTATTTTGAATCTGTTGTCGTATTGTAAGGGACGATGACAAATTGTCCACATTCCCTTTTATGTAAAGGCTGACGACCCCCCACAACCCAAACCCCCACCCCCACAACCCAACGCATACCCAAACTACCCAAAAATCTAAGATGAAATAACTTTAATCATTCTTAACCCAACAATGTACATCGTGAAGGGGGGTGGGGGAGATGCGAAGAGAGGGATGGGAGGGTGGGGGGGTGAGGGGTTTGGGGGCGGATCAAGGGGGACGACCAGAAGATGGGGGTGGGAAACGAGATCTTGTGACATGGTGGTGGTTGGGAGGGAGAGGAGGCGAACGGAAGCGAGGAAAGTGAAATGGGAAACTTTGTTGATGTGAAGGATATGATCAAAGGGATTGGAGGAAATGAGACAGCAAAGGAAGTCTCAGTGTGTGTGTGTGTATATATGTGTGATTCACCATGGTCTTGGATCACGTGTTGGACTCGTGATTGACAGTTATTGACCTCCCGGATGAGAGCTCAGAGCTCGTACGACCGATCTATGGGTAATGCTGTCCTCTTACACTCATACACACACCCAACTCCCCGCCCATGAGAGTTGGAGTAACAACCCGCAGCACAGCGATACTGAAATTATTTCAGCCCTGGGTGGGATTCGAACCCGGACAAAACTAGTGGCGAGAACTCTAACCACCGCACCACACGTGTGTGTGTGTGTGTGTGTGTGTGTGTGTGTGTGTGTGTGTGTGTGTGTGTGTGTGTGTGTGTGTGTGTGTGTGTGTGTGGTCATATACCACGTTCGATTCGTGTTCAACAATGATTACCCTCCTGTATGAAAGCTCAGTGTAGAAGCCCTGTCCAACTACACACAACAACAACAACAACAACAACAACAATTGCTAAGTCACCCTCAGCGTCGTCTCCTCTGGGAGAGCTCTCCCTGCCGGAGGAGGAGGAGGAGGAGGAGGAGGAGGAGGAG
>NC_134785.1:70691819-70696819 GCF_046742065.1 Oratosquilla oratoria | reverse complement strand
TTACATTAATGTATTATATATGCATCAGAGCATGTCGTTGCAAAGGCACAATAGATATGTCAGGATAATGTTACACACAGAAATCAGATCTTCTGCTATGACTTTTTGTATGATTTATATAAACAAGGTTTGGGGCCATTTTAGTCGCTGCTCTCTGAATTAATTCTATCTTGTTTTTATCTTTCTTTTTGTGTGGTGACTACCAGGGCCGTAGCCAGGAAATACATTTTTTTTTTCTGGGGGGAGGGGCTAATCATGCTTTAGGGGGGGCTGCATCAGTACTGTGCCTACATATATATATATATATATATATATATAATATATATATATATATATATATGTACATATATATATACATATGTATATAATATTCGATATGCCTGTAATGATGGCTACAATTTTATATTTTATGTATATACATCATGTATCACAAATTCACCATAAACTTATCTTAATTTTTGTAAGTTTTCCGGTGTAGTGTATCTATAATACTTTAGAGTAAAAATCAATCTGGGGGCTAATTGGATTTTTAGGGGGATTAGGTATTTGATCATCTTCATGTTTTTTTTTTCCATGTTGTGTAATGATTTTCTTATGTTATGTGTTTCTGGTGATTTTTTTTATAACCATCACTCCCAAGTATTACTTCCTTTGCTTTGGTAATCAAATCATTGCACATTTTTTATTATTTGAAAGGGTTGGATGGTGGGGAAATTGGGCTGGCAGGAAAAGAGGATAGAGTAGATCGAGGGATGAGAAGAGAGGAAGGAGGAGAAGAGAGCGATGATTGGGGAGAGAGGGGGTGGAGGTTAGGAAGAGAGGAAGAGGATGGGAGAGTATAGGGTGGGAGGAGATAGGGGTGAAGAAGGAAGATGGTATGGGAAACCCTCATGAAGAATATCTAACCATGTAAATGATACTTAATAATTAATCATAGATATCACTTACATAAGGTAGCTTTAGCTTACAGTGCAGATATTGATGTCATCGCCATGCGGTACATTTCACCTTTAGGAATATTGATGTCATATTAGACAAGATTGAATATATTAATAGGGATGACAGGTGGTAATGGACATGGAACAGGGTAATGTAGGCCTTATGGTCTCTAGCAGTCTCCTCCACTCTTATGTTCTTCTGTTGTTTTGATAGGGTATTTCGTGCTATATTCTTTCCCATATTCCACCAGCGTTTTCCTGTCACCTCCCACATCCTACCATACTTTTTGAAAACCATGCCCTAGGTTTAGTGACGTCACAAGAATGGAGGAGAATGCAAGAGACCATAAGGCCTACACCAGGTAGTTCCGTCCCCCTTACCACCTGTTATCCCTATCCATAAAGCTATTTAGTCTTCTCTTAAAGCAATCCATAGTTTCAGCGCTCACTACATAATTACTATTCCATTCGTTGACCACTCTATGGGTAAACCAGTTCCTATTTCCTTATTTATGTCAATGTTTGATCTAGTTAATGCTAAACATGTCATGTTTACTTCAGGCTATCTTGGGGAACAGATTTCTTTTTGCGATTAATTGTGTATTAAAAGGTATTTGTAACGCCATGATAATTTTCTAATCACGAATTCATTAACCACAAATCACAAGCGATTGATTCAAAGCCAGTGAAGGCTGATATAAAAATTTCATGTATATGTACACACATACACATACACACACACACACACACACACACACACACACACATGTATATATATATATATATATATATATATATATATATATATATATATATATATATATATATATATATATAAATTTATGGAGGTGAGGTGGCAAAATGAAACGTTAAGGCTAGAGTATGGAGCTTTATTCAGAACCAGACGTTTCGACCTCTTGGGCCTTCCTCAGTGGACTGAATACAGAATAAGAATCAAAGTCCGTCAACAGCTTACATGGTGATCTGACGACCCTGCGTGACCTCATCCCGGTCACGTTGTCCCCCCACACTCGCCGACCGCCAGTTGTGCGGACGTTTGAGCCCAGGACATAAACCCCTTACGAGAATTTGTAGTTTTCTCGGTGGCAATGTGTGCCGCCTCCAAAGCTTTCCTTTTCTTTTTTCCCATTTTCCTATGTAGAACGTGGGCTTCCTTCCAGTTTGGCAAATGATTTTCTTCATCGATATGAACTACTAGGGCATTTGATGTTCTGTGATGTTTCACATCCCTCTTGTGTTCTTCTAATCTTCTGTCCATGCCGCGTCCTGTCTCACCGATATAAACTTTCTCACAACCTGTACAAGGAATTCTGTAAACAACACTTTTATTTTCTTGCAAATTTTCTGTATTTCTGGTAAACTCGCCAATTCTCTTTCCCGCTGATGTTACTAAATTTATTCTGGTGTTCTTTAAAAAATTACTAATTAATGGTGCGTATCTAGAGTTAGGAACTGAAATAAATATTTTGTCCTTGCTGGTGCTGTTGTCTGTAGATGTTGTGTTCCTTTTCATAATTTTGATGGCTTTGTGTTTTAATTTAATAAGAAAGCCCAAAAGATATACTAATTCTTGGAAGGTTTTAAAGATATGGTTAAGCTCGGTGGCAATAGCCCTCTTCTATACGCCACTATCTTTTCATTTTCTTACAGACATTCTTCCCCTCCCACAAAAACCGATCCCGCGCAAGCGGGTGGTCTTTCCTAGGAATTCAGAATTCAGTCCACTGAGGAAGGTCCAAGAGGTCGAAACGTCTGGTTCTGAATAAAGATCCATACTTTAGCCTTAACGTTTCATTTTGCCACCTCACCTCCATATTTGTCTGTCTTTACATATATATATATATATATATATGTATATATATATATGACATATACCTGATATCGACACATTGAATTTATGCATATTACTATGTTCTCATCCCAGAGTATATACAGTATATAATTAACTAAAATACAATGAGAATAATCCTGAAATCAACCGGACATAAACGCGTCCAGTGTTTATTTTACCACAGACTGTGACGAATAGGATTCCTTGGTGATTCATAATTGAGTTGATTTTGTCTTGTTTTCTTTCCAACGAATAACCATGATCGCCAGTCTGCTCAGTACCGTTTATCTTAAACTGCCATAGATTTTCTTAACTAATGTCCGTGTATAACTGTTCCTAGTTTCTAGACTTTTTTTTTCATCGTGTGCACGTCATCAGGATGGTCACTAGTATTGCTGATATTTCTCTATTAACGTGAAATAAACAGACGATAGTTCAGAAATTTACGAACCAATGTATACGAGCTTATTTGTTTATTAGTTAATTAATCTATTTATTTATGCATCTATTTATTTGTCTTAATTTGTTTTATTTATTTCCTTATGAACTCATTCCATACATCACCTTCGAAATTTACAAATAAATGTATACAAGCTTATTTATTTATTGATTAATTAATCAATTTATTCATTTATTTGTTTGTTTTAATTTATTTTTCTTAATTTTTTTATTAACTCATGCCGAACACCCCATATATGTTTTAGGACCAATCTACCAATCCGTTGCCCCAGGTCTTACCTCCAGGAGACCCAGACCTCACAGGCAACCGGCAACAGCCACTGGATTGGCCCGTAAGTCACTTATGGAAGAAATATTGTGTAATAATCTGGAGATGGTGTAGGCTGGGTAAAATGAGATGGGCCGCGCATCTGCACAATGGATACCGTGTCGAACTCATGGACGGGTGGTCGTGAGTTCGATTCCCGTTGCGGTGGCTCCCGACAGCCCTGGCCAAGCGGGAAGGCGACCCAACACCGGCCTAAAAAAAAAAAAAAAAAATAAAAAAAAAAAAATTGGTTACAACTGACAGACATTTGCTCTACTAGGGATTTCTCACTTCCCACTGCATGAGAGTGGGATGGTGAGATTGTCTGTAAATAGTGTAGGTCTGTAGATGAAGTCTTCAGCGTCTTTTGTACAATGGTTGCAATTCAATATAGTCTACTTCCTGAAGCTATTCTTGTACATCTGACTATCCGCACTCCAGCGCCTCTATCCTTCTACAGCTTTTGTTTTTACACTTGTGTGATTTTATGCTTATTCTTCATGTGCAAATTGTACAGTCACCTGCTGATGCGGTAAATCTTTTGTTTTCCATTACGTAAATAGACCTTTGGTGCTCAAAGAGTGATATGCCTTTACACACAGTATTTACATTTCAGGAAAAATATTAAATCAGAATATATCGAGTGCTCTTGAACAAAGGTGATATTTGCAAAATGAAAGTAATTTCGTTATCGAAAACTTAAAGACGACTTACACTTTGAGTTGTACGGGATACTACGGTACGGTCAGACTGTTCACATCAACGTTAGGGCGATAGAATGATAGAAATACATATTCAGTACAAGTACTCAAATTTTACTATGTTCCACAAACTGTAGCAAGGACAGTGCCTAGTGGTGAATTGGTTTCTATCGTGCTTTTGCACTACGCAGACCCACTAGATATCAATAAAATGCATTTACACTGGAGACAACAAGGCAAGACTCATAACAATGGATTTTAACTGGACAAATTCAGGTTTAAGAAGGAAATAGGCAAGAAATGGTTTACCAACAGCGTGGTTAACGAATGGAATAGACTTAGTTAACCAGGTAGTTAGTGAGCGCTGAAACTATCGGTTGTATTAAGAGAAAGTTAAGTTATTTTACGGATGGAAATGACAGGTGGTGAAGGATAAGAAACTACTTAGTGTAGGCCATATGGTCTCTTGTAAGAACTGGTTTACCAACGGAGTGGTTAACGAATGGAATAGACTTAGTAACCAGACGTAAGCGCTGAAACAATTGGTTGTTTCAGGAGATGAGATAACTATATGGATAGGGATGACAGGTGGCAAGGGACATTGAACGTTCCAGTGTAGGCCTTATGGTCTCTTGCAGTTTCCAGCGGTCTTATATTCTTAAGCCCAAGTACCTTGAGCAAAGGTGACGCTCTTGGTTACAGTGAAGCGTCTCCGGATGTAATCCTCTCTTTACAATTGAGAT
>NC_134785.1:70670026-70690026 GCF_046742065.1 Oratosquilla oratoria | reverse complement strand
CACACACACGCACGCACACACACACGCACACACTCATCAAATGACTAAACTTGTTATCGAGCCGAGAAAAGGAAGAAAATAAGATCATAAGTACGTTACCGTCATAATTACGTTAATTGTGTTACATATTCACGGCCTTATTCTCCATTCCACACACACAACATGCATCTCCATAGCAATAAACGTTTTATACGCGTCCGTACGTTCTAAACCAACGTCTTTTTTATGTTTTTATTATCACTTCAGGGTTTTCATTATGCTTTTCCTAAACCATCATTGGTATTCGTAAAAGTAAACAATGTCTACATAAACGCCATTCATCTTAACAACTCTTACCATCAAGACTCGCTTTATTTACAGCCAGTCAGCTGATTTGAGGTCAGGTCATTGGTAGAGCTATCCCCTATACCATCCCACTTCATCTCTGCACAATGTGTGTCTTCCATAAGCACCTACCACACGGGCTCAACCAAAGACCGTGGGAGTGACATATACATATATATATATATATATATATATATATATATATATATATATATATATATATATGTATAGGTATATCAACCACCAACCCCCACACCCCAACCCCCCGCCCACCCCTGCCGTGACCTTTTTCATAGCTTCCATCTTAATACCAAATATTTCAAAAGTATCATCATACGTATTTTTAATCCGTAATTTCAGAGACACAACAGAAAAACTATTGTCATGCAAATTGCTTGTGCTTGTGTCTTATCGTTCTTTACTCTTCGTATACCATTTATACCTATACTATACCTGCCTTGCGTCGGGGGGTAGCAATCTACTAGCAATCATGTAAATGGTCTGTACATATACACAAACCATTTTCCATGCGTGCGACCATGCATACAAGCATCTGCATATGTATATATACACAGCTGCATACCCCACACCTTCATGAACACCTACATACTTCACTCTTACAAAAAATGATAAATAATCAAATAAATAAAAACAGAAAATGAAACAAGGTAAAGTAGATAAATGAATAGATAAATGATTAAATAAAGATAATGATAATAAAGTGTCTTAGGTTGCCTCCGGGTTGTATTTAGGCGATTATTAGTTAGTTTATTAATTAAATTATCAAGGCGACAGAGGAACCTGTAACTGCAACAACACCCCCCTCCTGCACCTCGACCTTCAGAGTTCCTTGCCCGGCCATTCGAACAAGGACCCCTCGAAGTCAGATTTCAGAAGTCTTGCCCCTTGGGGCACTCTCCCGTGTAATGGAAAGAGGAAGGAGGAGGAGAGAGGAGGAAGGAGGGAGGAGGAAGAGGAGGAGGGGGAGGAAGAGGATAGAGGAGGAAGGAGGAGGAGGAGGAGGAAGAGGATGGAGGAGGAGGGAGGAGGAGGGGGGAAAGTAGAGTTGGAAAAGCAATAGGCAGGGGTGGTCGGTAACAGAAAAAAAAAAGAGGAAGAACATTAGAATGAAGGAGACTGCAAGAGACCCTAAGGCCTACACTAGGCAGTCCCAGGTGGGAGGGGAAGGGGTAAGAGGAGGAGGGGGGTAAAGGAGAAATGGTGGACAAGGAAAATAGAGGTAAATGTAAGGAAATAAGATGGAGGGAAAGGAAAAAAAAGAGGCTTCAGAAATAAAGGGAAAGGAGAGAACGGAGGTCGTGTAAAGTAAAAGAAGAGAAAGGGAAGGGAAAGGGGGGAATGGAGAGGAAAAGGAAGGAGAGGAGAAAGGAGGGAGACGAAGGAAAAGAAAGAGGAAAAGAAAGAAAATGAACGCCCACGATGGAAAAAAAAAGGAAGAAGAGAAAGAAAATTGAGCTGGGAACACAACAGAGAACAGTGCCCATTAATGAAAAGAGAAAGAAGAGGAAGGAATAGTAAAAGAGGGGAATGGAGTAGGGAAAATGGGAAGTTTAGGGAAACGATGGCAATGGACATGAGATAACGAGAAGAGACAACAGAGGAAGGAAAGAGGGAGAGAAAAGTCTGGAGCAAAGCTCAGTCACGACAAGGAAAAGGAGAAACCTTCTTCCAAGGACAACGTTTGAGATCAACAAATGAGAAGGGAAAGGCGAGATCAGAGGAGACGAACCTCGAAGGGAAGGGAAGGGAAGGGGAGGGGAGGGGAGGGGAGCGGAGTGAAAGGAAGGGAATGGGAGTGAAGGGAAGGGGAATGGAGGGAAAGGGGAATGAAGAGAAGAGGAATGGAGGGAAGGGGAATGAAGGGAAGGGGAATGGAGGGAAGGGGAATGAAGGGAAGGGGAGTGAAAGGAAGGGGAATGGAGGGAAAGGGGAATGAAGAGAAGAGGAGTGGAGGGAAGGGGAATGAAGGGAAGGGGAGTGAAGGGAAGGGAAGAGGAGGGGAAGGGAATCAAGGGAAGGGAAGAGGAGGAGAAGGGAGTGAAGGGAAGGGAAGAGGAGGGGAGGGGAATTAAAGAAAGGGGAGTTAAGCGAAGGGAAAGGGAGGGAAGGGAAGGGGAGTGGAGGGAAGGGAAGTGAAGGGAAGGGGAAGAAAGGGTATTGAAGAGAAGGGGAGTAAAGGGAAGGAGAGGGGAATAAAAGGAAGGATAAGGGAATGAAAGGGAGTGGAGGGAAGGGAAAGGGAGTGGAGGGGAGCGAAAAGGGGTGGAGGGGAGGGAAGGGAAGGGGAGGCGAGAAAAGGGAAGGGGAGTGAAGGGAAACGAAAGGGGAATGAAGGGAAGGGAAAGGGGAGTGAAGGAAAGGGAAGGGGAATGAAGGGAAGGTAAATGGAATTAAGGGAAGGTAAGTACTGGGAATGGGCAAGGGTAGGGGACCATCTCCAGACGTGAAGGGAACGTGAGGTATTGAGAAGAACGGATGAACAAGAACGTGTGATCAAGCCAAGTGTCGTTCTTTGGGTGCCCTATGGTCGCACAGCGCCTTCAGAACCTCGGCAGCCAATGGGCAAGTCGTTATTCTTATTTGTTTATTTATCTATTTCAATATTTATGTGTTTTATATAAGTTAATTTTGATTTATTCACTTATTTATCTGTTTATGTATGTATTAATGTACGTATGTATGTATCTATATACATCTATATCTATCTATCTATCTATATATATATATATATATATATATATATATATAGATAGATAGATAGATAGATTTAGCTTCTTAAGCGTAGCTGGGAAGGCTTATGGGAAGGTCTTGATTGAGAGGATTAGGAGAGGAAGAGAGGGAGTAATTGGTGAGGAACAGTGTGGGTTTAGGACAGGTAGGGGTTGCGTAGATCAGATTTTTGTGGTAAGACAGATATGTGAGAAAGCTATAGGAAAAGGTAAGGGTGTATTTTGGGCTTTTATGGATTTGGAAAAGGCTTATGACAGGGTAGACAGGAAGGCACTGTGGGAGGTATTGTAGATATATGGGATAGGAGGAAAGCTTTTAGGAGCTGTCAAGAGTTTTTACGAGAGTAGTAGAGCGTGTGTTAGGATTAGAAATGGAGAGAGTGAGTGGTTTGAGATAAAGGTGGGACTCCGTCAGGGATGTGCTATGTCGCCCTGGCTGTTCAATTTATACATGGATGGGGTAGTGCGAGAGGTAAGTGCAAGGGTAGTGGGCCAGGGATTGGAGATGGTTAAAGAAAATGGAGAAAAGTGGGAAATAAGCCAGCTGTTGTTTGCGGACGACACTGCGCTTGTAGCAGGATCAGAGGAGGGATTGAGAAAGTTAGTGACAGTTTGGTAAGGTGTGCGAAAGAAGGAAGCTGAAGATAGATGTGGGTAAAAGTAAGGTGATGAGATGTACAAAGGGAGAAAGTGGGAGCAGACTGGAAATGAGTGTAAAGGGAGAGAGATCGGAGGAAGTGGATAGTTTTAGATACTTGGGTGTGAGCACGGTAGGAAAGAGAAGAGTGGAGGTGGAGGTAGAATGTAGATTGAGAGAAGCGAGTAAATGCCTTTGGGGGATTAAAAAGTGTAATAAGAAATAGACATCTGGGAATGGATGCTAAGAGGAGACTGAATGAAGGAGTGATTGTACCGACAGCACTGTACTGGGCAGAAACATGGAACATAGGTGAGAAAGAGAGGAGTTTGAATGTGTTTGAGATGAAATGGCTGAAAAGTATGATAGGGGATACTAGACTAGATATAGTGAGAAATGAGGAGGTGAAGAGGAGAACAGGGGTGGAAAGGGAGTTGGGAGATAGGGCTGATGAAAGAGAATTGGGATGGTTTGGGCACATGGAAAGAATGAGTGAAGAAAGACTAGTAAAAGAAGTATGGAAGACAGAGATGGAAGGAATGAACATGAGGGGTCGACCTAGGATGAGATGGATGGATGGGGTAAAAGGGGCTTTTGGAAAGAGGGGAATGTCTGTTGAGGAAGGACGGGAGAGGACAGAAGACAAGGGTGAATGGAGAATGGTTGTATATGGATGATGCTGTGATGCATGAGGTGGAATGGTTGGGGGGATGGGGGCTGAGGGAGTATGTGTGAGAAATAATTTGACACAGCCCGAAGGGATTTCTCCCCATCTTCTTTTCTGCATGAGGGGACAGAGAGAGGGGGTCGCCGATTTAATGAAGCGGCCTTGCTGTGGATGTGCTGTGTCTTGTGACACTGGTTCTGACCCATGGCAGTGGGCGAGATGTAAGGATGACCCGTCATCCAGGAGGTGCCAAGATATGAGGGAGGGAAGAGGGTGGAGGGGAGTGGAGTATGATAGGGATGGAATGGATGGGAATGGTTTTTATGCCTTTGTTTTTTGGCTACCTCCCTTATAAGGGGAAAAAAGTCTTTGATATATGTATGTATGTGTATATATATATATATATATATATATATATATATATATATATATATACCGGTATATCTATTATTTATCCAACTATATATGTATATTTATATACTTATTTATTATTTATATTTTTCTATTTCTTAATTGATTACCTAATTATCTGTTTATATTCATTTTCATATTTAATTATCTATCTATCTATTTCTATATTCTAACTACCAAACCATTATGGCGTTACAAGATGCTGTGTTAAACTTCTATTATTGCTACAAAGTAATGTCGTAACACATTCGTAAATTAACGGAATTATGTGCTAACACAAATACTTTCTCATTTAAAGATCAATATTATAAACAACAGTTCGGTTGTTCAATGGGATCCAATCTCTCCCCAGTGTTAGCTAACCTATATATGGAGTATTTCGAGACAGTACTTTTACAGGACATTAAGCCACAAGGTATGTTTTGGTACAGGTACGTGGACGACATCTTTACGATTTGGGATGATGGGTGGGGATCTTTCGATGCTTTCTTTGAACAACTAAACAACTTAACCACTAATATTAAATTTAAAGTTGAATGGGAGGTGGATAATAGACTGCCATTTCTAGATATCCTATTAATACGGCACCAGGATCAATTGTCCTTTACAGTGTACAGAAAACCCACACATACGGGGAGTTATGTACACTTTTTCAGTCACCATCCTGATAAAATTAAATATAGTGTTGCCTCAGGTCTTTTCCTGAGAGCACTTAGATTATGTAGTCCACACTATCTGGAAATGGAGATCACAACCATCAGGAATCAATTAAAAAGAATAGGGTATCCTGATTGGTTCTTGAATAGAGCCCTAAGCAAAGCCAAAACTAGTCACTTTGGATCCACTTCCCATTCCAGTAAGAATTTCGGTTGGGAAAAAAACTGTATCAAATTGCCTTATAATAGGTCCTTAAATGACATTTCGCAATTTTTACCACAGAAAGACATTAAAATTGTTTTTAGTTTTCCCAATAATTTGTCTAGGAAAGTAGTTAATGTACACCAAAGACCTAGAGAAGAAATACATCAAGGTGTGTATAAACTTCCATGCTCGGATTGTAATGATGTATATTGGGGACAAACAGGTAGAGATTTGCATACCAGGATGCAAGAACACAGAAATTCAATCAAATATGCACACCAAAATTCCGCTGTCTTCCAACACGTAGACAAGGAAGGCCATTGTATAGATTGGAATGAAGCAAAAATTATCTTCAATTCAAAGTGCAGTTTTAAAAGGAAAATAATAGAATCATCCTTGATTAACAAATTTCCAAATTTCAATATATCATATGGACAATGGTCACCTGACTGCATTACCACCTGGGCAGTCAACAAATTACTACCATCTCTGGTGAAGGCGGGTGACCTGCCCCGCAAAGCATTAGACGCTACCTGAGTCCTATCCATGTTCCTTCTTTTACTGTTTATAAGACATGCCTTTTGCTCCCCTACTCTGTATTCCACTGAAGAGGATCACAGTCCGTGATCGAAATATATGGAATCTATTTATTTCATTTCTTCTTATCCAACACAGTGGGTTTTTGTTGAAATTCTATTATTGCGTTTACAGAAAACGGGACACAGTTGTCCCCAGCCAGCCAGCCATTCAATTCCTTTGACGAATTTAATTTTCTTGAAAGGGTTTCAGTCTTGTCTTTCCATGTCGAGACGGGAAGACTATGGAGTATCTGTGTACAAGGTAACTCTTCCTCAATTGGATACACAGTGCCCCGCGTCTAACATAAATAAATAAACAAACACACATGAATAAGTGAATAAATACGCAAACAAATAAAGCAAGTTAATAAGTAAACACCCTTACTAGGATTCGAACCCTTGCCTGAGCAACTGCCTATTTTGGATTCAAATTTCTCAACTGTCATAACCGTCATAACCGTCATAACCGTCATAACCGGACCTTGACCCAGACAAGGTTTTCCCTACGTCATAAATCTGACGGAATAGGTCGGAATGAGATGGGAGAGTGTCAATAGGAAATATACATTGGACTCGAACAAAAACTAAATGGAACAGGAAAAGGTCGAGATGCTCATAATAACCACTCGCTCGGGCAAAGGTTTCGAATTCCATAGGGAGAATTTATTTTAATTCCGAACGTCATATTGACACACAAATTAACGAGTTAACGAATCCAGCCGAGCGAGGGCAGATGTCGAAATTGTCGAATGTCAGGAAACTTAAGAGAAGATATATTTTATTAATCCGATACGTTGGTCAGATTAATGTAAAGGGCACAACATTTGACGTATTGGAACACTGAATGAGAATCACATTTTACGTCGCCGTGACCTCGACCTTTGACCCAGGTCTAAGATAGTTCATAGGGTCTACCACTGGAATCATCTTTATAATGCATCATTGTTTGGTTATGATCTAAGCAATTTAAGAGGCCAACGTGTGTGACAACGTTACAGACAAACAGACAAACATCTAACGAAAGAAAGTAACAGTTGTCTAAAGTACTTTCGACAACTAATAAATAAATACAGAAAAAATAAGTAGATGAACAAACACATAAACAAACAGACAAGATAAACGAAAAGATAAATGAACAAAATGAACAAATGAAAACCGTTAACGAACTCTCTGACCCAAAAGACGTTCGATCTTCTGTATCTGTTTCATCTCTCCATTGACCTCTATCTCGTCAAAGTACTTAATTTCTTCCTTCCTTCCTTCCTTCCTTCCTTCCTTCCTTCCTTCCTTCTTTTCCCCACTCCCAACTATTATATCTCTCAGAAACTTAAGTTTCCGAAATCTTCTTGTCTTTGTTTCCCATTTTTTCTGTGCGTTTTCTTTCTTTCCACTCCTATCTCATCTATCATATCTCTCAGAAACTTAAGTTTCCGAAATCTTCTTGTCTTTGGTTTCCAGTTTCTCTGTGCGTTTTCTTTCTCTCCACCTCTATCTCATCTCCACACATTCTTTTTCTCCAGAAACGTACTTTCTTGACTGACACGCTCCCCTCATTGGACAAATTTAGGTTTAAGAAGGAAATAGGCAAGGACCGCTTTACCAAATATAGTAGTTAACGAATGGAATAGACTTAGTAACCACGTAATGAGCGCTGAAACTATCAGTTGTTTGAAGAGAAGATGAGATAACTTTATGGATGGGGATGACAGGTGGTAAGGGACATGGAACTGCCTAGTGTAGGCCTTAGGGTCTCTCGCAGTCTCCTCCATTCTTATGTTCTTTCGTCTTTTGTCAGTTCACTCTCCAACCTCCTCCAATTAGATTCCTTTTGATCTTTAAATTCTCAGCATTCCTTCCACATTCCTCATCTACTTTCACGATCTCTTTTCTACCCAATTGTTCCCCATTCTCTCCCTTCCCTCCCTCCCTCCCTCCCTCCCTCCCTCCTTCCTTCTCTCTCTCTCCCTTCCTACCCCTCCCTCCCTCTCCCTCCCTCCCTCACTCCCTTCCCATCTCTCCCTCCCTTTCCATCCATCCCTCCTCTCCTTCCTCCTTCCCCTTCCCTTCCGCCATCCCTCATTCGCTCACTCCCATCCACTCCCCTCCCTCCCTCCTTCCCTCTCCCCTTCCTCCCTTCCTCCCTTCCCTTCCCTCTCTTCCCTGTCTCACTACCTCCCCCCTCTCTCTTCCCTTCCCTCTCTTTCCTCACTCCTTCTTTCCTTCCTCCTCCCTCCTCCTCCCTCCTCCTCCCTCCTCCTCCCCTCCCTCGCCTTTTCTAGATCTTCTTCCTGTAGTCTCTCTTCAGAGGTCTCTCGGTGCTCCCTCTTTCCCCTCAGACTCTCCCGTCAAAGACAGTCTCTCTCGCTCTCTCTCTTTTCTTTGAGCGTGAAGGCCCCATTATATCCACAAGACCTCCGACGCCGTTTCCACTCCTACAGCAGCCGCTATTTGTCGAAGATAGTCTACTCCTCCCTCTCCTCCTCCTCCTCCTCCTCCTCCTCCTCCTCCTCCTCCTCCTCCTCTTCCTCTTCCTCTTCCTCTTCCTCCTCTTCCTCCTCCTTTTCTTGTTCCTCTTCTTCCTCTTCTTCTTCTTCTTCTTCCACTTCCTTATCCTCCTCACCCTCATCATCCTTTTTCCCCTCCTTGTCGTCGTCATCACCCTCCTCCTTCTCCTAATCCTCCGTCGCCTCCTCCTCCTCTTCTTCTTACTCCTTTTCTTCATCCTCCCCTGCCTTATCTTCCTCCTCCTCATCCTTTACCTTCTCTTCGTCGTCTTCTTACTCCTCCTTTTCTTACTCCTCCTTCTCCTCCCCTTTTTCCTCCTCCTCCTCCTCTGTCTCATCCTTTTCTCTCTCCTCGTCGTCCTCATCTTCCTCCTCCTTCGCCTTCCTCTCATCCTTCTCCTTCCTCTCCTCCTTCTCTTTCCTCTCACCCTCCTTCTTCTTCTTCCTTCTCCATCTCCTTCTTCTCCTCCTCCTTCTTCTCCTCCTCCTCCTTCCTCTCCCCCTCCTCCTCCTTTTTCCTCCTCCTCCTCCTCCTCCATCTCATCCTTTTCCCTCTCCTCGTCGTCCTCATCTTCCTCCTCCTCCTCCTCCTCCTCTTTCTGCTCTTGCCATTCTTATTATTTTCTTCCTATTTCTTTTCCCTTGTTTATCATGATCATTGTCTTTTCTTTATTCTTATTTTTTATACGTTTTACCCCCCTACCCCGTTTTCTTTCTCCACCTCACTTTTCTTCCTTTTCCAATTTCGTCTATGATTTTTCTTCATCTTCGTTATCGTCTTCCTCGTCCTCTTCTTTATCCTCTCTTTTCTCGTCTTCCTCGTTCTCGCGTTCTTCCTTGTCTTCTTCATCTCCTCATCATTTCTTGTCTTCTTCGTCTTCCTTTTCCTCCTCTTCTTCCTCTTTGTCTTTCTTTTTCCTCATCTCCTTTCTTTTTTGTCTCTTTTCTTCTTCGATATTTTCTTATTTTTCTCCTCTTTTCTCCCTTTTCCTTTCTCTACCTCGCTATCTTCATATCTCTCTTTACATTCACTTCTTTCCTCTCATGATTCGGTTATGTCCTGCTTTACATCTCCATATGACCTGGCTTGGCTTTCGCCCTCAGGTGAGAGAGGGAGAGAGAGAGGGGAGAGGAGAGAGAGAGAGAGAGAGAGAGAGAGAGAGAGAGAGAGAGAGAGAGAGAGAGAGAGAGAGAGAGAGAGAGAGAGAGAGGGGGGGTGGCGAAGAGGAGAAAGGGGGACACACACACACACACACACACACACACACACACACACACACACACACACACACACACACACACACACACACACACACACACAAACATACGACTCGATAGCGCAGTGGTAGCGATCGCGGCAGCCACTACAGCGGTCCAGGTTCGAATCCTACCCAGGGCTGAAATAATTTCAGTATCGCTGCGCTGCGAGTCGTTACTCCAACTCTCGTGGGCGGGGAGTTGGGTGTGTGGGGGGCGTGTAAGGTCACAGTATTACCCACAGATCGGTCATATATGAGCTTTGAACTCTTTTCCAGGAGGGGAGTAGCTGTCGATCACGAGTCCAACTCGTGATCCAAGACCATGGTGAATCACACACACACACACACACACACACACACACACACACACACACACACACACACACACACACACACACACACACACACACACACACACACACACACACACACACACACAGGGGAGGGGGAATGGGGGGGGGATCTGGGGTCACGAGGATCTGCATGCGTCCAGGTAAAAGACGAACAGCTCTTCCAGAGCATCTGTTCCCCTTGGAAGGGTAAAGACTTGTCTTCGTAAGTCTCCAACTTAAGGGCCTAACCTGTGACAAATGGGGACGAATCCTCCAGAGGGAGACCTGATCTTCCTCCTCTCCTCCTCCTCCTCCTCTTCCTCTTCCTCCTCTTCCTCCTTCTCTTTCCTCCTGGGGTGGAGAGGGAGAAGCACACTTCGATTGATCTCTTAGGACATAAGAACACAAGAATAGAGGAGACTGCAAGAGATCATAAAGTTTATACGAGGCAGTTCCATGTCCTTTACCACCTGTCATCCCTGTCCATAAAGTTATCTAGTCTTCTCTTAAAACAACCAATTGTTTCAGCGCCTACTACATGGTTTCTAAGTCTATTCCACTCGTTAACCACTGAATTGGTAAACCAGTTTTCGCCTATTTCCTTCTTAAACCTTACATGTAAAGGTCGAGAATGGAGAATGCGAAGAAGCTCAGGGTTACGTGATGTCGCTATGGTTGTCCAGTGTGTCTGTGGATGGGGTGGTAAGGGAGGTTAACACTACCCAGCCTCACTCATCGCATCACACTTCACCGGAGAGGCCTGGTTTTGATGGGTGAAGGTGGAGGGACGTGGAAAATGAGCCAGTTGTTGTTTGTGGATGACACTACGGTTGTGGCTGATTCTGAGGAGAGACTGTTGAAGCAGTAGGTGATTGAGTTAGGAAGGGTTTGTGAGAGATAAAAATTACGAATGTGTGGACGAGAGCAGAAGGAAAATAGTGTGATGTACCTATCGTAAGACCTCGTTTACACGGGGCAAGTTGAGAGGCAAGTCAAGCGTGTAAGTTACAAGTTATGTGCCCTGTGTAAACATCTGCTTGACAAAAAAAAATGTTTGTCGTGTTCCCTGGCTCCTCATATTTTCAAAATTTTCTTCGGAAATTCAAAACGTTCCTCTTCGTATTCCATGGATCCTCATATTTTCAAATTTTCTTCGTAAAGTTTTTTTTTTTATTCTCTTCACTTTAGTATCTCCTCTTTCGTTCCATCGCCTTATCCTCTCTTCTCTTATTTTTGTCTCTCTTCTTCTCTTCTTCATTCTTTTTCTTACCCCTCCTTCGCAAAGTTACATTTTTTTTAATTCTCTTTACTTTAATCTTCTCTCTCGTTCCATCACTTTATCCTCTCTTCTCTTATTCTTGTCTTTTGTTTTTCACTTCCCTTCTTCTCTTCTTCATTCTTTTTCTTACCACTCCTTCGCGAAGTCGCCTCTTTGCATTCTCTTCACTTTAATCTTCTCTTTCGTTTCCTCGTTTTATCTTCTCTTTTATCCTGTTTTCTCTCATTATTTCTTGTATCTTATTGTTCATCTCCCTTCTTCTGTTCTTCATTCTCTTTCTTCCCCTTCTCTCTCTTTATCTCCTTAATCTTTTCCTCTTGCATCTGTTTATTATATAGTGCGCTGTCTTATGACGTACTGCTACGATCTAAAGATAGACACATCCTAGACGTTCTGAGACTTAGAAGCTTCTTTAAACAGTCTCTTTCAACTTTTCAAGCCTTATGGATCCCAGACATCAACTTATATATTCCGGCGACCCCTTGATACGGGATGAGATGGGATTTAATGATTAAATATTCGTATGTAAGAATTGTTAATAAAAGATTTTCTTTTCGTAGGAATTGGTGTTTATTATCAGGGAAAATAGAAAAAATACATATCTCGATTAAGGCACACAGTGTAATCATGAATTATAAAGAAATGTGCCATGACAGGATTAACTTTAATATGTTGAATTCCCCAGTCCAGTTGACTCGGGTCCCAGTCCTCGGACCCCCTATTGAAAGACACTGATCTGCATGATAACTTGGTTTAGAGAATTAGATGAAGTAATGAGAAGCGAACGATAGAATGTGGACGTTATTGTCATGTTCAAAGAGCAATTGGTTTCCTGACCACCTCCTCCTCCTTCTTCTTCTTCTTCTTCTTCTTCTTCTTCTTCTTCTTCTTCTTCTTCTTCTTCTTCTTCTTCTTCTTCTTCTTCTTCTTCTTCTTCTTCTTCTTCTTCTTCTTCTTCTTCTTTTCTTCTTCTTCTTCTTTTCTTCTTCTTCTTCTTCTTCTTCTTCTTCTTCTTCTTCTTCTTCTTCTTCTTCTTCTTCTTCTTCTTCTTCTTCTTCTTCTTCTTCTTCTTCTTCTTCTTCTTCTTCTTCTTCTTCTTCTTCTTCTTCTTCTTCTTCTTCTTCTTCTTCTTCTTCTTCTTCTTCTTCTTCTTCTTCTTCTTCTTCTTCTTCTTCTTCTTCTTCTTCTTCTTCTTCTTCTTCTTCTTCTTCTTCTTCTTCTTCTTCTTCTTCTTCTTCTTCTTCTTCTTCTTCTTCTTCTTCTTCTTCTTCTTCTTCTTCTTCTTCTTCACCTTCTTCTTCTTCTTCTTCTTCACCTTCTTCTTCTTCTTCTTCTTCTTCTTCTTCTTCTTCTTCTTCTTCTTCTTCTTCTTCTTCTTCTTCTTCTTCTTCTTCTTCTTCTTCTTCTTCCTCTTCTTCTTCTTCTTCTTCTTCTTCTTCTTTTTCCTATTCTTCCTCTTCTTCTTCTTCCTCTTCTTCTTTTTCTTTTACTATTGATACAAAATTCTTTGCTAAGGAGGTCATATTATCGGTCATGTT
Source organism: Oratosquilla oratoria (assembly GCF_046742065.1). NCBI lineage: Eukaryota > Metazoa > Arthropoda > Malacostraca > Stomatopoda > Squillidae > Oratosquilla > Oratosquilla oratoria. Next base: position 70,676,886 of record NC_134785.1, on the reverse strand, counting down.
TATGTGTTCGTTTTTAGCGACCTAACGATTTTTTCTTCTTCTTTCCCAAAATAATGCACTAGAAGATTTTGGTAGCAATGTCTCATTCCTTCACATTCCTCTTCATCGTCATAATCTTTATTCTCCTTTCCATTATCTTTGTCCCCCTCCTCTCCTACACTTCATCTTCATCCATCATCTCTCCACCCTCTTCGTCCTCCTCCTCCTCTTCCTCCTCCTCCTCCTCCTTTTTCCACGACACATCTCCCATATACTCTCCATTCTACACTTCATATTTTCCATTCTCCTTCTCACCACCCTCCTCTTCCTACTCCTCTTCCTCCTCTTCCCCGTCCTCTTCTCCCTCCTTTTTATTCTCCTCTTCATCTTCTTCCACCTCTTCCCCTTCCTCTTCCCCCTTTTCTTCCCCTCCTCTTCCCCCTCCTCTTCCCCCCCTTCCCCTTCCTCTTCATCCATCAATCTCATCCTTATCTTCCCCCTCTTCACCCCTCTTCTCCCTCCTCCTTTCTCTCCTCTTCCCCCTCTTACCTCTCCTCCTCTTCCCCTTCCTCCTCCTCCATTCGACCTTCAAGCCTGAGATTTCCCCCACCCCCACCCCCAGCCCCGGGGGGCCATACATCCCACCTTCCCTCAGCCCCTTACCCCCCCCGCGTCCTCGGCACCCCTTTGGCCCCCCTCATTATACCCTCAGACTCTCTTGCCCTTCTCACTCTCTTCCCCCTCCCCCTCCCCCTTCCCTCCTACCACTCCTCCCCTCCTACCATTCCTCCTCCCCTCCTACCACTCCTCTTCCCCTCTCTCTCCTCCTTCTCCCCTCCTCCATATGCCCCTCCTCCTCCCCTTCCCTCCTCCTCCTCCTCCCCTACCCCCTCCTCCTCCTCCTTCCCTTCCCCCTCGTCCTCCCCTCCTCTTCCTCCTCCTCTTCCTCATCCTCCTCTTCCTCATCCTCCTCTTCCTCCTCTTTTTCCTCCTCCTCTTCCCCCCTCCTTTACCTCCTCCTCCTCTTCTTCCCCTACTTTTCCCCTCCTCACATTCTTCCTCACATTCCTCCTCCTCATATTCCTCCTCCTCACATTCCTCCTCCTCCTCACATTCTTCCTCCTCACATTCCTCCTCCTCACATTCCTCCTTCTCCCCTCCTCCTCCTTCTCCCCTCTTCTTCCCCTCCCCCTCCTTCTCTCCCTCCCCTCCTCCTCTCCCTCCCCTCCTCCTCTCCTTCCTCCTCCTTTCACTCCTCCTCCTCCTTCTCCTCCCTTGACCTCTATTCTTCTCCCTCTCCACATTCACAGATGAGAGCCTCACCTACTTTGGCCTCTCTTTCTCCCTCATTTCTCCCTCACTTCTCCCAACATTCTCCCTACTTTCTCCCTCCCTTCTCCCTCCTTTCTCCCTTTCCCTTTTCCCTTTCCCTTCTCCCTTCCTTCTCCCTCCCTTCTCCCTTCCTTCTCTCCCTCCCTCCTCCCTCCCTTCCTCCCTCCCTTCTCCTTTCCCTTCACTCATTTTCCTCTCCCTTCCTCTGTAATACTTCCTATTTCATTATTATCACTCTTCTCCTCACGAAGCCCGTCGCCGCTCCCCTCCCAGTATTCCTCTTTCTCTTCTCCTCTCTTTCTCTCTCTCTCTCTCTCTCTCTCTCTCTCTCTCTCTCTCTCTCTCTCTCTCTCTCTCTCTCTCTCTCTCTCTCTCTCTCTCTCTCTCTCTCTCTCTCTCTCTCTCTCTCTCTCTCTCTCTCTCTCTCTCTCTCTCTCTCTCTCTCTCTCTCTCTCTCTCTCTCTCTCTCTCTCTCTCTCTCTCTCTCTCTCTCTCCTTCCCTCACCCCTCTTCATCTCTCCCTTCCCCCAAACTCCCCTCATTTCTCTCAGAACCGTTTCCCCTTGCTCGTTCCAGGCAACCTATAGCCCCCCTCTCTTCCCCCTCCTTCCCCCTCCTTCCCCCTCCTTCCGCCCTCCTTCCCCCCTCCTTCCCCCTCCTTCCCTAAAATTGACGGCCTCTTTTTGTCCCTCTCCTCTTTCGTAAACTATTCTTTCTATTTCTTCAGCCACATTCCTCTCTCTCCTTCTTCCTCTCGCATTTTCCTATACTTCCCCCTTTCCTCTACTTTCCTTAGAGTTTAAGAAGGAAATAGGCAAAAGCTGGTTTGCCAACAAAGTGGTTAACGAATGGAATAGACTTAGTAATCTTGTAGCGACCGCTGAAGCAATTGGTTGTTTTAAGAAAAGATTAGATAACTATATGGAATGGGATGAAAGTTGGTAAGGGACATGGAACTACCTAGTGTAGGCCCTATGGTCTTTTGCAGTCTCCTCCATTCTTATGTTCTTGTGAATGGGGATGAAAGGCGGTAAGGGACATGGAACTGCCTAGTGTAGGCCCTATGGTCTTTTGCAGTCTCCTCCATTCTTATGTTCTTGTGAATGGGGATGAAAGGCGGTAAGGGACATGGAACTGCCTAGTGTAGGCCCTATGGTCTCTTGCAGTCTCCTTCATATTTGTTATTATATTCTCCCTTTCCATGAATCCAATCTTTACGTCCATTATCTCCCGTGTCTTTGCCGTTCTTCTTTCGTCGATTTTCTCATCTACCCTGACCTCAACATGTTCTTAATCCCTCCCGTTTTCTAAAAGTGGTTTTCTTTATCGTTTCTCTATCTACCCTTTCCCCGTTTTCTTCACTCTTTTCTTTCTTTTCGAACTGCAAGTTTCTGTTTCATCCTTCACGTGCGCCCTTTCCTCTCGACATTTCATGCTCCTCTGTCTCTCTCATCTGTAGACGTTTATTCGTCCTTTCTGTCTCTCTCTCGACTCTCTCTCATTTCTTCAGACGTTTCTCGGATTATGTGTAATGTTGTATGATCTCTGTCTTTTTTTTATGTATACTTAGAAACGTCGCGACTCCTTTTTCTTAATACTCATATTACTCTCTCTCTCTCTCTCTCTCTCTCTCTCTCTCTCTCTCTCTCTCTCTCTCTCTCTCTCTCTCTCTCTCTCTCTCTCTCACAAACACACACACACACACACACACACACACACACACACACACACACACACACACACACACACACACACACACACACACACACACACACACACACACACACACATAGCTCCCCTTCCCGTAAAATACAACTAGGTAAATACACACACACACATATACACACACATACACACACACACACACACACGTACACACACACACACACACACACACACACACACAAATATACATACATACATACATACATATACCAAAGGTTTTTTCCCCCTTATAAGGAAAGCTGAGAAAGTATCTTCTCTGGGTCATTAAAGAAAGAAGAAGAGAGGGAGAGAGAGAGCGGGCGGACGCAGAAGAGCCTCTGGTTTGAGAGGGGAGCGTTGCAGAGGTCATGGGAACAAAGTGAGGAGGAGGAGGAGGAGGACGACCATTTGCCCCCCAAAGGAGGGGCTCTCGACCTTTTTCTACTCCATTCTTCCCATTTCATGAAATCTTAACATTCATGTGGTTCCCCTTTCTTTTTTCTCTCAAATCCCGACCCAGAAAAAATAAATAAATAAAGAAAAAAAATATGATTTTTTTTCTTCTATGAGAAACCCTTTGCTTTATTACAAAGTTAGCAATCGTGATTATGTTATATTTCTTCTGCCAGGAGCGAAAGTGATGGATTTTTTTTTATTATTATTCAGATTCCTCACATTATTGAAAAAGGAAATAGTATAATTTGTAACAGCAGGCCATGGGCTCCCACTATCTATAGAAATATAGAATATAATAATATTGAAGTCTATATAAATGCATCAGCTGTTGGAAGAGCTTAGAAGAAAATATATCCCGGGCTAAAAGCATAAAGGAATTCAGAATGAGGGACCGTCGGTGGAAAAAGAGAGATATGGCGGAGGGCGAGACAGCGAAGGAAGCTTCCTTCCTGTATATTACAGTTAGGTCGATATAAGGAGGTAAACACACACACACACACACACACACACACACACACACACACACACACACACACACACACACACACACACACACACACACACACACACACACATGAACACACACGTGAACACATACGCACACACGCACACACACATACACAGACAAACAGAGACGCACACGCACACACAGACACATAGACGCACACACATGCATACTCACACACACACACATACACACACGCACACACACACTTACGCACACACACATACACAGACAGAGACACACACACAAACACACACACAGACACAGACGCGCGCGCGCGCACACACACACTCACTCACTCACACACACACACACACATACACACACACACACACACACACACACACACACACACACACACACGACTCGACGGCCCAATGGTAGCGTTCGCAGACGCCACTACGGCGGTCCGGGTTTGAATCCCGCCCAGGGCTGAAATAATTTCAATATCGCTGCGCTGCGAGTCGTTACTCCAACTCTAGTGGGCGGGGAGTTGGGTGTGTGTGTGCATGTAAGGTCACATCATTACCCATAAATCGGTCATGTATAAGCTTTGAACTCTCTTCCGGGAGGGTAATAGCTGTCGATTACGAGTCGAACACGTGATCCAAGACCACGGGAAATCGCATGCACATACGAACAAATAGACATCCCTGTGCAACCATTTTTGTTCTATTTATTTATTTGTTACTTATTAATTTATTCATTTAATTTTTATTTCTAAGAAAAGAGAAAAAAATTCGTAAATTGAACTCAGACGTCATCTGGCGTTTGTGTGTGGCTTAAACATGCGGGTACTTACTGACCCAAGCACCCCTCGCGGTCAAACGGGACCTCCTCTTTGGCCAATACATGATGCTAACACGAGCAGAGAACTCCTTTATAGACCATACATGCATATCTACATACATAAATGCATGTATACATACATACATACATACATACATCCTTGCATATATCCGTACACACACACACACACACACACACACACACACACACACACACACACACACACACACACACACACACACACACACACACACACACACACACACACATATGTATATATATATATGTATATATATATATATATATATATATATATATGTATGTATAAATGTATATATATACATATATATATATATATATATATATATATATATATATATATAATGTATGTATAATGTGTGTGTGTGTGTGTGTGTGTGTGTGTGTGTGTGTGTGTGTACACATATACACATCCCTACATACATACGTACGTACATACATCCATACATACATTCACGCATTTATATATACAGTCATATTTCATACTGTATCATATATACTGTATACATTTGCTGCAAATGTACATATGCTAATACCTAAGGGTGACAACTAAAATGTTCCTTTGTGTTAATCGACGAAGGCTCTGACACAAATTGCACTTCCCTGCAGGGTAATGTATATTAGCAAATAATCCTCACTCAGAAAAAATATGTATATTTGGTTGCAGAACACCATGTACATCTTTACTGCGTTGATAAACATTAGCAATGTTTTAATTAATTTTCTATCTTGCTGGAAGGGAAGTTAAGTAATTGTGGATGCGTTCTGTAATTGCAAACAATCTTTTAATTATTTTGATGTTTTTTTTCTTCTGGAGATGAATGAAATTGATTAGGGGCATGGAGTGATCTAAACAAGCCTATTTAGTTGTCGCAACACAAATATATCATTGGAAGTTGAATATATAATATATTTTTTGTACAAGAAAATACCTCAGGTTGTAAAGTAACTCCTGATTAGAAAAATATATTAAATGTTCAAACAGAAATAGAAATTCGGTTTTCGTTGTAAAGCGATGTACATATTGTAGTCATTTGTTTATTTATTTATTCATTTTCCTTATTGATTTTTGTCAGGTTTTACCTAGATTGGATACACTGAAGCCACCACTTCGTGCAAAAATGTATGTATATATTTATGTAAATAACCACAAGGATAAAAGGGTTGGTAGGGCGTAGATATAGTGTATTCAATTTCTGTCTACAAAGAGATAGAAATTCAGTACACTGAGGCTACCACTTCGCGCAAAACTGTCTGTCTGTCTGTCTGTAGATAGCCACAAGGATAGAATCAATGGTGAAATAGTCACGTCGATAGTTTTCTGTTACGGCACACTAGGCATTTCTTGCTAGCATGCTACTTGCTTTTGCTGTTTCGTTTGAGTAGAAACGACATCAGTTACGATTTTTTATTTCTTCAAATTTCCAAATGTCAAATTACTCTTACGTCATAGATATAAAACCTGAATGACGAACTAAGAGACGTTAATCCTAGAATACGAATGTTAGATACATTGTTGAGATGTTCTTACGAAATTCTAGAATATTGTAACCGAAGTCGTTTCTACTCAAACGAAATAGCAAAAGCAACTAGCATGCTAGCCTAGTGTGACGCCACGTCAACCAGATCTACATCAAGCGAGACACTAAAAGAGAATATCATAGATATTGGTTTGACATCAAGCGACGCCAGATGACGTCAGTCCCTTGCTGGGTCCAAAACCATTTCCTGATGATGTTTTTGAACATCATATTGACTTCTTCGGTTTAAACGTCACGACCTTCCCTTCTAAGAGTGCCAAGTACGGTGCCTGCTTAGGAGGGACTTTTATGTATCACGAAAAGTTGTCTGCCCTTACTACGACATCGCTTGATGATAAGCAGGACTCGATGCGCTAGACCAGAGGTGGGCGACCTTTGCCACGCGTTCAAAATCTGGCACATTAACGACTTTTAACGACTTTTAACGACTTTTCCCCCCGATTCCCCGACATGCCAAACCCAGAGCCCACCTTAAAAAAGATGACAAATAAATCTCGGACTTCTGTGGATTGAGG
>NC_134785.1:70666956-70669526 GCF_046742065.1 Oratosquilla oratoria | reverse complement strand
TGAGGTCCTTATAGGAGGTGAAGGGAGGGAAGGGGCCCATACTCGTGTGTAGGCCATCATTTATGTTACTCTGTTGCCACGCAAGAAAGTAATGCATCAAAGATCTGGCTGATTTTCCCACCCACACCTAGAAAGGTGTGGGTCTGGACCGCCCGGCTAGCGAGCATCCCAGGATCCCGTGTTACGAGAACATAATACGATGCTTTTGTACGCCTTTCTGTGCACGGAAGAAAGCAGTCTTGGAGGAAAGAACGAGCAACGGTGACGTTAGGGTACATCGTAAGCAGCGACTGAATACGTCTGAATAAGTATTTTCCTCTGAGGGATGATAATGTTCACCCGACAGTCCTCTTACGTGGAACGAGAAACTGTGCAACATATATAGAAACTAAGGGCGTGGGAAGAGGAGGAAGAAGAGGACGAGGAGGAAGAGGACGAGGAGGAATAGAGGAAGAAGAATAGAGGGAAGAGGAATAAAAGGAGAAAATAGAAGAGTACGAGGAGGAAAAGCAATAGGAGGAAGAGGACGAGGGGAAGGAGGAGGAAGAAGAGTAGAGGGAAGAGGAATAAAAGGAGGAAGCAGAAGAGGAGTACGAGGAGGTAAAGGAGTAGGAGACAGAGGACGAGGGGAAGGAGGAGGAAGAAAAAGTGAAGGAGGAGGAATAAGAGGAGGGAGATGAAGAAGAAGACGAAGAGAAAGAACAGTTGAAAGAAGAAGACAAGGAGGAGGAGGAGGAGGAGGAGGGAAAAGAAGAGAGCAGGAAGATAGATAAGAGGAGGGAGATGAAATAGAGGAGAACGCGCCGGAGGAAGATGAAGAGGAGAAGGTGGAGGAGGAGGAGGAGGAAGAAGAAGAGCAGGAACAGGAATAAGAGGAGGGAGATGAAGAAGAGGAGAACGCGTCTGAGAAAGAGGAAGAGTAGGGGGAGGAGGAGGACAAAGAGCTGGAGGAAGAGGAAGAGGAGGAGTGAAGGGAGGTGGTAGGAAGGAGGAACGAGCGACACAGCTGGAGAGGAAAGAGGAAGAGAAGGGAAGGAAGGGAGGCAGAGAGGAGGAGAGGGAAGAGGAGGAGGAAGAGGAGGATGGACTCTGATCGGAACCGCAGACGGAAGATCCAGGTCAAACAATGATTAGGAAAAGGGGAGTAGGGCGATAGTATCAGGTCGTAGAAGAAGAAAAACAGTGGCCGCCGATCAGGAGGTAACGAGGAGAGACGGGGGAAGGGAGGAAGAGAGAATAATTATGCCCATTGTAATAAAAATCCGAAAAAGAGGTCGCTGATGCAGGAGGCTGTCCGGACAAGAAGAGGGAGACGAAGAGGAGAGAGGAGGTGATTCGCGAGGCGAGAGAAGAAGAAGAGGAGTAACAAGGAAAGGTGGAGTGTTGGGAGTTTTCTGGGAAGGGAAGGTCACAATAGGGCCCCATAAACCATTGACCCTCCCTTATTATTTCGTTATAACAATCCCCGGGCCGTGCGGTAAACCCAGTGGATACCGTGTCGAACTCGTGAACAGGTAGTCGTGAGTTTGATTCCCGGGATCGCTCTATGTCACGTTGGTTCTCGACAGCCCTGGCCAGACGGGGAGGCGACCCAAACAACGGCTCAAAAACCCAGCGGCTTCCCCTACCAGAGGTTTCTCACTTCCCCTCTGTTTTCACCCAAAACCCGTAAATTGCATGACGGTAGCCAGAACACAATGGAGAGAGTTACTCGGTACGGAAGAGGTAATTCACGACGCTAACTTCTTCGCTAACCCAACCGGGATTGGTTATCGCCGCGAGATTGTCCAAAAGGATAGAAGCGCTGGTAAACATAACTACAACATCCCATTGTCTCCAATCTTGCGGCCGAAAGAGAGAGAGAGGGAGAGAGAGAGAGAGAGAGAGAGAGAGAGAGAGAGAGAGAGAGAGAGAGAGAGAGAGAGAGAGAGAGAGAGAGTGAGAGAGTATTGGAACTTGAGAGCTCAATTTAACACCGACGACCGCCCCAAGAGTTCAGTCAACACTTGGCCGAAGAACTCTCCGAAGTCCATTTTCCCCACGAAGTCTCACTCTCTGGAAAAGGAAAAAAAAAAAAAAAAAAAAGCGAAAGAGAAGGACAAGAAAGAGAGAGGAGAGAAGAGAGATAATGATAATAAAAAGAGAAGGAGTACGAAGCGAAGGTTCTTGGAAACGAAGCCCATTATCGAGAAACCGCAAAACGGTTTCGCCCGTGAGCCAAGGCTTCCTCCATGTGACGGTCATTAGGTAGTGACTTAATAGCCTAATCTATGCAAATTTACAAGGTGCTTGTGATGCATCTAAGCCGTTTCGTGTGATTAAGTGAGCCGAGATGATTATGTGCCTCACATAACACGAGAAATTAAGCGTGGGAAGCGGGGAATCCATTGGGAAGGAAGCTGCGAGCATAAAGTGGGGGAATCTGCTGAGCCAAGGCCTTCAAGAAGACGTCGAAGAGAAATGTTCAACTGTCTTCGAGATGCTGGGACTTGTTGCCCTGAGTGAAAAGGATTACAAAGGCGGAGCATGCCGACAGGAGACCTTTTGGTCCATATCTAGGTCGGATGCGA
>NC_134785.1:70659456-70661956 GCF_046742065.1 Oratosquilla oratoria | reverse complement strand
ACAACAACAACAACAGCAGCAGCAGCAGCAACAGCAACAGCAACAGCAACCGTTTCTATCTATCTATATACCAAGAGCTTTTTCCCCCTTACAAGGGAGGTAGCCAAGTCAAAGGCACGTACCTACTCCCACCCATTCCACTCCCGTCCACCACCCTTTCCCTCCTCTCATCTTAGCTCCTCATGGATGACGGGTCATCCCTGTATCCCGCCCACAACAGTTATTTATTATTCTGTTCTTAACGTTCCCTTGGAAACGTTATTTACGTAACCTCATTCTTACTTTTTCTTTCCCAAAATGCATAAACTCCCATCACATTAAGAAGGAAACAGGCAAGATCTGGTTTACCAACAGAGTGGTTAACGAATAGAATAGACTTAGAAACTATGTAGTAGTGAGTGCTGAAACTATCGGTTTTAAGAGAAGATGAGATAACTTTATGGACAGGGATGACAGGTGGTAAGGGACATGGAACTGCCTAGTGTAGGCCTTATAGTCTCTTGTAATCTCTTCCATTCTTGGCCTTGAAGGCCTTCTTGACATATGACATCAAGCATAGAGGAAAAATGATCTCCTCCTCTTTGGTTTAATTAAGCGTCTTCAAGTTCCAACACACCTCGAGGCGAGGTCTAGAAACTATGTTGAAAAACCAAGAATGGGGAAGAAGTAGATGCGGTTCCAAACTCCAAAAGGGGGACGCACTCCCCCCCCTCCCCTCCAGCGAGGGTACTGGATCCTCCAGGGGGAACTAAAGTCTTCCCTTTCACGTCAAGAATGAAAGGAATTTGCCCAAATGTCCGCAGGGAAGAAGTCTTCTTGGAAAGTATCTCACATCAAGTGCCCTGCCCAGCAGACTCCATCAACTTACAGCGGCCACTGCAGATTTTTCCTTTTTTCTGAGGCCAATATCTGTCCTATTACATTAAACTGAGACGGGTATTATTTTTATTTTGAAAGGTTAATACTAGTTTAAATAATTCCTTTGTCACGAATGTGATGTTTATTGGTTCTAGATTGGAAAACCTAGACGATACAAGTGATTTGTGGGGTGTTACCATAATCATTGAATACATCCAAACTAGAATAGTGATTCAGTTTGATGTCACGAACTTTCCCTCTCAGAGTGCTAAGGACAGTACCTCCTCAGGAAGGTTTTTGATGAAGCATTGGAATTTAATGTAGTATGATGCCCTTAGCTGATATTAGACGTGAGTTGGGAATAGCTATCATTATTGATATAGAAGAAGCCGATTAAGATGGTATGGACACGTAATGAGAATGGAAAAGGAAAGACTACCGAAGCTGTCACTGGAATGGAGACCACGAGAGAGAAGGCCAGTGGGAAGAACCAAGAAAAGATGGATGGAAGGGGTCAGGAGAGCTCCTGGCTAGATGACGTAGAGCCAGAAGCTCTTCATGGATTAGAGACAATGGAGAAACTTTGCGGAGGAGAACATCGGTGACTGACAGTCGCTGGGTGAGAAATGATACCCTTACTACGAACTCGCTTGCAGCCAGGCAGGACTCGAACCGCCCTCACTCCTGACCTCCGCCCCAAGTAGCGACGCTCTAAACCACTCGGCCAGCGAACATCCCTTATTTGGTCATCCCCGTCAATTCTGAAACTTAAGATCTAAGGCGTTCCATGAACACCACATTAATCTTTCTATTATTGTTTACTCTTAAATACGATAAAAATCGTACTTAGGACGAACGAAGCGTCTTTCCTTCCTTGAATATGAAAATGAACCTGAAGCCGCGCGAGTTGGTATATAACCAAAACCCTCCATCACCTGTCCTGGATCCGAAATCCTCAACTAGTCTCTTTACCACATTCTTATGCGTTACTGTTCATCAGCCTGCCGGAGCACAACTCATCACTGAATTAAATCACTAACCATGCACCAACTCCCACTAGTCTCCGGCTTGTGGCCCCACATGTGAACTTCTGAGCAGTCCTTAGGGGCCCACTGGATCCCAGCTTGTGAACCGATGTCTTCCTCGAGGGAGCAGCTTGCGTAGTTATGCGTTGCTGTTCAACAGCCTCCCGGAGTCCAACTCATCACCGAATTAAATCCCAAATCATCCACTAACTCCTACTAGTCTCCGGTTTGTGGCCCCTCTTGTGGGCTTCTGAGGGTCATTGGGGACCCACTGGACCCCAGCTTGTGAACCGACGTCCTCCTCGAAGGAGGAGGTCGCATAGGATCAGCGCCAAACGCTAACCGAGGCTGACGTGATCCATTTGCTCTCGGGTCTCGTTGTCAACATGTCACCTGGAGGCGATAAGCAAAGGGAAGACGGACAGGACGAGAGCGGTGAGGTGTCGGGGGTCGAAAAACAGAACGATGTAGGAAGAATAAAAATGAGAAAGAAAAAGAGATGGAGAACGTGGTAAAGGAAGGGGAAGAGAAGGGAAACGATGAATGGAAGGGGATGGAAAAGGAGTAATGATGGAACGTAGAGAATAAAAGAACAAATATGGGAAGAGGTGGTGGAA
>NC_134785.1:70644456-70651956 GCF_046742065.1 Oratosquilla oratoria | reverse complement strand
AATTTTATTTTATTGAATTCATATAATTTTGAAAAAAAAATAATAGCATACAAGATGTCTTTGCGACCCCAGGGTCGGGAAACAGTGTTCTACAGTGTATCTTGAAGGTCCATTACTTTGTTTAGAAACAAATTATCTTCTCTTTCCAAAACTGGATCCTATGTGCGTCTTAACCTTCGCCTGATGAAGGAAGATTTCTCTTAATTGACTAAAATACCCTGTGTGTCTCTGTGCAAATGTGCCTGTGTCTGTGTGTTCTGTGTCTGTGCTTACGTGCATATATGCCTGTATGTGTCTGTGTGCTTGTATGTCTATGTGCCTGTGTATGTGTGCCTTTGTTCCTGCGTGTTTGGGTATTCGTGTGTTCGTGTGTGCGTGCGTGTGCGTGTGTGCATGTGCGTGTGTGTATGTGTGTTTGCCTCAATGCGCATGCGTTCTTGCTTGAATGGGGCTTAATGGAAAGTCTTGTGAATGTATCCAGGCTATGTATGCAGGCCTTTGAGGTGCAGGTGACTGTTTTGATTCTATTCTCTCTCTCTCTCTCTCTCTCTCTCTCTCTCTCTCTCTCTCTCTCTCTCTCTCTCTCTCTCTCTCTCTCTCTCTCTCTCTCTCTCTCTCGCTCTCTCTCTCTCTCTCTCTCTCTCTCTCTCTCTCTCTCTCTCTCTCTCTCTCTCTCTCTCTCTCTCTCTCTCTCTCTCTCTCTCTCTCTCTCTCTCTCTTTTCTGCCTTCACTTGTTTATCCGAAGTTCTCGCCTTCCTGGAACTGACTTGACTTATCTCTCCCTCTCCAAACAAGAAGAAATGGTCACGACATAAACTTTATAAAAAAAAACCGTATTCCTTACCACATTGTTAACCGTGTTTGTGTACCAATTACACGTGCTTTTTCCATGACCATTTGTGAGTCCAGAACGCGGCTTGCTGCTGGAAAAACCTCAAACAACAATTCACGAAAAGCGTCTCGGCTTCTGTCGATGGCTTCGCCTGAATTTTTGGCCAAAGGCCCCTTGGGAACTCAAAAAAATTCCTCAGAACCACAAATATATTTTGCTCCCATGCGCTTAACAAGACTTGCCATAATGGCTGAGCCTTTTATGAGAAAGGAAAATATATATAAAAGATTAGATAAAATGGGTGCTCCTGCATTTAATATGCCATAACAGTGTGATACAAATCTGAATTTGGTGTATAGATAACGATACAGTGAAAATATATATAATAAGAATAGAAATAAATACATAGGCTCGTATGAAATGTGTGCACCATTTTTTAGTATGGTATAGCAGTGTGCTATACATGTGATTTTGATATAGAGATAACGATTCTGTGAAAATACATATAGCGAGTATGAAATAAACAAATAGATAAATTCAACCTATCTATACAAAAATGGCTTTTCCCCCTTACATGGGGGGTAGCCGAAGTCAAAAGGCATACACCCACTCCCCACCCATTCCACTCCCCTCCATCACCCCTTTCCCCCTCTCATCTTAGCTCCTCATGGATGACGGGTCACCTCTGTATCACGCCCACCCTGGGGCAGAAGTAATGCAGCAAGACACAGCACATCCACAGCAAGGCCGCTTCATTTAATCGGCGATCTTATGTATTTATTTGACACATTATCAAATAAATATATAGGATCTGATAAAATGTGCGCACCTGTATGCCATAGCACTGTGATACAAATGTGAATTTGGTATAAAGATGACGATCTTGTGAAAATGTGTATTGTGTAAGGTGGTTTGTTAGGGAGGACGAGTAGAGGGATGGGGAGAAGAAAAAATAATTGGAAAATAACGAGATGAAATTACAAGAGGTAAGTCAAGTTTTTGGCGTAAAATGCTAAGGTGAAGCCCAAGGGAATTATTATTATTATTTTATTGTATTTATTTATCTATTTATTTTTATCTTCAGTACAAAATTTATGTACCCGAGGCCGATTTCCCTGTATATATATTATATATATATATATATATATATATATATATATATATATATATATATATATATATATATATAATATATATATATATATATATATATTCGTAAAGGTAGGTAGCAGACCTTCCTTAATACATATAAAATTAAATTTGACCGCTGCCTTGTGCAAGAATAAGCTTCTTGTTAAAGGATTCAACCTTTCTAATATTCCTTCTTTGTTTCTTCATTAAGTCGGTATAAAAGATTGCCGAAGTTCATATTGTATATTAAATAACGACGTTTCGCCCTTCTTAGAGCATTTTTAAGTACATCTAAATGGTAATAGAAACAATTTATATATATGACAACAGGTGAACTGGGAAAGCTTATATAAAATAGTGAAGAAAGATCAAAGATCTTATGTGGGAATTATGTCTATGGCGCTCCGTGGGGTGCTGGGAGGGCCAGTTGTCCACCCAGTGAAGCTAGAGCCACGGAGGTTGTACCTCCCTGTACATTTATGGATGGAGCCTTCTCTCGAATATGGAGGGCCTCCAGGATCTCCAGACAATGAAAGTTGTGTGCGGAGTCGATGATCTTTGTATTTTCCACCAGGATCTTTCTAGTCAGGGAGGAGTTGTGTTTTTCCGAGAAATGTTTCTTCGGGGCACCAGCTTGTAGATGGCACGTTAATCTTCTGGAGAGAGAAGTCGTCGTCATTCCTATGTAAGACACAGGACGAAGCTTGCAGTCTTCATGCGGGCAGATGAACTCATAGATAACATTACTCCTCCGTAGTGGGTTGAGGTTACGGGTCGGGTTATTTCGCAGGATGAGGTTTGACGTTTTAAAATTCTTATAAAAAACCCGAAGCTCCAGCTTTTCTCCAGGGTCGGATGGTTGTACACCGCGTTCAACAATTTCCCTGAGGATTCTTTCGTCCGTTCGGTAAGCCGTACTCATGAAAGATCTGTAATTGAGAATAATTGAGGGGCGTTTCTCGGGAGGGATGGTGTCATGCTGGTGGTAAATAGATTTACCACCACTGTATACGTTAAAAGCACGAACGAGGGTAGATGTTTAAATGCGGATGGAGAATGCCCTGCAGCCTACAAGAAAAGCGTCATACGTTCATACGTGAACAGGGCATTCACGCACTGCTCCACATGGCCTCTTTTACACCAAGAGCTTCAACGCTTGCAGCAAGTCCTTGTTAACAATGGATTCCCCAATAAGGACGTACAAGAAGTCATCCGACGAAAAATGGAGAACTACCTAAAGCATGACACCAAAAAGAAAGATATTTTATTTTAGCGTGATTCAAGAGTACTTACCTAACGCACCGGACGATTCTCTTCGGCTGAAAAGAAATTCTATCACAGAGAAAGACCTGACCTCTTTCTTAATCGACTTTTCGCAACCGTCTCGTTTCTTAAACCGATCAAGTTGGTTATCGTAAGCTCATTTTGATAACTTGTGACTGGCTTCTGTTCCAAGAAGTCCTAATCAACGAGGTTGGAAAGTCACTATCAAGGATTAGAAAGAGTTTTAATTACGTTGAATACAAAATTCCCTGATGGGTTGATCAGATGTTTGGGTGGAGATAGATGGAAGCAAATTAGAAAATTAGAAACAGATTGAAGAGACTGATTGAGGAGGATGTCGAGAGGTGAACATAGGAGCAAATGTATTTGAGTATAATTCAGTAAACAGACAAACAAATAAATGAAATAATGAATAAATGCCTGTGGACAAAAAATATTTGTGTATAAGCAAACAAACTAACAAATTAATTAATTAATGAACAAATGCCAATGGACAGAAAATGCATGTGTATAAAGAAAAAAAAATGAATTAATGAACAAATACCTGTAAACAAAAAAAAATATTTGTGTATAAATAAATATACAAACAAACAAATGAATAATTGAACGAATAGAGAAATTGATAGGTATATCAATGAATAAATATTTAAGACATACGTAAATGTAAGACACAAGTTAATTCATGAACACACACACACACAGGTATATGAATACATGAATAGATTAGGTCGGAAGTCAGTTAATCGATATTCCTGTTTCGTTTTACACTTTAGAAAAGGCTCTTCTCTCGTTCTCTCGCCTACCCCCTTATCCCCCGTCTCTCTCTTCCTCCCCTTCTCTTTCTCCCCTTCCCCATTCCTCCCTTTCCCTTTTCTTCCTCCCCTTTCCCTTTCTTTCCTTCCTCCTTACCCTCCTCCCCTTTCCCCCCTTCCTCTTTCCCTTTCTCTCTCATTCTTCCTTTCCCCCTCTCCCTCTCTCTCTTCCTCCCCTTCCCCTTCTCCCCTTTTCCCTCCCTCCCCCTCTTTTTTCCTCCCCTTCCCCACTCCTCTTCTCCCCCTTCCCCATTCCTCCCCTTCCCCCTTCTCCTCCTGCCTCGCCTTCCCCCTTTTTCACCTTCCTCCTGTACCTCCTTCCTCCCCTTCCCCCTTTCTCCCCTTCTCTCCCTTCGTCCTCTTCCCAGTCTTCCCCTTCCCCCTTCTTCTCCTCCTCTCCGTCTCCCTTTTCCCCTTCCCCCTTCTCCCCTTCCTCCTACCCATTTTGCTGTCCTCTTTCATCCTCCTTCTCCATTCCTCCCTCCCTCCCTCCTCTCTTCTGTTACCTAACACTTCCCCCTACTCCTCTTTCTCTTCCCACTCTCTTTCACCTCTGTGTCTTCCTTTCTCTTCTTCCTTCTCTTCTTCCTCTCTCTCTCTCTCTCTCTCTCTCTCTCTCTCTCTCTCTCTCTCTCTCTCTCTCTCTCTCTCTCTCTCTCTCTCTCTCTCTCTCTCTCTCTCTCTCTCTCTCTCTCTCTCTCTCTCTCTCTCTCTCTCTCTCTCTCTCTCTCTCTCTCTCTCTCTCTCTCTCTACGTCTATCTTCTCTTTGACATTTTTTTCCATCAAACTCATAGTAATATTTCTTTAACGCAATTTTTTTTCTCTTTTCTTTTTTTCTTTGCAAACTTTAGCCTTTCCTTCTCTAAGGTGTTCGGATGTCTCTCGGTGGCAAAGTTGCAAAGTTTAAGTCGTTTAAGTCGAGTCTCCCTAACCCGGAAAGAGATTACCACAAGACTTTGAGACTTCTTGCATTTGCTCTTCCCTCATCTTCTTCGTTTCATACTTTGTGCCAATCCAGGACGTGATCGATCTGCTGCCGCCAGGCGATTTTATTCAGCCAAGGTCATCATATTAAGACAACAGAGCAGGACTCGCAGTTATGGTTATAAACTGGACAAATTTAGATTTAAAAAGGAAATAGGCAAGAATTGGTTTACTAATAGGGTGGTCGACGAATGGAATAAACTTAGTAACCATGTAGTAAGCGCTGAAACTATCAGTTGTTTTAAGAAACGGTTAGACAACTTTATGGATGGGGATGACAGGTGGTGATGGATACGGAGCTGCCTAGTGTAGGCCTTATGGTCTCTTGCAGTCTCCTTCATTCTTATGTTCTTAAAGAAAGTCCTCAGCGCAGAGGAAAGATGAACTGCAGCGCCATCTAGTCCTTGACCCACTGCACTAATGATTTTATCTATTTATCTATTTATTTTTATCTATTTGTTTATTCATCTTTTCTCACAAAGGATATTTTGATAGACATCTGTCTCCTTCATTCGGTTTTATTCGGTTGGGATTAAACTCCATCCACAAGGAACGGGTTTAATGTGGTTGCATATCTACTCAAGGACAGAGTTGATCACATGCAAATTGCAACCATAAGTAGATTCTCCGCTGACGGCTTAACTCGAATCTTGCGAGGAAGAATGGAACCCAGTCGTTTAATTCCATCCACTGACTAGTGTAGGCCTTATGGTCTCCTGCACCCTCCTTCATTCTTGTGGTCTTATGTTCTTATCACGCAGAATCCTGTCTAATCCTTTCCCTACAGGGTGATATTTACCCTTTGTCTTGATTGATGCCAAGTTATTCTAGTTTTGAGTAGACACTCCTCCTTTGATGTAACTCCTTCATTTCTTGTTCGTATATAGCGTTCCAATGTTGATGGGTCAGTGCTAGCCAGTGTGAGGTGATGTGGAGAACTAGGCATCGCCCAGGCTGCCTCCGTCTCCACGCCGCTGACAGATCCAAAAGAGGAACAAAGCCTCTTACTCTCTTGAGGAGACACTTCTTCTTGGAGGCAACTTTTCCATTTCATGTTGGCTTATAATGTCCTTATGAATATATTAGAAAAAGTTGTCTGTCTATCTGTATACCAAGGGCTTTTTCCCCCTTTATAAGGGAGGTAGCCAGGTCACAGGCACGCATCCACTCTCATCCATTCCGCTCCCATCCACCATCTCTTGTTTGCCTCTTAGATGGTGGTATCAAATATTTATCTTACCAGAGCATTTGTGACGAGGAGGTAAGGTTATACTGTCACAGTCTCCCACATAATCTTGAACAGTACAAACAACGTAAAACTGACGTTCCTGTTGGATCGTCGTCACCTAAAAATCCAACCACTTTGCCGCGTTTCTAAACGGGCAGTGTGCCACTGAATGCGAGTAAACACGGACCAAAAGATCTAAGCCTTAGACCTTAAACAGCTAGAAGAAGGCGAGGATGTATGCTTGAAACGTGAGAACCCTCTCAGAGGAACAAGCTAGGAAATTCGATGTAATAAAAGGAGACCATTAGTTGGGATATCGCGGAACTGAGTGAGGTGCGAAGTGAGGAAGAAAAGCTGATGCAGCTTCGAAACAATCAACACCTGCTTTACTGCACAGGTGAATAGAAGGAACGGTCTAGTAGAGTAGGATGCTTGATTAACAGATGGATCATTATTCACATGGTGAAAATTCAGTAATGCATCAGATTGTGATTGGGTTATGTAAAAGATACACTAAGAATAATTCACTGTTATGCGAAAGTTTCACAAGAGTTCATACGATAATGTTGAATCATTCTATGGTGATGTAAGATAAGTAATGGATAAAAAGATAACAAGATACTTTGGTAACTGGTGACTTCAATGCTAAAATGGGAAAGAGCACTGTAAATGAATCGTGCGTTGAGAAGTGTAGAGTCGATGAGAGAAATGACAGATACAAGATGTAAATCTCTCTATCCAAAGGCGCATAGGACGTAAGTAGACTTGAAGTCCAAATGGAAAAGTAAACAAGGAAATAGACTTCATATTAAATGAAGGCAGTAGGTTTGGCCTGATAAGATAGAGGTCTCTCTTGAATCTATAATGTCGCCTGTCCGTCCCTGCTTTCTATATCTTGTCTATATCCAGTGTTATATGTTCGAGCCTTCCTTCTTGATATTTGTCCATAACATTCTGAATCGTGATTTAGTTCTCTTTGTCACATTCTACCGAATCAAACATGGTTTCACCTTTTTTCTATTAATTTATCTAGCTTGTTTTATTCATTCATTTATTTAATTAATTATTCATTTATCTATTCATTTTATCTATTATGTATTTTATATGTCTATTCATTCATTCTATTTACATATCTATTTTATGTTTATTTATTTATTCATATATCTATTACCCATCTGTGCTGTATCTTCCCTACCTATGCACGCTCGTGTCTGAAGTATTGAGACT
>NC_134785.1:70621956-70626956 GCF_046742065.1 Oratosquilla oratoria | reverse complement strand
ATAGATTGTATTATCAGTACAGAAATAAATACAGCTATACATTGATGTAACATACTGCAATGTTATGACACAGATCATTTAGAAGATCTTCAAAACAAAAGTTAGTTCGATTTTTAAACAGACTTGTTTTTTTTTTCTTCACATAGACACTGCTGTATAAAATTCTCCAAACACTACTGGTTATAATGAATTTTGAAACTCGAGCGGAAATATCGTCAAGAGTGTCATCATTTATTTACATATTTACATTTTACAACCTCTTGGATGATCGATCAACCGGGTTCTGAATTCAGTGCACGGGTGACTCTAGTATTTTCCTGAGGTGATTTTTCACCAACATGCAAAAATGAGCGAATACGTTTCTTTGGTGTTGTCTCAGGTGGACGCTTAAAAAAAAAAAAAAAAAAAAAAATATATATATATATATATATATATATATATATAATAAGGGTTAGGTTAGGTTTGATAAGCGTCTGCATGGGAAGCGTCCATTTGAGAAGCGTCCAGATGGAACTAAACCACTCAGAAAGCCTCTGTCTAAGGTCTTCTATCTTCCAAGTTGTGGTCATTCCAGTCTTCAAACAACGATGATGTATAGTTCATCTACTTCTGTAACTCCTTAGCGAAGGAGTAGAGGAATGTGTCCGAAATGAGTCAACCCTAGATTGGGTTCAGAGCACAGTGGATCGCTACAAATATAATGATTGATATTACACAATTATGGACTACAATCTATCATATATTTACATATATACATGTCTTGAATCCATTTAATTTTCACATCATGATAAATCAGTTTAATTTTTAAGGTACAGTGCACAAAGGACATCAAAAGGAATTCAACTTTTTTTTTTTTCGATACACTTCACTGAGCCTTGTGGTACTGCGCGTTTAAGTGATTGCGTTTTCAATCTTTTCCGTTTGTCTTTACGTTTTCAAATAGATTTCCTCTCAACTTTTTACAATACATTCTGCTTTATGTCGTCACTATAGAAGACGTGGATATACCACACTGACATCACAAGTAGTTTTAAGCACCTATATATCTTTTCTATATCTATGGAAGGTATATGCACTTGCAGAACACTACCTCGGCTGCAGTTCTTGTTTATGGATATAAACACGTTAGGTCTACACGTTTGAAAAATATTATATGGCTATTTCTTTCGATCACACTGCGTTCATCCTTGCACACAACTTACGAACGGGATAAAAAAAAAACTTTCTTTGGGAGGTAATTGGCATTTCCTTAGGAGTACACATAATATAAGCTTGCTGTTCATTCCCCAATAAAATGACTAAGGGAAATGAACAATTTGGTCCTGATAGGAACCTGTTCGTTTCAAGTCTGGAAAGTGAACTACCCAATTCCCGTCTCGAGAGGGCACGTAACGAGCCAATTCCACCACCCCAGTTGGAATTGGCCCGTTAACGTTAACTAAACTAACAACTTGAAGACGTATAAGTATTTTTCTGTTATACATGATACCAGCACCTTTCTTAGAAAGGACAAAGGAAGACACCCAAGGATCTTCCGAGAACACGTGAACGTTGGAATGAGACGGGACAACATTAGGGCTAAGCACCGTTTATGACTAGTCCATGAACATAGAAGACAATGATCGCTATACTAAGTATGTGTGCTTTGTGTCTTCAGATGTGTGTGCAGGGTTTGGGATAAGGTAACTCCCGCCAATAGCGATGCTCCGAGGCAACAAAGGAGCATTGCCATCAGAAGGAGTTTGCCAAATGAAGAGATTACCAAACAGACTCAGTCCGCTGGAGGAGACGGGGAAGTGATAAGGCCACTCCCTTTACCATGGGCCGATTCCCCTCATCTGTTACGCGTTCGGATGCGTAGAAATGACTTCGGTTATAATCTTTCCTCATTCGAATCTCGCAAATATCAAATGACCTCTTCGTCACATACTGAACGACGAGCTAAAAGAAGTTGAACCCTTACGGGATTTGTAATTTGTTGAAATGTTCTCGGGGAATTTGACAATACTGAACGCGAAGTCGTCTTCTACGAATTGAAATTCACAAAAGTTGACGGTAATCTGCCCAGTGTGAAGCGGGTGACGTACATTGCGGGAGAAAATTCGAAGTATTGTGAGAATGAAAGGGATTTGATCCCAATTGTAATAAGTAGCCTCGCCATTGCCTTAATATAAAACCACTTCAGAAACCCAATTATATATTCTTCTTTGCGTTTTGCTAAACGATTACACTTCATATTTTTTTTTTTTTTTGTGACTTGCATTTTTTATCTGTAATTCCTCGACATCTCAGAATTCTGGAAGTGATTTGTTTTACTAAGTGGTACATAGTCTTAAGTGATCTTTCGTATATAAAGTGCAAGTCTTGATACTATTGGAAGATTGTTAATAGAAATTCTCTTTTGGAAAACTAGTCTTGTTAGAAATACTGAAAAATATCTATATATCTGAACTATTCACTTTTCAAGAACGAAATATCAGTAACGTCTAAATATACTGCACAATATCATATAATCTCAGTTTTACAAATTCATCACTTCCGTCTTGAGGTGCAGCCCTGGAGGCTGACACTCGATCTCTCGCATATAAACACGCACACACACACGCGCGCGCGCGCACGTGCCGCGCTCCGGGCGTGAAAAAGCTTTCTCTGATGCTGCAAGATGTTACCTTCCCATTTCAGTGCTGAAAGCATTACCCATACATCAGGCAATAAGATCTACGACCTCTTATCTGGAAGAGTAATAAATGTCGATCACGAGACCAGCACGTGATTCAAGACCATGTTGAGGAATTTCACACGCTCACACAAGAGAACGATCACTTTATTTCTTATTTTATTTTATTTTATTTTATTTATTTTACTTTTTATTATTATTATTATTATTATTATTATTTTTTTTTTTTGGGGGGGGCAGTTCAGTAATTACAACATAATGTGAAGAAAATCCTAAGCTAAACACGAGATTTTTTTCCGGCAACAAATTCCATGACCCCCCCCCCCCCACACCACCACCACCACACATCATTTTTTTTTTTTCAAAGTCTGGTAAAAATCGTTTTTTAGATGTACCTATCAAATCTAGTAAACTTAATTTTTTGTTGACTGCAAACCATGGTCACAGATATAATTTCAGTGTCATATAGTAATTTTTTCACTCGTGAGTGTGTGTGTGCGTGTGTGTATGTGTGTGCGTGTGTGCGCACGTGTGTGTGTGTGCGTGTGCGTGTGTGTGTGCGTGCGTGCGCGTGCGGAAATCTTGAGCACCGGAAGTTGAGTTCCACAATTTATTTTAATATAATGTTAAGATTTGTCAAGAATACCGGCCAGCGGTTGAAGTATTAAGTTCCTTAAATTGTCCAGGAGATTTACTAAAGGGTTCTAATTAGAATAACGTTTAAGGTTTTCTCTATTCAATCCAAAGTTGCAAAATCATGTTCTGTTGCTGTACGCCATTATCATCACTATCAGATGGTATCACTTACATCTTAGCACAGTGAGGAACTTTATATATTTCTATTCTGGTGGTTCACAGAGGATTTTAATCAGCTATGGAGTGGACTCCGGACAGGTCGAGGTGTCGAATTGTCCGGATCCATCCCTCAGCTGGGAGATATTGTCCCAGTTAACTCCAGGACAGTCCCCAATGGACCACATCACATTCATGAAAAAATTGACATGTCGCCCAGTCTGAGATTGTTCATATTAATTCTACACACGAGTTTAATTTAAAAAACACAAACGTTGTACGTAATTTATCAATGGACTTACCTATACTTGCACCTTTATTTATCTTTATTTAGTAGCAAACACACAAGATAATGTAGACGATAAGATATAAGTTACACAGTCTTGATATTAAGCACATTTAGTTTCATAGCATCGTTTCGTGTTCTTTCCCCCCTCCTGCTCCTCCTCCTCCTCCTCCTGATGCTCCTCCTCCTCCTGCCCCTCCTCCGCCTCCGCCTCCTCCTCCTGCTCCCCCTCCGGCTCCTCCTTGGAGAATGTGGGCCTTGACCTCGACGGGTCCTTTAGTCGAAGTCAGACTCTTAGGGTTGATGTCCACTACCACATTCAGTCCTTCCTGACCCTCACACTCTCCTTCAACCTCTCCTTTGGCCTGGAAAGGTTTCTTCGTCGTATCAGAGAAGCTGAGACTCTTCCCGTTCGGGCTTCCAGTGACGACGTAACCGTTCTGGAGCGCAGAAGGTGAGGGCACGTCTCCAGGGACGCCCCCGGGCCAGTTCTCGGGACTCGCCGTACCCGCGTTGTTCTTCGGGTTGCCGCCCGGGCCGGGGACCGGGAGGGTCTCCTTGTTGCACGTTTTGCTCGGAGGAGAAGGCTGAATAGTGCAGAGGCATGTGGATGTGATGAGGTTGGGAGATGTGCTCGTGTTCAAGGTCTTCTTCCTCGTGTCTCCTCCGCTGCCTGAAGTCTCGCAGAGCTCAATGGCTTGGAAACATTGACTTGAATCCTGCGGAAGAACGTGTGTGTGGGGATAAATTACTTTGTTTAAGAAACACTCCTGATCAATGTGGTCTAAAATTGAAAAAAGGGAGAAAAGTGTTAATTTTTTTTTTTTAACGACAGCCAACACGATCTTGCTCGACTATAGAATAGTTATCTCAAACTACGGCGAGAGAATAGTGTAGACTTAACATTTCTGGATTCTAATAAAGTCTTTTATACTGTACAGCACGATAGACTGCTAACTAATCTCGGTTTGCATGGAATAAGAGATAAGTTGCTAAGGTGGATGACTCACTGGCTGAACAAACACAATAAAAAATTATTCTGAATTATAAAACTTGTAACTAGAAAAATGTTAGTTGTGGAGTTCCTCAGGGTTCCGTTCTACGATCACTTTTGTTTATAGCATACACACATACATACATACATACAATATATGCATATGAGCATACATACATATATAGATACACACATATATGCATATGTGGGTACATACAAATATACATACCTATAACATAGTTACAACATAT
>NC_134785.1:70611956-70616956 GCF_046742065.1 Oratosquilla oratoria | reverse complement strand
AACATTTCAGATTAGGCTCTACATTCCCCGAAAACAGTACCCTCAACCAATGAATTCAGTAATCCCTCCCGTATCCGAACGAATTGGGCCACATAGTGTTCGTATTTGAGGGAGTGTTCGGATACGCGAGGTGAAATCATCCCACCACCCCAAGGGTTCACCCCACCAATCCAGTGCTGTATTTGAAGTTCTGAAGGAATAGAATATACAATGCACATAAATCATGTAATAATAGATAAGGTTCGGATAATGACTGTTCGGAAATGGGAGGGATTACTGTACCTCATGAGGAAGATAAAGTTTGATTTGTGAGCACCATTGCTGTAAATAAGACTGCAAGATTAGAAGTCATGTTTGTTGGCTATGGCTTTCGGAAATGAGACTAAAAGATTCAATGGCACAATCAAAACCAACGATGTATTCACATGGTCATGAAGTATATCCTAATCTATAGATGTACAGGGTGGCACAAAAGTCACTGAGGGTTTTTAGTTTTTGATAACTGTCTTATTGTTACAAATACATTTATGGAATTTTGAAACAATATAGAAACATTGCCTCAGTACATGCGTTGCCTCTCTTGCGGTATGAACAATTATCCAATCTTGCTGGAACCACATATCGGGTCTAAGGTCAGTTATTGAAGAAAATATCGCAAATGGCAACCCCTCAGTGACTTTTGGGCCACACTGTGCAAGATCTACGAGCACATTTTAGTCATAACGTAAGCACTGCAGCAAAAGTAAGAGTGAGACCATTGCAGCCTTGACCCGTTGTCCATTCCTAAGAAATCAGTCTGCCAAATGAAATTGTCAAGTAGCTCTCCAAAATACGACTAAGAACTTGCTAGCACCCAGAGAAGAGCCAGTCAGGAGACGTGACCCCTCTCCGGCCCCCAGAGCGTCCCAACAGCCGAATAGAATCACCTGGTCAAGGGTCGTGTGTTCTCTTCGAACAAAATGGTGCGACTGGATAGGGAAACGATGGAGATTATGCATCTGCCATCGGTAAAGAATTTTGTGTGGGTGAAGGTTTTGCCATGTCATTTCAAACTTTTGTGGAGGATCGTCAGGGAGATCACTGGTTAATGGTAACGATTTAGGGTTGTTATGAACTTCGATTTAAGCGAATTTAGGAGATCTTGCCAAATCCACGGTGAAGACTGCAGAGAGAAGCTGATGAAACTGCGAAGCAGCAAGCAGCGAGAGCTAACACGGCAAAGAATGGAAGTAGAAGGAGAAGAAAGGTAGTACAAGATTGTGAAAGATAGAAAGTGGGAGGTGGGATAATGGAGGTAGAAGTAGAGATAGACAGAAGACTGTTTGGTTTGAGGGTTGAAGCTTGGAAGGCGCAGGAGGGGTAAGGTATGGAAATCAGGAGATGAAATAAGATATATATGATATTAGGAAATAGATGTGATATAGGCACAGAGCTTGCCCGAGCAGAGCTGTGGATAGGAAGAGCTCAGTCACTCGCTCCACAGGCGCCATCTTGCATCTATCGCTTGCAGCCTCACTGTCTCCCCGCCAGTCAATTCGGCCGTCAATGAGAGATTAATTTATTATATTTATGACACTGAATCTATGCTCATTATGTTCAGTCGGCGAGTGTGGGCGGCGACAATGGTTAGCTAGTTCGGTCGGCCAGTTTAGACAGCAAATCCGGTCGGCGAGTTCGGTCGACAACCCCGATCGGCGAGTTTACTCAGCGAATCCGGTCGGCAAATTCAGTCGGCGAGTTCAGTTGGCGAGTTCGATCGGCGAATCTGATGGGCGACTCCCATTGGCGAGTTCGGTCGGTGAGTTCGATCGGCGAGTTCAGTTGGCGAGTTCGATCGGCGAATCTGATTGGCGACTCCGATTGGCGAGTTCGGTCGGTGAGTTCGGTCGGCGAGTTTGGATAGCGACTCTGATCGGCCAGTTCAGTCAGCGAATCCGCTTGGCGAGTTTGGTTAGCGAGTCCGGTCGGCGAGTTCGGTCGACAACTCCGATAGGCGAGTTCTGTCAACGACTCCCATCGGCGAGTTCGGTCGGCGAGTTCGACCTCTCTCTCTCTTCAATACCATTCTTTCATGGAAAGATTGATGCACACCACATTAAGGTAGGTAGGTATGTACGTATAAGCGTATCAATATTGTTTTTAACAATATCAGTATACTAGTTAAAGAAGAAGCATAATTATAATGATGAAAATATATATTAACAACTAATATCATCAATATTAGAATAGCCTTCACACGCAACTAAGTAGGGGGAAGAGAGGTAAAACATAGATGCAAGATACCGCTTCGTGATTATGTGACTCTTACTGACCAATCACGCGCCACCAGTTCAGTGTAAGCATGGCGAAACTCTCCCTATCAACGGTTCTGTGGCGGAGCAGGGACGGAAAGACAGAACGAAGAAAGATGGAGGACGGGGGAAGAAGAAAGATGAAGTGTAGCAGGGTGACGGGTAGCAGACTGAAGAGGACGAGAAGTATGTACTGTTGACACAACGCACCCCCACTGCACACTCCCATAACACCACCTGTACTTGTCGGATTCCGCCGAGACGGACGACCTTAGCTTGAGAAGGAGGACCCTCGTCACGTTCAGGAAGAAGAAGAAGTTGGCCACGTTGGAGACCCCGACGGGCGCCTTGATGCACACGATGAAGATCCACTGGCTGTTGTTCACCGTCCAGCAGTGCTCGTTGTCGAACAGGGACCGCAGCGTGGCCCACGACCCCACGCACACTAAGGGCAGACCTACGTGGACAGAGACGGGAGGAACAAGAGGGACAGCGTGACGGATTGGGTCAAGTCAAGGTCTTACTCAATATAAGCTTAGTTTTCCGAGTACTTAGTTGCACAGATTAGGAGTAATATATGCAACAAAACATGCATTTCCCTCTTTAGAAAAGAACTATAACAATTATGAGATATTGGTGTTTATGAAGTTTATGTGTATTATCTATAAGTGTTTATTGTTTTCTTGTGTGTTCTTTCTGTTATTTGCTAGGAATACTGAAATGTCTAAATACACCTTTGACACCATGGGAAATATAGATATACCGTGTGCTTCACGAGCTATGCAAATAAGATAGTTTCATGAAGTACAAAAGTCTGTGAATCAATGGTTTACATGATGGTATTGTCATAAAACTACCCGGATCATACGGTATAACAGATATTAACCCCTAGATATATGCCATGTGCTAATATTAGGACAAAACGCAGGATCACAAAGAATAAGAAGATAAATCTAAGTACACACACACACACACATACACACACACACACGCGCACACACACACACACACACATACAACGCACACACACACACACACACACACACACACACACACACACACACACACACACACACACACATACACACACAACGCACATACACACACACACACACACACACACACACACACACACACACACACACACACACACACACACACACACACACACACATAGGCGGGGGGAGAGAGACAGGCAAACATACAAGTAGGCACCCGCATCCAGAAAATATGTCTATAAAAATCAGAGCCGAGAATATAGCTCTCCCCTTCGTATGGATAGGACAGAAGCGCTGGTAAACTACATCCCACAACGACACCACCAAGACCCTTTGCATAGGACGCAGACTTACCCCATCCGAGAACGACGTACATGGTGATGGCGGAGGAGTCGGTGAAGAGTGCCATGAAGATGAGGTTGTGCAGGTAGAGACCCTCCATCAGGATCCACGAGTAGTTGGCCAGGATGAAGTACTGCCACACGCAGATCATCAGCTTGCACGACCACGTCTAGTTCGGGTGTGGCAGGAAAAGGAATGATATCAAGAGGTTCGGAAAATGGAGGGATTGATGTAAAGACATTTTATGCAAGGGATGGATGGAGGGGAAGGCAAGTAAACAGGGTGTCTTTGTAAGGTGTCCTATGATGAAGAACAAAGCTAGAAATCATCATGGAAGAGTGTGTGTGTGATTACCGCCATCTCTCCTAGAATGTACCCTCACCAGTTGTATACCAAACATCATAGCACCATCACATCATATGCCATTAGCCAAGACAAAACCTCTGATGTGTCGCATCACCACCAACAACAGACAACATCAAGCAAACCTTAGGGTGAAACTCAAACTGAAAAGGATAGGGTGTATGTGCGGACGCTTTGTACAAGAAGGGTGTTATGGCACACACATTCGACCCAAAGATACAAAACAAGAATGCTGCCATCGCAGAATGAGGGAATCATAAATCAGTGAAACCAAATACGTAAAAATCAAATAAGTAGATAAATTGATATATATATATATATATATATTTGTATATATATACATACATGTATTTGTATATATATATATATATATATATATATGTATATGAGTGGAAGGTGGCAAGGAGGCGCAGGAAGATGCAGGAGTAAATATTCTCTTACGTTTCGACGGATGTCATCCTCAGAGAGACTACAGACTATCAGATCTTGTGGACATTATATACCCCCGTTATGGCTCATCCTGCCGGCCGTCTGGGAATGGCGCCCGCTGATTGGCTAATCGTTCCCCTGCAAGCTAGTGCATCCAAGGTCATTCTCGCTGCGGGTCGCGCCAGGCTAACATGTCCTTCTCGGTGATTGGTGACTGGGCTCGTCGTGATGTGTGCGGCTTCTATGGTTTTCCTTAATCACTTTCCCAGTCCGTGGTGGAGAACCTCGACGTTATTCCAGTTGGGAAGGTGCCCGTGTGTATCTACGTGTACCACCAAGGAGTTGGAAGTTCTGTGGTGGCGTAGATCACTCTTGTGTTCGTACACTCATGTTGAATGATGTCAACGAACATATCCAATTCACGGTAGAAATGGAGATGGAAAGAAAGCTACCCTTCCTGGACACACTCATTCACCGGGAGGACAGCAGCGCTAAATTCTCTGTCTACAGAAAACCCACAAACAGAGACGATTTTATACACTACCTCTCACGGCACAGCACGAGAACAAAGACTGGT
>NC_134785.1:70596956-70604456 GCF_046742065.1 Oratosquilla oratoria | reverse complement strand
CTCCTCATAGGGGGAGTTTGCGACGTTAAAACCGAATCACCAGTCACCATAATTTAATATCAGATTTATCAGAAAATTGTGAAGATGGATTTTTGATCGATCGTGGAAGGGGAGTGGCGCCGAGATTCTAAAGACTTCACACTGGGCAGATTACCGTCAATCGTCGTGAATTTGATTAGCTAAAAGAAAACCATGGCTACGGTATTCTAGACTTCCCTAAGCACATTTCAACATTGTGTCTAACTTTTGTAAGGGTTTAATCTCTCTTAGTTCGCCATTCATTTCTCGGTATATGATGCGAAAAGTAATTTGACATTTGGATATTCGAAAAAGAAGAAAATCGTAACCGAAGTCGTTTCTACTTAAACTCACAAATGTTTGGCGACAATCGGCCCAGTGTGAAGCGGACTTTATTTCCGAGCCACCGGACGTTGTCCGCTGTATCCGAAATCCGGGGAAACTGGGTCCGTTAAACCGATTGATCCGTGGGGCAAGTCACTGACGTGAACCTTCATGTCTCTATATTTGTCACTTGTTCATGAATTTTCCCACTAAGAGGAGTCCTCGAGTTGTTCATGATTACATTTATTTATAGTTATTTACAAGCACCTGGCTTCGCCAGCCACGGCTGCGCCGTGGGTGCTTGGCCTGCGGCGCTTGTCCCTTTTTGCCGGTTCAGTGGGGGACAAACATACACCCGGGTTCATTAAAAGACAGCCGGGAGTCATTTAAATTTTAGTTATTCTTAGATATATTTCTCTTTTTTATTTTACTTTTTCTTGCCTTCCCTTCGCTCTTACGTACTCTGCGAGTTAGTAGTCCCTCCTCGCAATCCATTTCCTTTGCGGAGCACAAAAAGGGCAATTTAGTAAAAGGAAGGTCCTTTGGCGGCATTTCGTTCACAGACAAATCTCTGAGAATGGGTCAGGGAAGGGATCTGATTAGATTGCCAAGAAGATTGGTGGGATGATTAGGGACAAGTACCCAATCGTTTGACTTTTATTTTTTTTTTTTTTTTTTTTTTTTTTTTTTTTTTTTGAGAAGTAGGGGATTCTGGGATGCTGTAGCACTTTGTCAGCCAAGAATCCCCTTTCTTACACATTTGACCTTCTCAGTTCTTCGAAAGTTGCGTGTGTGTTTTTTTACATACAAGTAAATACACATTGTTTATTTTTACAAATTCCTGTACACAAGACATAATGAAAACCAGCCCGAACAAACAAAAACCTCATACCCATGAAAATGCTTCTCCATGCATAATAAATATTTAGGAAATGGGCCAGAAATAAAGATGAAAATAAGTTAGACGAAGAAGACGAGGACGAATGAAGCTTCGAGGACGAAGAAAAAAAATGACGGTGAAGACGAAGAACACAAAGAAGACAACGAGGACAAAGAGGACGAGTAGGACAAAGCAGGCAAAAGCAAGCGAAGATGAAGACACAAAACGAAGGAAAAAGACGACAAAGAAGAGGAAGAAAACGAAGATGAATAAGACGAAGAACAAGAAACGAAATTAAAAGGAATAAGACGAAGAACAAGAAACGAAACCAAGAGGAATAAGACGAAGAGCAAGAAATAGAACGAAGAAGACAGCACAAGAAGAAGAAATAGAGGAAAGATAAAGAGAAGTAGAAAATGAAAAATAAGAAAAGGAAGAAGACATTGAAGAAGGTCATGACGAGGGGAAAGAAAGAAAGAAGAGGGAAAAGAGGAAGAAACCAGAGGAAGCTAAGGAAGTCAAGAAAGAAAAAGATCATGACAAGGAAAAAAAAAAAGAGAGAGAACGAAAAAGAGGAAAAGGGTAAGAAACCAGAGGAAGCTAAAGATCATAACAAAAAAAAAAGAAAGAACGAAAAAAAAGAGAGAACAAATAAATGAAAAAAGCAGAGGAGAGGAAGAGAAGAAACTAGAGAGAGAGAGAGAGAGAGAGAGAGAGAGAGAGAGAGAGAGAGAAAGCTCGATCTCTTACTTGGCTCGAGTCATTGAAGATGCGAGCTCCGTCCTCGAAGTTGAAGTTATGGGCAAAGGCCGTGGCCTCGAACAGCAGCGACGACTTGACGAGGACGACGATGGCCCTCAGCATGAACGAGGCGAAGAGGTGCAGGTGCAGAAGGTTCCTCGGGCACCGCAGCTTCCTGAAGGAGGGAGGGAGGGAGAACGGCCACGTTAGGTTAGTAACGGCAACAGAGGTGATACACGCGTCAGCATTACAGGAAAGAATGTTACATTGTGTGTGTGTGTGTGTCTGTGTGTGTGTGTGTGTGTGTGTGTGTGTGTGTGTGTGTGTGTGTGTGTGTGTGTGTGTGTCTTTATCTGTCTCTCTTTCCCTCTCTCCCTATCTCCTTTCTTCTTTCTCCTATCTTTGTCTGCTTCTCTCTCTCTATCTCTATCTATCTATCTATCTATCTATCTATCTATCTATCTACTGTATATATCTCTCTATCTATCTCTCTCTCACTGGTCCGCTCACACTTTGAATATGGTGTTTCCTTATGTCCCCTAAGATTTATTAAAGATATATGAACATGTTAGACAGGGTACAACGGCGAGCCACAAACTCGAGAAAAAAGGACGAAAAAAATATTGCTTCAGAAGTCGTCATACGAAAGGGTGGTCGAAGAGAAGCATCTCCCCATCAACAACTCCACCTCCATCTGGAAGTGCAGCCCAAAGGGTGTGGCATTCGGTCTCTGCTACAACGTAGATGACAGGCTTGTATTTTTTCCCAGAGGTTTATCGGAAGGAACTGGGGAGCGTTGGCAGCCGCTGTGGGGCTGCGGGTTTATAGTCAGTGACGCTCAAGGGATCTTTTTCCCCTCCGTCTTTTTCTTCTCTTCCCTTTCAGCGACCCAGACAGCCAACATGTATCACCCTTAATCCTCCTCTTCCTCCTCTCCTTTTCCTCCTCCTCCTTCTCCTCCTCTCCCCTTTCCCCTTCTTACCCTCCTCCACTTCGCTTTTCTTCCTCCTCCTCCTCCTGTCTCTTTTTCCTCCTCATTCCTCTCTTCTTCCCGTTACTTCTTCTTACCCTCCGCCTCTTCGCTTTTCCTCCTCCTACTCCCTCTCTTCCTCTTCCTCTTCCTTCCCTTCCTCCTTCTCCTCATCATTATCTTCCTTCTCTTCCTCCTCCTCCTCCTTCTCTTCCTCTTCCTCTTCCTTCCCATCCTTCTCCTCCTCTTCTTCCTCTTTCTCTTCCTTCTCTTTCTCCCCTTCTGTATATTTGTAGTTGATTATCTACATTGGGTTTGGTGAGACAAACGAGGTGAGGTTGCGTTCGCTTTAATACCTCAGTCTTCTCTTATCACAATCATGTAGCAACCTCCGAGCAAAACTCGGGAGGCTGCCAAATTCCATTTACAGGCATAAATTGGTAGTTACCACTACACAACTAAAAATAATTTATTTTTCCTATATCTACAAAGTACAATGCATGTACTGAGTCTAGACAATCAGTATTCATGCATGGGGTAATATTTACATAAGATTTACGAAAGATAGAGGACAAAAAGGAAATATGTGATAAAGAAATAAAATGTTGACATATATCTGGAGGTTGGCAATGTTGAACGGAGACGTCTATTGTTTTGCCAGGTGTTTGGATGTAGTGCGAAGCGCCTGGCTCCTCTCACCACTGTCGGGTCCTATGACAATGGAGGGTCCCTTGGGAGACAAATCCGAGCACAATAGAGGGTCCCTTGGGAGACAAATCCGAGCACAATAGAGGGTCCCTTGGGAGTTGTCTGAAGATGTCGGAGTTCTCTCTCACTCCACATGCGTGAGTGCGTGTGTGCGTGTGCACGCTAGACATCTGACGGATTGGCTCTTCCTTTCAATCACCTTGCAACACTACCTCCTCCTCTTCCTCTTCCATCTCTTCCTTCTCCTCCTCCTCCTACTCCTCCTCCTCCACCTCCTTTTCCTCCTCTTATTTCTCTTCCTCCTCCTCCTCTTCGTCCTTCTCCTCCCCTGTTCTGTATCATCTAAAACGTTACCAGTCCTGACATACCGCCTCTTAAAGCTTCTCTAATCCTCAGCTTCACCTTTTCCCTCTTTTTCTTTCTACTTTTTCCCCCTAAATCACCTCACCCTTCAACGTACTTCCCGTCCCCCTCGAAACTCCTCTCATCCTCATCCTTATAATCTCCCTCCTCCTCCTCCTCCTCCTCTTCCTCTTCCTACTTTTTCAGATTTTTTTTTCTTTGGCGCTCCATTAGCTTTCCGGAACAGAAACTCCCAAATCCCCTTGAAGAGAAAAACCTTTTCACCTCAGTCAATTGGTCGTGTCGCCTCATCAATGTCTTTGCTTTCACATCACGAAGAAATCATCGGGATTTCGTCTCCTCTTCCCCCTCAAAAAATGGCTATAGGGTCGAGATGATAAATTCTCATGCCAAAAATACCACTTTTGGAAAAGAAAAGTGTTTGGGTTCATAAAAGTTCCTAGGGATGCCATGCTTCATTTTTTTCTTCTTCACCTTCATCATCTTTATCATCTTATTCTTATTCTCATTATTATCATTATTCACCTTCATCTTCAAATCTTCATCATCTTCAATATCTTCTTTTTATTATTATCACTATTCACATCATCATCTTCATCTTCATCATCTCATTATTATTATTATTATTCACCTTCATCTTCGTCATCTTCAACAATTTCTTCTCATTATTACTATTATTCACCTACATCTCCATCATCTTCATTATCTTCTTCTTCACCATCATCATCTTTTTCATCTTATTTTCTTCTTATTCATCTTCATCTTCGTCATCTTCTTAGTCTGAGACGCGTCAAAGTGAAGGCGCCTTCTTTCCACGGTGACAATACATCACAAAAGTCTTTAGAAGAAAAATTAAGATAATGGTTAAGAACTTTAATCTCGCTCTTGTCATGAATAAGTGAAAAGTCGTTTGAGAGGTGTGCACGCACGCGCGCACGTGTGTGTGTGTGTGTGTGTGTGTGTGTGTGTGTGTGTGTGTGTGTGTGTTTGTGTGCATTTAAGTGTTTATGTGTATACCTAATCGCAAGATACGAAAAATTCGATACGCTCGCTCTCTTCTCTCTCTCTCTCTCTCTCTCTCTCTCTCTCTCTCTCTCTCTCTCTCTCTCTCTCTCTCTCTCTCTCTCTCTCTCTCTCTCTCTCTCTTTTATTTTAAGTACAACTTCTCCTGGCCTTACTAGGAGAAGAAAACTTATGATGAAAAAATTCCGAAACCTTTTGTTTTTGTTTTCGTTTAAACGACTTACGATTGTGAAAGCGAGCCTAACGCATATTCAAGCTCAAGTAAACTTATTGAAGTTCCTTTAAACTACTTTTTTACGCATGAAGAGGCTTAGGGAACCTGACTTAAAAATCTGAATGTGATAAATCAGGCAAACAGATTCCAGGGAACACAGAAAGGGTATGTAGCCCCGTAGATTTACAGAGAAAGAATTTTTCAAGCAAGTCGACGTTAGTTCAAGATTGTTACAACAGGATTATCCTCAATCCAGTCTTTGTATATATTCTCCCCTCTCTCACTCTCACTCTCTCTCTCTCTCTCTCTCTCTCTCTCTCTCTCTCTCTCTCTCTCTCTCTCTCTCTCTCTCTCTCTCTCTCTCTCTCTCTCTCCATCTCTTTATCTTTCCCCTCCTCTCTATCTGTCTATCTATCTATTTCTCTCTCCACCTCTCTCTCTCTCTCTCTTTCTCTCTCTCTCTCTCTCTTTCTCTCTCTATCTCTTTATCTTTCCCCTCTCTCTCTCTCTCTCTATCTATCTATCTATATATATATATACAATATATATATATATATATATATATATATATATATATAATATGTGTGTGTGTGTGTGTGTGTGTGTGTGTGTGTGTGTGTGTGTGTGTGTGTGTGTGTGTGTGTTTATTTCCCTCTCTCTCTGTCTCTATCTCTTTCTTTCTCTCTCTCTCTCTCTCTCTCTCTCTCTCTCTCTCTCTCTCTCTCTCTCTCTCTCTCTCTCTCTCTCTCTCTCTCTCTCTCTCTCTCTCTCTCTCTCTCTCTCTCTCTCTCTCTCTCTCTCTCTCTCTCTCTCTCTCTCTCTCTCTCTCTCTCTCTCTCTCTCTCTCTCGAACAGAGGAGGAACATTGAAAGACGCTGGGCCAATCGTGAGTGAATCTGAACTAAAGTGAACAATAAGGATTGAAATTCAGTCGTTAAAGATCAACTGTTGCCTTGAGATCCACTAAGTTGAAAGAAATCCAGTGCCCCACAGTGGCTGGCAACGATCCTGAGAGAGCAGTCGCCGGTTGATAAGTCCTTGCGTGGAAAGTTGGAGAAAGATATTAATGGTTGAAATTGAAGTTGATGACGGTCTTCGTTCGGAGACCACGTCTAAGGGTGTAGACGGGTCTTACGGGCAGCAGGGAGATATTACTCTCCGACGTCCATCACTCTGGTCGTCCTTGTGTTTGTGTATATGTATATACAGTATATATAATATATATATATATATATATATATATATATATTATATATATATATATATATATATTATAGTATGTATGTATGTGTGTGTGTGGTGTGTGTGTTTGTTTGTGTGTTTTTTTGTGTGTGTGTGTGTGTGTGTGTGTGTGTGTGTGTGTGTGTGTGTGTGTGTGTGTGTGTGTGTGTGTGTGTGTGTGGTTTTAGATTACATGTTGGAATCGTGATCGACAGCTATTACCCTCCCGGAAGAGAGCTCAGAGCTCATATATGACCGATCTATGGGTAATGCTGTGACCTTACACGCACACACAACTCCCTGTGTGTGTAGGTGTGTGTGTGTGTGTGTGTGCTTGTGTGTGTGTGAGTGTGTGTGTGTGTGTGTGTGTGTGTGTGTGTGTGTGTCTGTGTATGATAACAATGAATTCCTCTGCCTCGCTTTATGAAACAGAGAATGTAGTTATTCTATGAATCGTATGTGGTATAGTATTTCTCACCTATCTGTCATTATACACAACCTATACGCACTTTATTAGGTCAAGGTCACACACAACCATCAAATTATACCGAATGAAAAAGGGTCAGATATCGTAACAAAGGCCTCATCGAAATTAGCCATTTTTCTAGCCAACTCATGCCTTAATAATGTGGACATTTCCAGCCGTCCTATTGCTGTGGTTGGGTGGACTGCAACTACCTTGACCTTAATGGCTGCATTTGCCGTTGTGGCTGAATTTCAATTGGTGTTGGCGGAAGAGGTCATCGATGTCATTTTGGGTGTAATCCCTCGGAATTTATCATGGGATTGGAATGGGATGGGATTGGGGTGGGATGGGATGGGATGCAGAGTGAGCTGCCACTTGTGGGATCTCTTGAGGGAGCAAGTGGGAAGGGTCCTGCAGGAGGAGGAGGAAGAAGACGCGGAGTTCGGGCCAAGGAGAAGCTGCTCTAAGTGCGAAGAAGAACGAGAAGGAGAAGAAGAAGAAGAAGAAGAAGAAGAAGAGAAAGAGAGAGAAGAAGATGGGGAAGAAGAAGAAGAAGAAAAGGATAAGGAAGA
>NC_134785.1:70571956-70591956 GCF_046742065.1 Oratosquilla oratoria | reverse complement strand
AAAATTTGACGCAGCCCGAAGGGATTTCTCCCCGTCTTCTCCTTTTCTGCATGAGGGGACGGAGAGGGGGGGGTCGCCGATTTAATGAAGCGGCCTTGCTATGGATGTGCTGTGTCTTGCGACACTGCTTCTGACCCAGGGCAGTGGGCGAGATGCAGGGATGACCCGTCATCCAGGAGGTGCCAAGATAATAGGAGGGAAGAGAGTGGAGGGGAGTGGAGTGTGATAGGAATGGGATGGGTGGGAGTGGTTTATATATATATATAAACATATGTATACATATATATATATATATGTATATGTAAGCGGAATAGGAAACACAGGAGTCTTAGTCTTGAGTTTATTCCTGACTAGTTTCGCAGGTATGCTTTTTCAAAGGAATATGTGTACAAACGGGCTGTGGGCATTTTATACATGGGGTGGACCTCACCACCTCTCCGAGTTGCCATAGTTGGTGGCGAATGTGAATATCACATTGTGGCTCATGTAACAATGAAGACATTTATACAATTAAATATGATAACACTAATACCAAAGAGATTAATAATAGAAAATGTAACAATAGTAATGATAACGATGAAGATAAATATTTAATTAATAATATTAACAATAATGACAAAAATGATAATAGCGGAAATAATAACAATAAGATAAAAGTAATAATAATAAAAACACTAATAAAAATAAAAATAATAATACTAATAACCAAGAAATAAGAAATTATTAATAGTAATCATGACAATAGTGAAAACAATGATAATAAAAACGAAAAATTAATTAAATGTTTAAATAGTAACAATAATAATAACAATAATAATAATAAAGATAATGAAAGTAATAATAATAAAGATGGTAATAATAAAAATAAAAATGTAATGATAAAATTATAAATATAATGATAGAAATAATAAATAATAGTTATAATAACAATGATGATAATAATAGTGTTGAAAATAAAATAGCATTAAAAGAATAAATCATGATAAAAAGTTGGGGCAAGGTAGCATGGAGGAACTTCAGAGTGAAAGGAAGAAAGCTGGAGAGGGTAGGCCGAAGTGGGAAAAAGGTATCTACTTAGGGAAGCCATTCTTGGAGGGCAAGTGTCGCGGTAGATTTTGTCCATTTCGAGTCACCAGTTCTCTTGTTTGTGTTTTTGTGGTTGGCAATGTAAAGTGATTCAATTATTTTCCGTTGTTTTCTTGTGTAGTCCTTTAGCTAGAATGGTGGAACCCTCCCAGTTAGGCAAATGTCCCTCTGTGTCAATGTGGTTAACTAGAGCGTTGGTTTCTCGGTGGTGTCTAATGTCCGCTTTGTGTTCCTTGAGTCTGTTGTTAAGTCCTCTGTATGTCTCTCCGTAGTATGCACAGTCACATCCTTTGCAGGGAATTTTGTAAACGATGCTATTGTCACGGTTCGTCTTGGTTCTGTTGGTGGTCAAGTGTCCTATTTTCTTCCCTGTGTCATTTACTATGATGAGTCCTGTCTGTCTCAACGTTTTGGAAAGCATGTGAGAGAGGCCAGAGTTAGGAACCACAAGGTATCGTAAATTTGTCCTCTCTTCACATCCTTTCCTCTGTCTGATTTTAAGGGAAGGACAGCGACATCGAGTCCGGCTTCAAACAAGGTGTTCTATTATGCTGTTCCATTGCAGCCAGGGACAACAGCAAGACCATCCCCAGGAGATACGTTCGCGCCCTTCAAGAACTCCTTGACAATGACGACATCATCATCACGACCGCCGACAAAGGAGGTGGCGTTGTCATCATGAACAAGAGGGTCTACACCAACAAAATGGAACGTTTACTCTCTGACCAATCCACATATTGTAAACAAAGGGACGGTACAGCCAGCAAAGAAGCCAAGAAGTTCAACACCGACATCAGAAAAATCCTCAAAAGAACCGAAAAGGGAAAAAGACTCCTCTACCTCCTAGAGGAAGACCCAACAATCCCATCCATGAAAGGACTTCCGAAAATCCACAAACAGGACATTCCCCTCCGACCTATAACTTCTGGCATAGGTAGCGCACCACATAGGCTAGCCAAGCTATTAGCCAAACCTCTTTCATCCTCCTTAGGTAGCATTAGCGGAACACACCTTAGAAACTCCTCCGACCTAATAGACAGACTCAACACACTTGACTTCACAGACCAACGCCTGATAAGCTTTGACATCACTTCCCTCTACACAAACGTAACAATAGACGGTGCCCTTCGGGCTGTTAAAGAAACAGTACAACACATTGACACCGACAACTTACCCATCAACAAGCGTGACTACTTGGAGTTGGTGGACAAGTGCATAAAATTTGGTTCCTTTACTTTTAACAAGCAGGAATACAGACAACATGAGGGGCTTCCAATGGGGTCTCCATTGAGTGCGGTGGCAGCATCGCTCTACATGGAGACTTTGGAAAGGGACCACCTTCTGCATATCGTCCCAGCTAACTCCAGGTGGTACCGTTATGTTGACGACATCCTCTTCATTTCACACAAAACAAAACAACACAAGAAACATACTGGAACAACTGAACAACGTGGACAAAAGAATTAAATTCACAGTAGAGGAAGAGACCAACGGTTCCCTACCTTTCCTAGACGCTGTCGTCATCAGATCGGACAGCAGCGCTAGGTTCAAGGTATACCGTAAACCGACAAACAAAGACGACTTCATCCACTATTTTAGCGCACACGACGAGAAGACCAAATCAGGGGTTATCATTGGGTTTTACCTTAGGGCTCTTAGAATATGCAGCGAAGAGTATTTACAAGAGGAAATTGAATACGTAACCGCTGCGTTCAGGAACCTAAGGTACCCAGAGGGCATGTTAGGGACGTCACTACGGAAAGCCATTAAAATCAGACAGAGGAAAGGATGTGAAGAGAGGACAAATTTACGATACCTTGTGGTTCCTAACTCTGGCCTCTCTCACATGCTTTCCAAAACGTTGAGACAGACAGGACTCATCATAGTAAATGACACAGGGAAGAAAATAGGACACTTGACCACCAACAGAACCAAGACGAACCGTGACAATAGCATCGTTTACAAAATTCCCTGCAAAGGATGTGACTGTGCATACTACGGAGAGACATACAGAGGACTTAACAACAGACTCAAGGAACACAAAGCGGACATTAGACACCACCGAGAAACCAACGCTCTAGTTAACCACATTGACACAGAGGGACATTTGCCTAACTGGGAGGGTTCCACCATTCTAGCTAAAGGACTACACAAGAAACAACGGAAAATAATTGAATCACTTTACATTGCCAACCACAAAAACACAAACAAGAGAACTGGTGACTCGAAATGGACAAAATCTACCGCGACACTTGCCCTCCAAGAATGGCTTCCCTAAGTAGATACCTTTTTCCCACTTCGGCCTACCCTCTCCAGCTTTCTTCCTTTCACTCTGAAGTTCCTCCATGCTACCTTGCCCCAACTTTTTATCATGATTTATTCTTTTAATGCTATTTTATTTTCAACACTATTATTATCATCATTGTTATTATAACTACTATTTATTATTTCTATCATTATATTTATAATTTTATCATTACATTTTTATTTTTATTATTACCATCTTTATTATTATTACTTTCATTATCTTTATTATTATTATTGTTATTATTATTGTTACTATTTAAACATTTAATTAATTTTTCGTTTTTATTATCATTGTTTTCACTATTGTCATGATTACTATTAATAATTTCTTATTTCTTGGTTATTAGTATTATTATTTTTATTTTTATTAGTGTTTTTATTATTATTACTTTTATCTTATTGTTATTATTTCCGCTATTATCATTTTTGTCATTATTGTTAATATTATTAATTAAATATTTATCTTCATCGTTATCATTACTATTGTTACATTTTCTATTATTAATCTCTTTGGTATTAGTGTTATCATATTTAATTGTATAAATGTCTTCATTGTTACATGAGCCACAATGTGATATTCACATTCGCCACCAACTATGGCAACTCGGAGAGGTGGTGAGGTCCACCCCATGTATAAAATGCCCACAGCCCGTTTGTACACATATTCCTTTGAAAAAGCATACCTGCGAAACTAGTCAGGAATAAACTCAAGACTAAGACTCCTGTGTTTCCTATTCCGCTTACATCAACCTGTCAGAATGTCTCAACATATATATATATATATATATACTGTATATATATGTATATGTATGTGTGTATATATATATAATATATATATATATATAGTGTATATATATGTATATATATATATATATATATATATATATATATATATATATATGTATATATATATTGAAATATTGTGACAGGTTTGAGGAAGGTGGAAGAAGACACGGTTCTTGGTCCGAGTTTATTCCTGACCGGTTTCGCTTTTGTTACGATACCTGGCCCTTTTTCATACTGTATACAGTAATTTGATGGTTGTGCGTGACCTTGACTGATAAAGTGTATGTAAGTTGTGTATGATGATGAACAGATTAGAAATGCTATACTATGTACTCTTCATAAAATAAGTACATTCTCTGTTACATAGAGGAAATCATTGTTATCATATTTAGGTACAATTTTCTATCTGCTAGTTGTTTCTTGAAATAGAGAAATGTCTTTAACATGCAGGGCTGTACTCTCGGGGGGTGGGGGGTGGGGTGGGGTGGGGGTGAACTATCCCCTGGATTTTTTTTTTTTTTTTTTTTTTTTTTTAATCCAGATATTCTATTACCTCACCAAATTGGTGTAGTCACCAGAAAATGTGGAAGCAATGTAAAAAAAAAATATATATATATACTGTTTAAATATATATATATATATATATATATATATATATATATATAAAGAAATCGGTGATGGGGGGGGGAAGCATTCGCCCTTCTGCCGGAGGGTACATCCCTGATATATAAATACTGCAGAGTAAGGAGATGAGGGAAATGGAAGTTGAAGACAACTTGTTTGACACAAAAACCCGGTGTACTGACTGGCGAGTGTCATTCCATATTTTGTGTATATGGACGACAGGGATTAGAGTTGCCTGCCTGACACATCAACAGACCGAGTGACAACTTCGTGGTAGATTTCTTAATCACACGTGATCTTACCCCCCACAATTCCTTCTTATGGTTTCGCAATTTTCCTGTATATACATATATGTATATATATATATATATATATATATATATATATATATATATATATATATATTGATTCAAACTATGACAAATGTAACTGAAGGCGGAGAAAGTATACGAGGAATAATGGAAGAATTTTACTGCCTTAACGTTTCGACCTTTAGGATCTTGATACCAAAGTTTGGTTTGTGATCAAGACCCAAAGGGTCGAAACGTTAAGGCAGTTAAATTCTTCCATTATTCCTCGTTTACTTTCTCCGCCTTCAGTTACATATATATATATATATATATATGTATATATATATATGCACATATATATATATATATGCATATATATATATATATATATATATATGAGAGAGAGAGAGAGAGAGAGAGAGAGAGAGAATTTTTAATAAAGCCTTACTTTTATTTTTTTCTTTTCTTTTCTGTTTTACGACACATTCCTCTTTGGTCTTTAGACCAAATGTATTCCACACCTACACACAGAGATATCCTACTTCTCCAAGCTCACTTGATTCCTTTGAGGCAAAGGGTATATCATTACCACACCTCCCCATCTCCTCAAGTTAAGACCCCGTGACACTTCGCGTCAAATTGTGTGGAACTGATCCCGGTGGTCCCCGGAACACACTCAAAGTGAGGCGCAAGGGGCACTTGACGCGCGCCACAGTCCACCCAGCAGGGGCGGGCTGGTGACGCGCCTCACTCACCATCTCAGAGAAGTCTCAGCTCC
This sequence comes from Oratosquilla oratoria, assembly GCF_046742065.1. NCBI lineage: Eukaryota > Metazoa > Arthropoda > Malacostraca > Stomatopoda > Squillidae > Oratosquilla > Oratosquilla oratoria. Next base: position 70,586,085 of record NC_134785.1, on the reverse strand, counting down.
ACTGGTGTCGTGAAGATGTTATTCAACTAATAGAATTGCATAAGGATAACGTGTGCCTGTTGCAAGTGAAACATCACCAGGACAAAATTGTGGCAACCTTAATGAACCGAGTAGAGCGCGTTACTCACCCACGGCAATGAGTCACCGTTTGAACACAGGACGGTTAAGATGCGCGCGCCAGGCCACCCTGACTCAAAAGACGCGTAGTGTGACGTGGCTTTCACGGTTTCAAGATCACCTACCTGAGGGAGGCGAGGATGACAAAGGAGACGACAAGAGTGCCCAGGGAGACGCTGTAGCCGACCAGCGACATCTGCTTGATGATCGGGAGCCATTCCTGAAACAAGACCAAAAGAAGAGACCCGTCAAGGAGTGTTTACAGAGTGGGGCGTCGCGCGAGACCCGTGAGTTTATGAAACTCTGTTGACGGATCCCCTAAGATAACACTTCAAGAGCAACTTGATTCCTTCTCCTCACCTCAATCAAGGGGTGCTGTAGCTCAGTCAGGGGAGGGTTGATGATCTCCCGGGTCAAGCAATGGGAGTAGTTGGTCCAGCCTGAGCCTTTTCCTACGTCTCTTCCTCGACCACCGCCCTCGAGAGCCTCATCCTTCGTGTCGTTCAATCCTGCTGTGGCGTTGCCTGCTCGGGCTTCCTCCGTCTCCACCTCAAACCACGATCCATCCGCCATACACGTTCGTGTGGCTATGAACTGGAAAAAAAGAAAAAAAGAAAAAGGAAATTTTCTTTATCAATGCTACACGTATATTGGTGTCTGTGACAGTACTAAAATTGGTTTTAGCCGCTAAATCACGTGTGGTAATACACGCTATCATTATTATAGGAAAGTGTAAATTTCTTTTGTAACGCTGAGAACCATAGAAGATTCAATAACAGTATCCTTTATACGAAAGCCAGTATACATCATAAGCACCTTTTATATTTGTCTTTTTACGTAATTGTTTTCTTTTTTCTCTGTTGTCATTTACTATTGTTGTCTATTGTCGTTTACTTCCTTGAAATTCATCATTATTCTCAGGTTGGTGTTTTTACATCATTCTTTGAGGTGCTCGAAGAGTAAACATAAGACATGATATTTCTTCCTATAGGTTCAGTTCACGCGTATCGTCTCTTCGCCGTCCGCCGTCCACGACACAACGTCGTGCTCTCAAATCACCATGGATGTCTATGGACGCTTTCACACGTCACGAACACGACCCCGTGTTTAAAGCGTTCATATATATCCATGGTTATTTGAGAGACGACGTCGTGTCGTGGACGGAGGACGGCGAAAAGTCGATACGTGTGAAACGAGCTTTAGGGTTTGTCCTTCAGTTCCCGTTTTCAATTTCTTTATTCTATTTTATATATTTGTTAATTAATTTATCTATTTATTTATTCTATTTTAATACTAAGCATACACTATTCTACTTTTTAACTAGGAATACCGTACGGTGATTTTTTTAACTAAGAATACTGTACTTTTTTCCTAAGAACACCTCACGGATGAGCAATTTTCGATATGGTACTCGAGTTCTCCGATACGACCTCAGAACTCACCCCAGGTTTAAGTCCGGGAACGTAGTCCGGGCAGGGCTGCTCTAAGGTCGTGTTGGGCTCGGCAGGTCCCCAGCACATGATCGAGTCCCAGACCCGGGGACATGCGACCCGAGGTTCCTCCACTTCGTCAGAGCCGCCGAAGGAGTTCTTCCGGCTGCTCGAGGTCCAGTTTCCAGCGTGGGGAGCGTCTGTGCAAAGAGGAAGGTGGTTTGTCAGACGAGGCTGTTCTTAGGCATGAAGAAAGTTGTGGTGTCTGTGTCTGTGTACACAGACACAGACGCCGACTTAGACAAGGAAGCGCACTCTCTCTTTCTCTCTCTCTCTCTTTCTTTCTCTCTCTCTCTCTCTCTCTCTCTCTCTCTCTCTCTCTCTCTCTCTCTCTCTCTCTCACACAACACACACACACACACACACACACACACACACACACACACACACACACACACACACACACACACACACACACACACACACACACACACACACACACACACGCACACACAATTACACGCACACATAGAGTTGTGGATATCTGGAACAAACTGAATGAAATAATAGTGTGTGCAAAAATTATATACGAATTTAAGAGCAAACTAAACACTGCGAGATACAAAGACGGGACTCCACGAGCATAGCTCCCCTTCCTGTAAGATACAACTAGGCAAATACAACTAGGTAAACACACACACACACACACACACACACACACACACACACACACACACACACACACACACACACACACACACACACACACACACACCACACACCACCACATACACACATACACACATACACACACACATACACACACACGGTGCTCTGTTCCCGTCCTCCTACAGATAGAAATTTAACGTAAAGCTTGTTGTTCCGTTTGTGAACAGACATGCCCTAATAGGCATCCACGATGCGCCTCAGACCAAGAACTCCAATTCCAGACAGACCCTTTGGAACTTACTGATCAGATCGCGGTGCCGAAGCTGAAGACACTTGGTCTCCTCCTGAAGAAGCAGATGCTGGAGCCAGGCCAGCTTCTTCTCCTTGGACCAATGGTCATCGAACTTGTTATCCCCCTTCCAGGAGACGCTGCTGCTGCTACTGGTGGTGCCGTTCTCGTTCTCGCCGTCTTCCAGTTCGATGTCCAGATGGACGCCTTCGGGACCCGGACCTTCGAGAACCAACGGGTCTCCGTTCTTGGGTTGTTGACCCAGGTCGGGATCCCTCGGCGGGTCTTCAGGGGTCATGGAGTTCAAGTGACGGGTTCCTGGAAATCAGAGAGACGGGAAAGGATGTATATTTCGAACTTGTATAGAATTAAGTAGCTATATTTACCGAGATAGAAAGTATAGCAAAGTAATGACAACTCGATGAGATGGTTAACTTTGTGCAGGATGTCTTCTGTACTTCCTCCGCATATCCCTGAGTTATATATATAAAAAAAGTTACATCACCATAGAATATACCAATCTCTCTAGATACAAGTAGACTTCTGAAGCCTACGTGGATCAGTGATTAGCACTTGTTCCACGATCATGAAAATTTCAGATTCGATCTCCGGGAGTTGGTAAGGCATTTGTTCAAGTGACACGTTATTAGCTTTCCAACCCCACTGTGCAACAGCTGACATCAGTATCGCTTCTCCCTGTCAGCACGTTATCAACTTGGTCGAGCTGATTAATGAAAATTATTTCAGATTCCAGACAACCTTAAGTCGGATTGAACCACTACAATGAAGTTGCATTGTTCTCCAGATGATAGACAGATGATCCGGCAGTGTCCTATCAACTTTCACCATCACTTTCACTCTTATTAACTGTGTATGTGTGTCTACAGACATACATATGTGCATGCATACATACATGCATACATATATTTATGGAGCCATTCATTCATATATACTGTACATACACATATAAACACATTCATACATGAATACACATATATACATATATGAATACATATATATATATGTATATATATATATATATATATATATATATATATATGCAAGCAATCACATCACCGTGATACAAAAATGCAAAATAACCACAGGAGAAGGGGAACTTGTAGGCAGTAAGTACTTTCGTATATTACATCTTCAGGTTAAATGAAAGAGATACAGAGTTGTGTCTAAATGTAAGTATCAGGTAGCAACCGTAGAGGGTGAGGGGGAGACAATACAATGCGAAAGGCGGGGATGACCTTATCTCTATCGGCAACAATTTTAGCCAAAGGAAAAAACTACAAGAAAGAAATATAATAGAATCCTGCTTCATATCAGACACGTTTGATAGAAATATAAACTTAAGCTATGGACATTTTAAATGTGATAAACTGGTAACCCAAATGGTGACCCAAATATTAAGGCCAGATTGAACCTTGTGTGTTGGTCAGGTCGATAGAGGTAAGGTCATCCCCCCCTTTCGCATTGTATTGTCTCTCCCTCCCCACCCCCCATCACGGTTGCTACCTGATACTTACATTTAGACACAACTCCGTATCTCTTTCATTTAGCCTGAAGATGTAATATACGAAAGTACTTACTGTCTACAAGTTTCCCTTCTCCTGTGGCTATTTTGCATGTATACAGTACATATATATACATATATATATGTATATATAAATATATACATATATACATATATATATATATATATATATATATACATATATATACATATATGTATATATATATATATATATATATATATATACATCTGAATACAGTACATACATCTACACACATAGATGCATACATTATACATATATACATACCTACAGCACACATATATACATACATACACATACACACATCCATACATACATACACACATACATGCATATATATACATATATATATATATATATATAGATATATATATATATACATACATCTGAATACAGTACATACATCTACCCATCCATCCATTCATATATATACAGTATATATACACATATGCATACATTATACATATATACATACCTACAGCACACATACACACATACATACATACACACACATACATAAACACATACATGCATACATACATACATACACACATGCATGCATACATACACATATACATGCATATATACATACATACACACATACACACACATATGAGCACATACATGCATACATACATACACACATACATGCATGCATGCATACATATACATATATACATACATACAGTAGATACATACATATATATATATCTAATATATACATCCACACATAATACATACATAATACATACATACATACATACATACTTAATACATACATACATACATACATACATACTTAATACATACATACATACACGATTCACCCTATAATAACCGAGCATGTGCCCTCCTGGGCGAAAACATAGCCAGAAATAAAAAGACCTTTTCCAACGTGACGTGTAATTAGCTGTCACTAGGAATATTTCTATAAGGCTCGTGGGTTCATTCGTGTATGTACGTATGTGTGCATGTATGTATGTACTGTATGTATGTGGGTGGCTTATGTGGGTGAATGTATGTGTTTTTGTGTATGCATGTGGGGTGATGGGTGTAAGCATTTATGTGTGTGTGTGTGTGTGTGTGTGTGTGTGTGTGTGTGTGTGTGTGTGTGTGTGTATGTGTGTGTGTGTGTGTGTGTGCTTGATTGCATGCTGATATCTAATTTCCGTTTTCATGATAGACCTTAAAAAATGTCGTCCTCATAAATTCCCATATTTATTTTCCTAATCAACTTGCATTTCAGATCATTTTTCTTACCCTTCAACAGCAGTGCCTCATTTCTGTCATTATAGCAAACTTAACCCTCTTGATGCCCAAGCACTTAGGGCAAAGGTGAGGCGCCAATCAGAGATACGGTCCACCTGATGTAAGCTCCGATTTTTTTTTTTTTCTTAGCATTTGTTCTCGTGTTTTGAACCAACTCTCTGCCTAATGGATAATATCTATCTAATCATTGCAAATCTAGAACTGATTATGTCCGTCTCATGTAGTCAGTCGATGTACACACTTTGATGCCTACAACTTTGGATTTTTTTCCATATCAGTATCATCGTACTGAGTGTGTTTTGTTTTTCTTTCTTTTTTCTGTCTGCCACCAGCCGATTTCATTCAACTCCGTGGCACCCCCATCCCGAACCTCATCGTTAACTACAGCCTCTAATGACACCCCCCACCTCCCAGGTAATGGGTGGGGGGGAAGGGAAGGGGGGGGGAACTGGTTTAATTCATCCTTGGGGAAACCCCAGAGTAGCAAGAGGTTGTTGTCCTAGAAAATTATACATTATATATATATATATATATATATATATATATATATATATATATATGCATGCATGTATGCATACATATATGTATATAAATATATATGTATATATATACATTATATATATATATTCATATATATATGTATATATATATATATATATATATATATATATATATATATTATGGATGCTAAGAGGAGACTGTATGAAGGAGTGATTGTGCCAACAGCACTGTATGGAGCAGAAACATGGAACATAAGAGAGGAAGAGAGAAGGAGCTTGAATGTGTTTGAGATGAAGTGTCTGAGAAGTATGATGGGGGTTACTAGGCTAGATAGAGTGAGAAATGAGGAGGTGAGGAGGAGAACAGGGATGGAAAGGGAGTTGGGAGATAGGGTTGATGAAAAAGTATTAGGATGGTTTGGACACATGGAAAGAATGAGTGAAAAAAGACTAGTAAAGGAGGTATGGAAGGCAGATGTGGAGGGAGTGAACATGAGGGGACGTCCTAGGATGAGATGGATAGATGGGGTGAAGGGGGCTTTGGGGAAGAGGGGAATGTCTGTTGAGGAAGGACGGGAGAGGACAGAAGACAGGGGTGAATGGAGAATGGTTGTATATGGAAGATGTTGTGATGCATGAGGTGGAATGGACGGGGGGATGGGGGGTGAGGTAGTGTGTGTGAGCAAACTTTTGACGCAGCCCGTCCTCTTCTTTATATGGGGGGACGGAGAGGGGGGATCGCCGATTTAATGAAGCGGCCTTGCTGTGGATGTGCTGTGTCTTGCGACACTGCTTCTGACCCAGGGCACTGGACAGGGTGCAGGGATGACCCGTCATCTAGGAGGTGCTAAGATGGGAGGGAGGGTGGAGGGGTGTGGAGTGTTTTCGGGGATGGAATGGGTGGGAATGATTCTATGCCTTTTCCTTTTTGGCTACCTCCCTTGTATGGGGGAAAAACCCTTGGTATATGTATGTATGTATGTATATATGTATGTATATACATATATGTTATGTGTATATATATATATATATATACGAATATATATGTATATGTATATGTATATGTATATAGATATAGATATATTTGTATATATATATGTGTGTGTGTATGTATATATATGTATATGTATATGTATATGTATATATGTATATATACATATGTATATATACATATATATGTATATGTATGTATGTATGTATATATGTATGTATATATATGTATATATATGTATATATATATATATATATATGTATATACATATACATATATATGTGTGTGTGTGAGAGAGAGAGAAAGAGAGAGAGAGAGAGAGAAATTTGCTAGTGGACAGCGACATCAATCAGATAATTTTTATGGCCGTCGCGCTCTGAGGCCAAGAGGCTACCGAGACAGTGTCTTGAACCACTCGGCTACTGGAGGTACAAAACTCTCCGAACTCGAAACGCTACTGGTTCCAGAGATTAGGAAAGTTCGTTGCCTGCGACCCCATTTCCTTTTTCACCGGAGAGCTGACCTCAATTCGCAGCAGGGGGTAAGGACCGGAGCGAATCATTTTCACACTTTCGCCATTGTAATTATGTGAAAAATTCGCTAGTGGACAGCGACATCAATCAAATAATTCTTATGGTTGTTGCGCATTGAACTCGAAACTACCGCTCTAAGGCCAAGGGGTCGGCTCTCCGGTGAAAAAGGAAATTGGTTTGCAGGCAACAATCTTTCCTAATCTCGGGAACCAGTAGCGTTTCGAGTTCGGAGAGTTTTGTACCTCCAGTAGCCGAAAAGTTTAAGGCACTGTCTCGGTATTCTCTTGGCCTCAGAGCAGTAGGTTCGAGTTCTATGCGCGACGACCATAGAAATTATCTTATATATATATATATATATATATATATATATATATATATATATATATATATATATATTGAGGAATGGACGACAAAATGAGTACCAGGGTGGTGACATAAACACCGAGAATCGTTGAAGTTTTTATTAACTGACGTTTCGCTCTCAACAAAGCTTCTTCAGCGTGTACAAACATGGTCTGGAAATCAACAATTTTATACCTTACATCATTCCGCGTTCCTTCCTTAACCCACCCCCTCCCCCCTTCAACTCCTGTAGGACCATCCAGCCGGATGTTTTGGACAGCTTAATAAAACCATCACGATGGTTACAGCAGGGCTGGGATGCTATGAAAGCTGCCTTTACTATTTTTCATTTTTTCTTGTCTAACCCTTGTTTTAATATTTCCACTCCGTCCCAGTTAGGTAAATGTCCGTATTTCTCCGCATGAACCACCAAGGCGTTTGATGTTCGGTGGGCCCTCAGGTCGCTCTTGTGCTCATATGTCCGCTTGTGTATGCCTCTTCCTGTCTCCCCAAAGTAGTTTAAGTCACAGCCACCACATGGGATTCTGTAAACCATGTTGTTATTATGTTCTTTTCTACCCTTGCTTCTCACTACTTCACCTATCTTCGTACTGGATGTACTGGCGATCTTCAGCCCTGCTCTGCGGAGTAAATGTCCTAACTCTTCTGTGTACTTGGAGTTGGGAACCACAATGAAGCCACCTTAGTCTCCTTTATCTCATCCTTTCTCTTTTCATTATTTTAAGCGCTATTTTCTTCAAACTATGGAGTAACCCTTCTGGATATTTAAGTCCTGAGAACACTTTAAAAATGTATTTGACCTCTCTGTCAATATGTTCTTCACTGCATACCCGGAACGCTCTGAGAAAAAATCCAATTATTACTCCTCTCTTTATCCTTTCACTATGTGCCGAAAAGTAGTGAATGAGGTCATTTTTGTTTGTAGCTTTTCTGTGAACCGAGAAACCCACCGTGCCGTTACCCTTCCTCCAAATTGCTACATCTAAGAAAGGTAACTTTTGATCCACCTCGAGTTCCCCTGTGAACCGAATATCCCTGTCTACCGTGTTCAGCCTATTGAGTTTGGTGTTGAAATGGGTTTTCTCCGGGGCAATGACTAGGACGTCGTCTGCATATCGAAACCAATGGGTCCCTCTTCCCATAATTTTCATAAAATGATCTCTCTCCAAAACCTCCATGTATAATGATGCCAGGACTGCACTGTGCGGACTCCCCATTGCCAGACCACGCACCTGACAATATTCCTCATCCTGGAAAATGAACGGTCCGAATCTGATGCACAGAGAGACTAATCCTAAGAAATAATTTCCCACTGGTAAATGATTTCTTAGAATTTCTTAAAATGATTTCTTCGTATACTTACCAATGTACTATCATAGTGGAGATGAGTTGAACGCAAACTTTCGTGTATGTGTATGAACTCGAGCATACAGATAAATAAGAAAACTTGCGCTGAACTTATATCTCTCTTGATGGTGTATTGGTCTAGTCACTCGACACTGGTAACGTTCTCGCCGCATAGGTTCGAGTCCTCGGGCTTACCACTTTACAACTGCTGCATGCACCTAGATGGCTTAGAATTAAAGTGCATTGTGGTTGATATATATATATATATATATATATATATATATATATATATATATATATATATATGTATGTATATATGTATATACAGTATATATATATATACATATATATGTACATACATATATATTTATATATATAAATTGCTGTGTGACAGAGATATTTTTCAACTATTATGGTGAAATGTTGATTTACATCCTTCAAAATTCGTCAAATTTCTCACAAATTTTCATTTATCTTTTGCTTTTCACCGTCCTTGTTGTTCGTTTTGCAAAAAAATATTTACTCCAACCACTGGTATAAATTTTGTTCCTCAATGAATTTCCGTCATCTTCAAGTAAACAGCCTAATGTACTAATGGGGGGACGGGCCAGTAATGCAGACCCGGTTTAATTAGGGGTAAGAACTGCAGCGTACGCAAAACCAGCAACAACTATGGCTTCTGTTTTTCAGTTCATTATTATTTTTTTTCTGGTCTCTGGAGAGTAGGAGAGAAGAGAGGAGATAGGAGGAGAGAAGAGGAGACAGAATGAGAGAAGAGGATATACGACGAGAGAAGAGAGGGGGAGAGGAGAGAAGACAGGAGTAGAGAAAAGAGGACATATAAGGAGAGAAGAGAGGAGGAGAGGAGAGAGGAGAGATGAGGAGAGAAGACAGGAGGAGAGGAGAGAGGAGGAGAAGAGAGAAGAGAGAGAAGGAGAGATGAGGAGAGAAGACAGTAGTAGAAAAAAGAGGACATATGAGGAGAGAAGAGAGGAGAGATGAGGAGAGAAGGCAGGAGGAGAGGAGATAGGAGGAGAAGAGAGAAGAGAGAGAAGGAGAGATGAGGAGAGAAGACAGTAGTAGAAAAAAGAGGACATATGAGGAGAGAAGAGAGGAGGAGAGAAAAGAGGACATAAGAGGAGAGAAGAGAGGAGGAGGAGAGAAGAGAGGAGAGATGAGGAGAGAAGGCAGGAGGAGAGGAGATAGGAGGAGAAGAGAGAAGAGAGAGAAGGAGAGATGAGGAGAGAAGACAGGAAGAGCGGATGAGAAGAGAGAGGAGGAGAGGAGAGATGATGAAAGAAGAGAGGAGGAGATGAGAGTGGAGGGGAGGAGAGAGAAGGAGAGGAGAAAGGAGTAGAGAAAATAGGAGGAGAGGAGAGAAGACAGGAGGAGAGGAGGAGAGGAAAGAGGAGACTCCAAAAGAATCGATAGGGCTGAAGCTTCGTCGCTAAGTGAAGTGATCCTTTCGTTACATCTTTTTTTAAATTAATTCTTAAATCAGAAACCTCTTTTTTTTCACAGAGCAGGACTTTATGTTCCGGTACGCGCTCACACTATCAACTGTTGACTGTTGTTGTTGTTGTTCTCACAAAAGAGGAAAAACTAGAATTGAATTATCGAGAATGAGATGGAGGACAGAATGAAACAAAAACAACAGCAGGAATGTGTGCGCGCACACACACACACACACACACACACATACACGCATCGATGGCGCAGTGGTAGCGATCGCGGCCGCCACTACGGCAGCCCGGGTTCGAATCCCGCCCAGGGCTGAAATAATTTCAGTATCGCTGCGCTGCGGGTCGTTACTCCAACTCCTGGACGGGGAGTTGGGTGTGTGTAAGTGTGCATGTAAGGTCACAGCATTACTCATAGATCGGTCATATGTGAGCTCTGAGCTCTCTTCCGGGAGGGTAATAGCTGTCGATCACGAGTCCAACACGTGATCCAAGACCATGGTGAATCACCATGGTGAATCGCATACACACTCACACACACTCCAAACACCATAAAAGAACCAATAGGTTATATGAGAAAGAAAAAGCGTAGGTCAGGCAGAGCGGTGGCATTAGAAAAGCTTAATACCGGTGATAAGTTTTGTATCGCAACATTTCTAAGTTCCCCGAATGGTGATTGGCCAAGCGTTGTGTCAACATTCACTGCGATCATTCATTGACCTTTCACATATTTTTTCAGGAATTCTACGTAATGCATAAGTATTGATCGAAGAAGGACTAATACAAAATAATCCAAATCATCTCCACTATATTGTGATAGAATTCCATACACGTATTTGTGACAACAAGGGAATTATTAAGAATCGACAAACATGGAGATCTTAATAGCTGCGATCATTCATTCACCTTTCAATTCTTTTCAGGAATTCTACGTAATGTATACGTATTGATCAAAGTAGGAATAATAAAGAATAATTCAAATCATCTCAACTATATTGTGATAGAAAACCATACACGTATTTGTGACAGGGGAATTATTAAAAATCGACAATGGGGAGATCTTAATGTGTGCAAGGCTTGATGAGCTTTGCTTGTTAACCTATACAAAGTGATGATAGTAATACCTTTAGTGATGGCAGTGGATTGCCTTGATGGTAACTGGCAATGCAACACTGCATTGTTTGTTTGTTCATTATTTGCTTGATTTTCATTTATTATTCATCTATCAGTTGTTTATTATTTACTATTTACCTTTTTGTTTATCATCTAACTATACTTATGCATTTAATTATTTTGTTTATTATTATTTTATATATATATATGTATATATATATATAATATATATATATATATATGTATATCTATATATATATATATGTGGCAGATGTGGAGGGAGTGAACATGAGGGGACGTCCTAGGATGAGGTGGATGGATGGGGTGAAGGGGGCTTTGGGGAAGAGGGGAATGTCTGTTGAGGAAGGAAGGGAGAGGACGGAAGACAGAGGTGAGTGGAGAATGGTTGTATATGGATGATGTTGTGATTGCATGAGGAGGAATGGGCGGGGGGTGGGGGGTGAGGTAGTATGTGTGAGCAAATTTTGACGCAGCCCGAAGGGATTTCTCCCCGTCCTCTCCTTATATGCAAGGGGGGACGGAGAGGGGGGGTCGCCGATTAAATGAAGCGGCCTTGCTGTGGATGTGCTGTGTCTTGCGACACTGCTTCTGACCCAGGGCGCTGGGCAAAGTGTAGGGATGACCCGTCATCCAGGAGGTGCTCAGATGAGAGGGAGGGTGGGAGGGGTGTGGAGTGTATTTAGGGATGAAATGGGTGGGAATGATTTTATGCCTTTCCCTTTTTGGCTACCTCCCTTGAAAGGGGGAAAAAGCCTTGGTATATGTATGTATGTATGTATGTATATATATATGTATATCTAATATATATATATATATATATATATATTAATATGTATGTATATATACATATATGTGTGTGTGTGTGTATGTATATATATATATATGTATATACATATATATATTGTCAGTGTATTTGGGCAAGAGATTTTCTCTGATGCATGTGTTATTAAAAGTAATGGCTAATTGTGCATTAATTATTTTCTTAAAGGTATTTTCCATATACCTTATTATGGATTTGTTTTCCTTAGAAAGGAAATTTATGACTTGGCTGTATGTAGTCATATTAGCTAGATCGCGATTTCGGGTTCAAGACCCTTCTTCAGTAGCTAAAGGGATGTTCTTTCTTATCAGGATAAGAATTAATCCGATAAGTCTAGTTAAAGATCTAAGTTTTATACTAGAGTTTCTTTACTTGCTAATCACTTGGGGGAGGTCACCTGGTATTTTGGGCAGTGACGAAATGTCACGTGCGCTGGGGAGCCTCCGGGTTCGTGTTGTGGCGGAATGTGGCATGCTTACGGTTATAGCGTTTTGTCTCGTAATTGGACGAGTGGCGTTTTGTCTCGTATTGGCGTTTGTGGTGTTATGTCTCATGTTTGTATTTGTAACGGTTTGTCTCATACTTGGAAGGGCTCTAAGGTCTTCTGCTTGTACATTTAGGTTTGGGCTCAACTCTTTAATATACAACGCTTATAAAATTGGGAGGCGTCTCTCTTCAGTACATGAATCCAAAATCTCAATGTTATTCTCTAGTGTCTCTCTTGCTAGTGTTATGCCATGAGCTTCTCTTAAGTGGTTTTTAGGGGCTCCAGATGTCAGGTGGTATGAGAGGCGACGGGATAACCTAATCGTCATGCCAATATAGGTGGATGGGAGGGCTTCACAGTTCCCTCGTGTACATGTGAACCTATAGCTGACATGTGATTTCTGAAGTTCCTTTCTCTCTTGTTGGGGGCTGTTTCTAATAGGGAGGTGGCTAGTTTTCCTAGTTTTATAATAAATCACCAGGTTGAGTATTTTCTCTGGATTGACTTTTAATAACACACACACACACACACACACACACACACACACACACACACACACACACACACACACACACACACACACACACACACACACACACATATATATATATATATATATATATATATATAGTTATATGCATATATTTATATATACATATATATTTGTATATCTATAGATATATATAGATATATGTATATATATAATTATATATATATATATATATATATATATATACATATATTATCCTTATATCTTTTTTTTTCGCATCCGACCTAGTTATGGACCAAAAGGTCTCCTATCGGCACGTTCCTCCTTTGTAATCCTTTGTATCCTTTGATACACGCAAATCACGTAATTGTATGAAGTCTACACCAATTATGTTGTGAATTGGATATTTTTACTTATTGTGATGTATAATTTGTGTTACATTTAAAGTCACCTTACATATAATTCCTTATATACACTTTAAAAATTTAGGTCTTCACTACGGGGTATGAACATTTGAAAATGGATAGATTAGAAAAAAAAAATATTCATACTTTTTTTTCATTATTAAAAAAATCCAGTAAGAATGATACAAAATTGCATTTATTTAGTTTGAACGAGCTATGAACATCTGTGAATAAATATCATAATTTGGTTTAATGTTGCGAACT
>NC_134785.1:70536956-70566956 GCF_046742065.1 Oratosquilla oratoria | reverse complement strand
ATTTAATGTCACAATCACAAAGTCCCCCCAATCGGGAGGCAAGGACCGTGCCCCTTACAAAGGACTTTGTAGCTTGGAATTTAATGAACCATGCCCTGGGTTCAACTTCTAAGGGGAACAAAACAGAGAACTTAGTGGTAGTGTGGCTTCGTCATTGCCTGTGTATTTGTTCATATATATATATATATATATATATATATATATATATATATATATATATATATATATATAATAAATATATAAATATATATATATACATATATATATAATAAATATAATATATATATACATATATATATATATATATATATATATATATCATTCCTCTATCATTGCTTTTACCACCTGCCCGTCTTTTTTCTTATATAGTTCACCAGTACATTATTTTTTTTTCAGCCTCCTAACCCTCTTGGTCTTGTTCAAACTCCTTTTCTGTTCTTATTCCCCACTATTCTGATCAATCCCTGCGTTTTTCTCATCTCAATTCCTATTAGGATTTTACTTCCTTTCTCTCCGGTGACATAATGAACAGACACCCAACATCCAGCGTAATCGAAGCCGTATCTATGTTTACATTTTAATGTCGTCTCTCTTTCCCCGTTTCAAACTCGTCGACACAATCGCCCCCCTCCCCCCACTTTTTTTTTTGGGGGGGGGGGGAGGGGGCACTGGTATTTTTCCCTCCAGCGCTCACAAACGCTGATAAGCACGACCACACAATTTCGTTTCCCTCCTCCTCCTTCGTTATCAGTCAGTGCGGTTCGCCCGCTTGTCTGGCAGTCAGCGAGAGTGCGGGTAACCTCCTCACACAAGAGGTTGAAAACAAAAGATTATCATTATTATTGTTGTTATTGTTATTGTTATTTTGTTATTGTACTATTGTTGTTGTTGTTATTATTACTATTATTATTATTATTATTATTATTATTATTATTATTATCATTATTATTATTCTTGTTGTTTTTATTATTATTGTTTTTATTATTATTGTTTTTATTATTATTGTTTTTATCATTATTATTGTTGTTGTTGTTGTTGTTGTTGTTGTTGTTGTTGTTGTTGTTACTATTATTGTTGTTACTATTATTGTTGTTATTATTATTTTGTTATTTTATTATTGTTGTTATTATTATTATTATCATTATTATTGTTGTTGATAATTATCAACCTAGTTATGAAATATAGGATAGGAACTACACCCGTATATGTCCTGTCTCTCTCTTTTCTTTTTTTTTCTTCTTTTTTTTTTGTCTCAAAATATATTTAGTTTTCAAACATTTTAAACTTAAAAAGAATAAGGTTTTAGCTTGGGCTGCTGCATTTTTGTATTCATTCCAGGATTTGACGCATTTCAAAATGTGTTTGTTGACATCCATCAGACCTATGCGATCTTCTTCACTTTCTCCCATAACCCCGTGACGTTCTCCTCCCCCAAACCAAGAGGCAAGAACTGGTTTGTTAACGAACAAAATAGGTTTAGTAACCGTGTTGTGAGCGCTAAAACTATTGGTTTCTTTAATATGAAATAATTTTATGGATAGGGATGAGGTGGCAAGGGATAAGGAACTGCCTAGTGTAGGCCATATGGTCTCTTGTGCTCTCCTCCGTTCTTATGTAAGAGATCTCTGAATCTTGGCTACTCCTTTTGATGACAAATGTCACGATCACGTCACTTCTTTCCCTTCTTTCTCTCAGTAATGGCAACTCAAGTGTTTCTGAATTCACTGTTTTTGTTCTTTTTGTTCTTTTGCACATCTTTATATCCTTTATTTTTAGAGCAAAGACTGCGACAGCGCTGCATGTGCTTTCTACACCTCTCTATCTTTTGGAATTACCATTATTTGATATGATTGTACATATGATCCTTAGTGAGTTAATTGTTCTGACACGCTGAAGAGGATCACATATAATGATCGTAATATACGCAACTTCGTACAACGTTTTATTCTCCGAAAATGGGATCTACAGTTCATATGATCTTTAGCAAATAGTAATTATGCAAATGAATATAAAACGCTAACTTGGCACATTATGTTTACACGACTCCACCCTTCGAGTTGCAGCGAAAGCATGAGTAGGCAGATTTGTTTATTAGTATTATCATACAAAACAGTGTACGCTCCCTTTCGTTTTATGGATCGATGTTATGTGTATAACTGAGCTTATTCATGACTGCATAATTAAGTGCCAACCTACCCCCGGATTAGGCTCGTTTCACACGTATCGACTTTTCGCCGTGCGACGTCCACGACACGACGTCGTGTTCTCAAATAGCCATGGGTGTCTATGGGCGCTTCCGCACGTGAAAAAGCATCCATAGACAACTATGGTTAAAGAGCATGACGTCGTGTCGTGGACGGCGCACGGCGAAAAGTCGATACGTGTGAAACGAGTCTTATGTAACATTACCGGTCGTGTCTGCCGGTAGCGTAATCTATACAACTACCGGACACCGCTTACATTCTGGTCGTTAAAACGTCCTGTACCACCGCACCCTGAAGTAAGGACGGCACCAACTTGGATCATGTCTGGGAACCACTAACAGGGGCTGGAATCTTTCATCACCCTCCCCTTCCTCCTCTTCCTCCTCTTCCTTCTCCTCTTCCTCCTCCTTTTCCTCATCTTCCTCCTCTCCATCCTCTCCCTCCTCTCCCTCCTCTTCTTCCTCTTCCTCACTTTCTTCCTCTTACTCCTCTCCCTCCTCTTCTTCCTCTTCCTCACTTTCTTCCTCTTACTCCTCTCCCTCCTCTTCTTCCTCTTATTCTTTCCTCTTCCTCCTTTTCCTATTCCTCATCTCCCTCCTCCTCTTTTTATTCTTTACTCTTCCTCCTCTCCTTCCTCTTCTTCCTCTTATTCTCTCCTCTTCCTCCTTCTCTTTCTCTTCCTCACCTTCCTCCTCTTATTCTTTCCTTATCTTCCTCCTCTTATTCTTTCCTCTTCCTCCTCTTCCTCCTCTTCATCCTCTCCTTCCTCTCTCTCCTCTCTCTCTTCTCCCTTGTCTCCCTCCTCTTCCTCCTCTCCCTCCTCTCACTCATATTCCTCCTCTCTCTCCTCTTCCCTCTCTTCCTCCTCTCCCTCCTATCCCTCCTCTCCCTCCTCTTCCTCCTGTTCTTCCTCTCCCTCATCCCTCCTCACTACGGAACCATCTCCGTGTACGGAGGGAGGGAGAGAGGGAGGGAGGGAGGGAGTGAGGACCCACCACACCCCCTCACCCGCACCCTCCTGAGGGGACACACCCAATTTCTCATCTCCAACAGGATCAACCAACCCTCATCTTCTACAAGGACTCGTACGAGTCACCCCGGCAAGTAATCTACGTGGGGAACACCCCGTTTCGATTAAAATAGGATAAAAAGCGCTTTCTACAAAGCGAAGAGAAACGTCCAAATTAAAACGAACCCTGCGCATTGAGATAATCAACATGACATATGTAATCGATCTAGAATTAATTAACGTAAATATATGGTCACTTTTCGATTTGTGTGCGTATGTATATATACGAGTATATATACATATATATATATATATGTACATATATATATATATATGTATATATATATATGTACATATATATATTTAATATATATATACATATATATTATATATATATATATGTACACATATATAAATATACATATTATATATATATATATAATATATGTACATATATACATATATATATATATATATATATATATATATATATATATATATATATATATATACACTCGTATTGAATGAATGGATTTGACAGTTGTGAGTATGGGTGGAGGAAGAACAATCGAAGATTGGCTGGAACTCCTTTGTTGCTGATACTTTTCGACCATCTCGGTCTTCTTCAGTAAGCAGCTTACTGAAGAAGATCGAGTCGGTCGAAACGTATCAGCAACTCCAAACTGAAACCTGTGAAAAGTCTAGGTTAAACTTGCTCACCACAGTAAATATAACAAAAGAAAAAATTAAAATGTGTATAGAGAAACTCAAAATTAATAAAACACCAGGGCCTGACGGTTGGCATCCAAGAATTTTAAAGGAAATGAAAAATGAGATTGTTGTTCCATTAGAAATTATTTTCAAGAAATCCATCATATCCGGAGATGTCCCAAGAGAATGGAAGCTAGCTAACGTTACTCCCATATTCAAAAAAGGTGACAAAAGAAGCCAAATAACTATAGGCCTATAAGTTTGACTTCAATCGTAGGAAAAATAATGGAAACTATCATCAGAGATGCTATCGAACATCATTTAGAAAGTAACCGTTTGATAAATGATAGCCAGCATGGTTTCAGACGGAAACGTTCTTGCGTGACTAACTTACTCGAATTCTACAACACAGTTATCTCGAATTATGACAAAAGAAACAATATAGATTTAATATATCTAGACTTTGCAAAAGCTTTTGATACCGTCCCACACGAAAGACTACTTACTAAATTAGCTTTACACGGAATAATTGGTAGCCTATTAAGTTGGACTAGTAATTGGTTGAATGATCGAAAACAGAGAGTTGTTTTAAATGGAAAAACTTCTAGATGGAAAAAAAAATTACAGGTGGAGTTCCTCAGGGTTCCGTTCTTGGACCACTTCTATTCATAGTATATATAAATGATATAGACCATGGACTAAAATCTACTGTTTCCAAATTTGCTGATGATACAAAACTGTGCGGAATGGCAAATGATCACTCAAACCAATTAGATATTCAAGAAGATTTAGATAAATTACAGCAATGGTCTGAAAAGTGGCTAATGAAATTTAACACAAGTAAATGCAAGGTAATGCACATAGGTAAAAATAACAGTAAGTACGATTACAAGTTATTTGGAAATTCGTTAACAAAAGTGAATAGTGAAAAAAGATCTCGGCGTAATTATCAGTAACGATCTCAAATCATCCAAGCAGTGTATTTCAGCCTCTGAGAAAGCAAATAAGATTCTAGGACTGATTGCGCGATCTTTTGACTTCAAAAGTCCATCACTCATTAACAAGCTATATAAATCGTTAGTTCCTTCACATTTGGAATATGCTGTTTCCGTATGGTCACCGAATCTCATTAAAGACATTGACAGACTGGAAAAAGTACAACGGCGAGCCACAAAACTGATTCCAAATATAAAAAATAAATCATACGAAAATCGACTAAAACATGACTCTGTTTTCCCTAAAAAAGCGTAGACTCAGAGGTGACTTGATAACATTCTAAAGGGAGTTGACAACATCAAAAGTGACAAAATTTTCACACTGAATAAGAATCCGACAAGAAAAAATGGTCTCAAACTGTCCGGAAATAGATTTAATTTGGAAGTGGGTAGAAACAACTTCGCCAACAGTGTAGTTAATGAATAGAATAAACTTCCTGCAGAGGCAGTGCAATGTAGTTCAGTTCGAAGCTTTAAGAATCATTTAGATAAACACCTAAGCAAGATGCTGTAATGATTATCATTTAATTTATATTATTTGTTTTTTTGTTATCATTTGTCTGTTTGATTCTCATTAATTATTAGTTATATGTCAATTTATTAGTATTTACTATTTATCTGTTTGTTTGTTATCTAACTATACCTATGCATTTATTTATGTATTTTATTTGTTATTTACATTATTATAGTTTTTATTTATTAATTTATTATTATTTTGATCTTTTTTCGCATCCGACCTAGATATGGACCAAAAGGTCTCCTGTCGATATGCTCCGCCTTTGTAATCCTTTGTAAATATATATAAAATTGCCCAAATAAGATAAATACTCGTAAGTATCCACAATTGTTCATGTGAATGTACTCCGTTGCTAATCAACACGAAACGTTGTAGTTCATTTTTTATAGCTGTAACCAATTACCAGAGGATTTTCTCAAAACAAGTAATCAGTTAGTGGACATGTAAGAATTTAGAGGCACAATAGCTCTGCCTAACGAACCCTAAGATTCAGCAGATCTCATAAAGCATCGAACAAAGATTAAATCCGTAATCATTCCGATATCCAGACAGTCTTACTGGATTGCTCCTAACAGGAAAACTTTAAAAGATAAAGATAAAACCAGAAAGATACCCGATGTACAGACAGGCTTATAGAATTACCCATAGGAGGAAAGCTTTGGGAGATGAAACAGATCCCATAAATAGTACATATATACATACATACATACATACATAGGCCTACTTACATACATACATACATACATACATACATACATACATACATACATACATACATACATACATATATACATGCATACATACATATATACATACATACATACGTACATTCATATACCAAAGGTTTTTTCCCCCTTACAAGGGAGGTAGCCAAAGTCAAAGGCATAAATCCACTCCCAACCAGAAATGGTAAATCTGAGAAATGTCCAGCAGTCCACATCCTCGTTGGCTCTTTGTTTCCAATTCCCAAGAAAAAAAAATAGATCTTCATCACCGATATCCAGTGCTTCTATATTTGGGGACAATATCACACTAAAGAGATGGAGTTATGGGTTGTTTTAATGAGAGCAGTAAAACGAAATATTCTGTAAAAAAAAAAAATGTACACTATTCCAAAGATAAACCTTAAACAGCGGGACAGAATTCAAGAACAACGTTCCAGGGTTCTATTTTAGTATCACGAAAACACATTTCTCATTTTCTTTTTTGCAATTGAAAGATCTATTTTTTCTGTGAAATTGTTACGGTAGGTTAGATTAGGTTAGGTTGGAGCTATTGGACAAAGCAAGTTTCATGTTAAATATCCGTGTTTGCGTGAATCTTTAATTTTAACAATTATAGAACAAATAGACAAGATTTAGAAAACAGATAAATGAACGACCTAGTATCCCAAAGGCATACGATATCGCGAGATTGTCCACAAGGATAGATGCGCCAGCAAACCACAGTCCAGAACCACCAACTAACCAACCAACCAACCAACCATCCCAAAGGAGATGTAGTGGTATAAAAGACAAAACGAACTAGAGATAATAAGGCCCCTGGGACACATGATCCAAAGTACCTGGAAAGATCAAGTTCTTCACTTATGGATTCTACTAACGGATCCATCAACTCTGCAACGAATAAGAAGAACCCCACGCTATGTATTCTAAGAAGAACCCCACGCTATGTATTCTAAGAAGAACCCCACGCTATGTAGTCTTTGGACAAGACATAAGCCATCTATATGACACGGGAACCCTCTGTCCTCATATATAACGGTAGAGGAGTCTATGGAGTATTTAAAAAGTTAAATAAGAAATTACTCAGGACCTTATATGTTCGCTGATCGAGCGGATTAAAGCGTCGCTATTTGCGGCGGAGGTCGAGGTGATTGCAGTTCAAACACTGCTGCCAGCGAGTTGGACCAATGGCACGGTTTATTCAATTCCACGCTACAATGTCCTCTGTAAGAGCCACCGTCCAAGTCTCCTGATAGACGGGAGTTCGCGACGTTAAATCGAATCATCATCATCAAAGGACCCCGGGAGCTTCAAGTGCAGAGGTCATGTTGAAACAAACACAGACAAGCAATGTTACGATTCAACGGTTTGGACCGACGGAGTAAGATTGTTATGAAACGAGCGCCCTGAGTAGTCAAGAGCGCCAGACGAGGACTATCGACGTTGGCCCATGGCAGATGACATATACAAAAGAACCCTCCCAGACCACCTGCAGAGTAGAAGAGATCAGTTGACATGTCATGGTCGTAGCAAAGGGATATTACATTCATTTCTTAGACCTTACTCGGCAGGAATAGAACAGCTTTGTGTTAGACCAGCGCTCCTTAGCCCAAACGACGCAGCACAGCTGACGCAGCACAGAGTAGAAGCAGGCTTCCTGTTGCTGAATTGGAGTACAGTTTGTACTTCTCTTTCACTTGAAATGCTTCCAAATGTACTACTTTAGCATCTCAAGTGAGAAAGAAGTTCAAACTGTACTTCAGTTGAACAACAGGAAGTCTGCCTCCGCTCTGTGCTGCGCCGCCTGCGTCTCAGTTTGCGGTCAGACATAACCTTGGAGTGCTGAAATAGAAATTATGGGTGGCTGAGAAGTGCTGAATACATGGCGGTACTTCGCTTTATTTTATCCTCCCTAGTAATCAGTGTTGGGGAGTGCTAGACTGCCTAGACCTCACTACTATATGGGTGTTGCTAGGGTCGGAAAAGGGAAGAAACACAAAGCAAAGTCCTATGACACGTACGTGATCCTAGTCCCTCACGTACCAGATGGCACTTTTTCCTCTTATTTGTAGCTGCCGTCAGACGATTTGATTCACTCCGGTGCCACTCGCCCACGCACGGGGAACGAAGGGTGCAAATGAATTAATCGGAGCCGTTTCGTGGAATCCAGACACTTGGGGGATCTTGGCTAGCGGGAGGGTGACCTTTCCCGAAAGAGTTCCCCATTATTGACGCTGTCTGGAAGCACGCAGGCAGATACGTGACATTTTCTCCGTCTGTGCGATAAATCAGAGGTCTCAGAAATGACTCTAGGCTCCCGAAAAATAAATAGATAAATAAATAAATAAAATAATAGTAATTTCAATTCACCTTTCGCCTGTTGGGTCAGCATAAAACCAAACCATCGTCTGACCCAGGGTGATAAGGATGAATATATCTTCCCGTTAAAGTGCGTTTGATCTACTCTTTCTACAGCCCACCTAAGTACACAATGCACGGTGATAATGTGACAAAGCGTTCTTGGTCCTTCACCGAAACTTGTCCACTAAAGTGCTAATGCGATCGTGTTGCAGGAACACAACCAATTCAATCTTCACGCCGTCTATGTATCAAGTACTCTACACTGACGCCACCTGTAACTTTGTCAATATCGCCGTAAGGTCACTGACGCGCTTTCTAAGGGCGAGACTAGCTTGCCTACGTGACTTCACTCACAACCTACCAGTCTACGCTATCTCTGTGGGTAGCCGTCGTCAGAGAGTCCGTTTGTTGCCCAAACAAGACTGGATCAAATCCTCCGTTTTATTGAGGAAGTTAACCAGCTGCAATAACTAAAAGCGAGAAGACAAGAATGGATTTGACTCTCCGTTTTACTGAGAAAAGCTAACCAGTGGCAGATACTAAAAGCCAGAAGTACCATGGAAGTAGAAACCTTACAAGCACATTTTACTACGATATCAGATGCCTCCAAATTACCCTTGGGGAAATCCTTTCTACCCTATCTCTCTCTCTCTCTCTCTCTCTCTCTCTCTCTCTCTCTCTCTCTCTCTCTCTCTCTCTCTCTCTCTCTCTCTCTCTCTCTCTCTCTCTCTCTCTCTCTCTCTATTTCTCTCTCTCTCTATTTCTCTCTCTCTCTCTATTTCTCTCTATTTCTCTCTCTCTCTCTCTCTCTCTCTCTCTCTCCTCTCTCTCTCTCTCTCTCTCTCTTTCTCTCTCTCCTCTCTCTCTCTCTCTCTCTCTCTCTCTCTCTCTCTCTCTCTCTCTCTCTCTCTCTCTCTCTCTCTCTCTCTCTCTCTCTCTCTCTCTCTTTCTTTTTGTTTCTCTCTCTCTCTCTCTCTCTCTCTCTCTCTCTCTCTCTCTCTCTCTCTCTCTCTCTCTCTCTCTCTCTCTCTCTCTCTCTCTCTCTCTCTCTTTTCTCTCTCTCTCTCTCTCTCTCTCTCACACACACACACACACACACACACACACACACACACACACACACACACACACACACACACACACACACACACACACACACACACACACACACACACACACACACACACACACACACACACCCATACACATACCATAAGTAAATACACAACAAAGGTGCTTCGCTTACTCATTCTGCTTGCATCCCAAGGGACATTCAAGTGTCCGAGTTCGTCCTCATTAACTGCCATTTTCTTTCATGTTCCCTACGACTCGAGCACAATCATTCTTACCTCACCAAGGTTGTTACCTCGTTCTCATGTGGAAGGTATTGTTTTTGGTCGACTTTCCTTGTTATTCTTTATTCTCGTTTCTATCTTTTATTCGCGTTTTTTGTCGTCCGGCTAGACAGGACCTTATGTCAAAGTGGTCAAATGTCCACTGCAGGACACTGAATGATGCAGCCTTTGTACCTCAGTCCGGCTTGGTTTGATTGTATGCACAAGTGGAAACTAAGATCATTTCCAGTCTAGTTGACACGCCATAGAAAAAAGACTAAATAAGCTGGAACTCACAACATTAGAGGAAAGAGGAAAGATTATTTGATAGTAGTCTTTAAAGTTATGAAATGAGTGGGCATAATCGACAGAGAGGACTTTTTAGTGTGAGACAAAAGAAGAGTGGGAGGAAAGGGGAGTATATTGGAAAACATAAGATATTTGAAGAATATTAAGATTTTGTCTGTTGATATATAACTATACTCATTCGTATATAGAAGAAGAGACGAGTTAGAAAACATAAGCGAGTTTAAAACAAAGCTTAATCGACGAAAACACAGAGACGATGATCCACAAGTATATCTCTTCTTTTATATATTACAATCAAGTAAATACAGTTAGATATAAGTAAACACACACACTCATTTATATACGAAATTAGATATGATTATTCTTTGTCTTTGTGTCTGTGCGTTTTTCAAGTGTTCTTGTGTATAATTAAAACGCTCTCGTTCCTTTTTTTCTTTTTCTTTTTTAAGGACACAAGAGGACTTGAGAGCTGCTTTTATCAAACGCCTGTGTTGACTTGTGGGAAGCGAAAAAGATAATGATAAAGACGTGAAACAAAGGAATAAGGACGCCAGTTGAGTACAATTAACAGGATGCAAGGATTTTTTTTCCGCAAGACGAAAGGATATAAAATAAAAATAGCCCAATTTTTTCAGCCTAAATTGTTTAACTGGTGCTATATAAATGGAAATACAATAAAATAAGTCATCAAGGAGAAGGCCCACAATTAAAACTTTGAGGTGAGAAAAACTTTAAATTAATAGAATTGATGTTTAAGATAGAAATAGCAATTGGAGAGATGAATAAAAGGTCCAAGGAATCTGAATGAAATAGCTGTAATTGGGTACTCTCTGTAACTGAAAGAAAAATAACAGAAGAACATAAGAACGGAAGAGTCTGCAAGACACCATAGGACCTAATAGGGTGCAATGAGAGTGCTCTCTCTTTAACTGAAAGAAAAAAGAATAGAAGAACATAAGAACGGAGGACTCGGCAAGAGACCATAAGGCCTATACTAGGCAGTTCCATGTCCCTTACCACGTGTCATCCCTATCCATAAAGTTATCTAATCTCTTAAAACAACCAATTATTTCAGCGCTCGCTACATGGTTACTAAATCTATTCCATTCGTTAACTGCTCTGTTAGTAAACCAGTCCTGCCCTGCTGTCTTAATATGATGACCTTGCCTGCATTATCTTTGTTAGAACCCTTGACCCATTTGGATACCTATATTAGAGAGAAAGGGCCAATGAGAAGGTAAGAATCGTAGGGGACAATGTCGAGGAGCCGGCTGGGTGCACTGCCTTGGGTTGACATGAACAAGTCCATACACTGACTAGCAATAGCAACCCATAAGAAGGTGCGACGATACAAGAAAGGGGTTGTGGTGGCCAAGACCTTTGGCCGAGGGAAGACCGACACAGAAGAAATCTCTAATTTAAACAAATAAATCCTGTTTGCAAAAACAAAAACATTCAAGCTAACCTAAGATATCAAAATATTCTTTTTCACACAACCTACAAATGCAGAGGCAGGATTATTTAAATAAAGTAGAGATCTTTTATCCAAGCTTCAAAATAAAACCTCTGTAAAAAGAACAAAACAGTCTTCAAGATGTCGACAAAATATGTTTGGATAGAGTGTATTGATCCGCTTGTGTCACGAACTCCGATACCCAAGCGATTGATTCCTGCACAGCTGTGTCTAATGCATAGCGCTTTGCAAAAGAATCAGTTCAGCCAAATATACTAAAACAAGGCAGAATCACACGGGAAGTTACACTAATGTATGTCTTACAATGCATACACACGTGCGTATAGAAACACAAAAATACAAATGTTTCTGTATTTAAGGTCTTGCCAGAGTTCTTGATTTTTCTGACTGCAGACTTCTGCGTAGATTTTGGCGCTATGGTATATACTCGTACGCTAAAAAGAATAGTAAAACACTGTGTATCACAGCATTTCGTATACTGTGTAAATTATCAAAAGTATGTACATGATATTGTAATTATACAAAAATGCAAAAGAATAGAATATGGTAAGAGGAGAGGTCATATGAAGTTAAAATTGACGAAGAGTCTGTGTTGCCGTTCTTTGGGTCACAACAGGGTCACAACAACCCACGGGAGAAACTCAAAAATGCAAAGAATTTTTTTTTTTCTGTCTGAAGGTTCAGACTAATTTTTTTTTTCACTTTAATGAAGAGAGTTCACAGCCTCTGAAGACGTTTTAAGTCTGGGGCTTGTCTCCAGTAAGTTTGGTATTGCCTTTCATCATTTTTCTCTTCAGGGTTGGAGGGGTCTGATTGTAGCAAGTGAGGATGTGTTTTTTATCTTCTCTTTTGGGTCCGTTTGAACAAAGACGTCACCGGTATACAAGTATTCCTTGATTTACGATGGGGTTTGGTTCCTATAAAGCCATCGTAAGTCGAAAATGGAGGGTTGGGATGGCGGTCGCGTCGCGAATAGAGCAACACGCAATACAACAATCATCATTAGATTAGCCTAATCTTTCTTAAGCACACATGTTTAAGCAAAATGATTAACACATAAAACTATTTTATGTATACAGTCTAGGGGATTTTTTAACCCACCATAACCTCGAAAAATCGTAAGGTGAATGATCGTGACTAGAAGAATAGCTCTATCTGGTATAGATGGAAGATTTGTCACTGACACTGGAGACTTTGTTCTTCATCGTTCCCATGAAGAAGTTGGCGAAGAAATCCCTAAGGGAGATCCCGTGGCAACGCCGTCCATTTGTCTCAATATCCTCCCACAGGGCAGAAGAAAGGTGCCTCCAATGTGAGGATCTTCAGTAAATCTTTGATAGTTGTTTTCCATAGATCAATCATTTTCGAAGTAAATATATTTCTTGGGTGTACTCTATAGTGCAGTGAAGAGGTACTTTAATAAACAGGCTTCCAGCATCCAAGGAAACAATAACGTTAAGGAACTCAATGAAAATCATCGTATTGTACTCAACAGGGACAAAGGATAGACAAGAAGGCAGGTGACTATGTGTCTGAGAGGGTAACTTAGCTTGTGTGACTTCACGGTACCGTAAAGAACCATAATTGCCAAGAGTAATTAATGACTTTTCAAGTTTTGTCACTCCTCGTTCCATGCAACCGGCCCTCTTATGAATCGCCTCGTCACCCCTTTCTTTTGTCTTTCAGTCAGTTGCATTCTCATATCTCAGTCCTTGATCATGTAAAATACTTCGTGCATGCAACGTCGGGAATACACAGAGAACGCCTTAATGTGCTTTAGCATGTCTTGTGGCAGATGTATCTTAGATGTACTACAATTAGACAATTTTAAGATATCAGAGAGAGGGTCTGAAATGTGGATACAGATGTATTTTTCAACCAAATATATATGTATGCTCATATATATATATATATATATATATATATATATATATATATATGTGTGTGTGTGTGTGTGTGTGTGTGTGTGTGTGTGTGTGTGTGTGTGTGTGTGTGTGTGTATGTGTTTGTGTGTGTGTGTGTCTGTGTGTGTATGTGTGTGTATGTGTGTGTGTGTACTATTGAACCCCAAAATATACAGGACGTCAGGCAAAAGCAACTTCGTCAATGAGAAAAATCAAGTAAAACAAATTCTGTGGAAATGATCAAATGTACCCCAAAGCTCAAAGATTCGAGAACCAACAAAACATGTCATCGATATATTGTATATCTTTTCATGACTGACAAAAAAATATATATATATATATATTGTTTTTAGTTAATTTCGTACTTACCACAGCAAGAAGGACCGGAGCGAGTCGTGGTGGATACATGCTGACGTCACGCAGCCCAGTCACCTGTAAATTGGTAGAAAGGAGCATTTGGTAAACAAAGGGGTGTCAGGAATATCACTGAATAATAGAGGACCTAAATATCAAGGACCTGTTTATTCCATAGCATAGCTGACTAATAAGTAAATAAAGAAATAAATGAAATAGAATTGAATTGAAATAGGTATATCATATTGGCATCTTTTATCAGGAAATGTATCGTTAGAACGGTTAGGTAAATAATCTCACATATAAATTGATTTGCTAATGAGTGCATTGATTAAAAAATAATTGAAACTCGTTTAAGCCATTCTTACATTCTAAAATCATGGTGGACAGTATTTATTCATTTATCTATTTATTTATTTATTTATCATTTTTTTTAGAAATATTTTCATACCTTTTTTCTACGATGACATTTCTGAGACAATGGAATCACGAGGAGATAGCCTTAATAAATTATGTAAATCAGGTCAACTTTGGTAACTTCCACCCCTTTGATTCGGTGGCTTCCCATACATACACAGTATCATGGGGGACAACACTCGTTGTGGCCATGATCACATGGAAGTGGCATGTTAGGTAACCCTCACAGATAGACCGAAGTAATCATCTCATTCTATACACGGTTTCTGGACTCCGAGCAGGACCCAATTTACGTTCCCTACGATTCCGCATTTAGTTTAATTACTAATTATTATTTAGGGAGGAAAGGCGTCTTTGTTAAATCCAATTACGATGACATAAAAGATAATTAATCAGGTTCCGTATAAGAATATTAATGAGCTCGTTCTCGAGTTGGAACAATTTTCTTTTTCCGAGTCGACAGCTTCGACATTCTACATAATGAGAACAACAACAACTAAAGGACACTGTGTCCAGAAACCTTCGTGCAAATTAAAACAAATTACAGCAGAGACATTGAACAAGATTGTTAAAGTGTTGTTGCTATGAAGCGTAGTTCACTTGCGCTTCTGTCCGTATTTCTCTTGCGGTAGTGAATTTACTTCAGGGTTTTATGTATTGATGTGATTGGTGAGTTCTTTTTCCACGTCTCCATGTAATCTTACAAGTTGATTTTGTTGATATCATGAGAAGTAGTCAACCAAATAGTCGACATGGTTCATGATCTTATTGTCTGTTTTTATATAATGAAGAATCATAGTTTGTTATCATGTCCTAAAAATGGTTGTTATTAGTAAATCACACTTTTTTCTTTTTCTTTCCCTTCCCTTCCCTTCCCTTCCCTTCCCTTCCCTTCCCTTCCCTTCCCTTCCCTTCCCTTCCCTTCCCTTACCTTCCTTTCACTCTCTTTCTCTGTAATCTACAGAACAATTGGTGTTAAACACAGTTGTGTAGCTCAAGGTACAGAAGTACGCACAAAGGTAACAATAATTGTAACCAATTACCGCCTCAGGATCTGTAACAGCTGTTAGTGTCCTGATCTACCAACGCCTGGACAGAGGAAGACCGGGGACGGTACAGCTACGTTGACATTCC
This sequence comes from Oratosquilla oratoria, assembly GCF_046742065.1. Classification (NCBI taxonomy): domain Eukaryota; kingdom Metazoa; phylum Arthropoda; class Malacostraca; order Stomatopoda; family Squillidae; genus Oratosquilla; species Oratosquilla oratoria. The sequence continues at coordinate 70,551,508 of NC_134785.1, read as the reverse complement.
AACTTGGGACCGACTAGACCAGTGGTTTTCAAACTGGGGACCACGGGGGACCCCAAGGGACCCACGACAATGATTTAGGGAGGTCATGGCATACTGTCACAAATTGTACATTTCTACTGTATATAATGTGAGGAATCTGAATATAGGGGGAAAAATCCATCACTCTGTCCTGGCAGAAGTTAATTAGGATTGTCAAGTTGGTAATAAAGCAGAGGGTTTCTCTTCATCAGCATTTTATTATTATTATTATTATTATTATTATTATTATTATTATTATTATTATTATTATTATTATTATTATTATTATTATTATTATTATTATTATTATTATTATTATTATTAATATTATTACTTTATTATTATCATTATTTATCATAATTTTATTTTTATTATTATTATTATAATTATATTATTTTATTATTATTTTATTATTTTATTATTTTATCATTATTTTATTATTTTATTATTTTATTATTTTATTATTTTATTATTTTATTATTATTTTATTATTAATTATTAATTATTAATTATTTTATATTATTATTATTATTATTATTATTATTATTATTATTATTATTATTATTATCATATATATATATATATATATATATATATATATATATTTATATATATATATATATATATATATATATATATATATATACATGTTTCGAATTCGGTGTCACATCATTACTGTGTATCAATTGTGGTCTTATGTATGTTTGGTAAATACGTTAATGCTTGTGTGCAGGGGAATCTACAGAATGGTTTGGTTGTGATTAACCATCATGTCACACATAACGTCATACGTCACGTTACATGTCACGTCATACGTCACGTTACATCAAAGATCACGTCACACCGCATTATACGTCACGTCATACGTCACACCGCATCACATTATACGTCATGTCACATCGCGTTACACGATACGTCATACGTCACGTAATGCGCCACGTCACACGTCGTGTCATACGTCACACCACACGTCACGTTATACATCACGTCACACATCGCGTTACACGACACGTCATGCGTCACGTAATGCGCCACGTCACACGTCACGTCACGTCACGTCACACATCACATCGCCGACGACATAGTAACATTACCTATTCTCTCTCTCCTATTATTCTGTTTCATGCATATCACCTTTTTACCTTCCGCTTTGCATTCACGTCTCCGTGAATCCATTTGGTCGTTTCTCCCAAGGCGTCTTCATGCACATGGCTGGCTGGCTGGCCAGAGTTTAAAGAAATGGAGGAAGAAACAAAGAATGAAATGAAATTTGTCATGTGTCACTCAATGCTTCAAAAGACACTTCTCATCGACAAAAACTCCTCCTTGTCTTTTTTTTTTTTTTATCTCCTTCAGGTTCTTTGTCCTTCTCCTCCTCCTCCTCCTCCTCCTCCTCCTCCTCCTCCTCCTCCTCCTCCTCCTCCATCTTCTACCCTCTTCCTCCTACTCCTTATCCTCCTCTTCCTCCTACTCCTTATCCTCCTCTTCCTCCTCCTCTTCCTCCTCCATCTTCCACCCTCTTCCTCCTGCTCCTTATCCTCCTTCTCCTTCTCCTTCTCATATTCATCTTCCTCCTATTTTTCTCCCTCTCTTCTCCTTTTTCTTTCTCTCTTTTCGTCCTTTTCCTTCTGCAACCTTCCCTCCTATTCCTCCTCCTCCTCCTCCTCCTCCTCCTCCTCCTCCTCCTCCTCCTCCTCCTCCTTTCTTCGAAATCATCATCCTCTTCTCTTTTCCTATCCCTCTTGTTCTCATTTCCTCCTCTACTTTTCTCATTTCCTCCATGTCCTTTATTCTATCTCTTCACGTCCTTCCTGTTCCTCGTCTTTAGCTTCTTCCTCTTGTACTTCTTCTTCTTCCTCTCCCTCCTCCTCCTTCCTCTGCCTATTGTTGGAGACTCTTCCTCCGGCCCTGCAATGTCATTTGTCCTTGTAGCCAGGAAGGCGCGGGCGAAAATTTCTTCCAAAAACTAAACATTTTAATAATTCTAGATTTCAATGGATATTTCTCACTTTTAGGGTTGGTCCGCCTCTCCTCCTCCTTCTTTTTTTTCTAGATTTCGTCTTTTATTTCCCTGTCTCGATTCTCCATTGTCGTGTAAAAAAATATATTGTCTGGAGGAGAAGGAAGAGGAGGAGGATGGGGGAAGAAGATTGGGAGGAAGAAAATGGGGAAAAGGAAAAGAAAACGTAGGAAGAAAGATGGGAAGAGGAGCAAAAAAGAAGACAGAGGAAAATTCGGGAGATGAGGAAAAGGAGAAAGAAGAGAAAAAATGAAGGAAAATGTGGAAGAGAGGGGCAAATGGATGAGGAAAAGTAGGAGGAGAAGGGAGAAGAGGAGGAGGAGGAGGAATGGGGATGCGACGGAGGAGGAACAGTAGAAGGAGGAGGAGGTGGAGGAGGACGAGGCGATAAAGGAGGAAGAGGAGGGGGAGGCGAGAGCGACGGAGGAGGAGGCGGAGGGGGAGGAAGTGGAGGAGGCGAAGGAGATGGAGGAGGAGGCGAAGGAGATGGAGGAGGAGGCGAAGAAGGAAGAGGAGGAGGAGGAGGAAGAGGAGGCAAGGGCGACGGAGGAGGAGGAGGCGAGGGTGACGGAGGAGGAGGAGGAGGAGGCGAAGAAGAAAAAGGAGGAGGAGGAGGAGGAGGAGGAGGAGGAGGAGGACCACAAGGAGAATAGATTTGAAGGTGGTGTCATATTCCCAAAATGAACAAAATTAACTACATTTTCGAGCAGGATTTTTTCCTCAACTGAATAGGATCACTGAGAAGGGGGAGGAGGAAGAGGAGAAGGAGGAGGAGGAGGAGGAGGAAGAAGAAAAAGAGGGGGAGGAAGAAGAAGAAGAGCAGGAGGAGGAAGAAGAGGAGGAGAAGGAGGAGGAAGAAGAAGAGGAGAAGGAGGAGGAGGAAGAAGAAGAGGAGAAGGAGGAGGAAGAAGAGGCGGAGGAGGAAGAGGAGGAGGAGGAGGAGGAGGAGGAAGAGGAGAAGGAGGAGTAGTGACCTATTGTCAATCTTCCTTATGTGTAAAAAGTGGAGAACCCGTAAGTCATGAAGATAGAGATGTGGTCTGGAGACAAGGGAGGTGCTGCCAACACCTCGGGGGCAGGACAGGTTCTCCAAATAGAGGTCAGTGTGGATGTTAATGGGTTTCTGAAGGCGGGTGACCATCTGGCAAGACCACCATAGACAATGGGTGACTCTCAATGGGGAAGAAACGGTTTCATTCCAGATGGGTGAATGGGTGATTGTGATGGGAGGTACGGTAGAGGGAAAATTGAAGAAAAAAAAACCGAAGTTGAAATAGAGAAGGGAAGTATGTGAGTGGAGTATAAGGTGGACCACTGGTGATGTGTGCATCGAAGGGGAAGTAAATTTAGGAGAGGAATAAGTGGAAATCAGAGACTAGGAAGAGGTGGCGGATAAGGAGGGGTTACAAGAGGAGGAGGAGGAGGATGAAGATGAAAATGACGACGACGACGACGACTACGACGACGACTACTACTACTACTACTACTACTACGATTACTACTACTACTACGACTACTACTACTACTACTACTACTACTACTACTACTACTACTACTACTACTACTACTACTACTACTACTACTACTACTACTACTACTACTACTACTACTACTGTTGTCTCGATTTTCACTGACAGGAAACCCACGGTAACTGGCAACGGTCCTCGGGATCTTCCCATAATAATCTCTGGGAAGGAACTTTGGGTGTTGTCTGTGTTGTGTGAGCGTGGCTCCGTCTCTCTGTCACTGGTTGGAAGCGAGCAGTCGCCGGTTGCCAGAAATACAGTTAAAGAAACACAGTTAAATTTGACATAGAGATATCCTGGGCCCACTCCGGGGACCGAGTGTCAGCACCTCAGGGTTGAGACCACCACAAGCAGTAAGAGCAAAATGTGACATCGAATAATAAATATATAAATAAATAATAGAAAAAAGGGATGGAATGAATATCAGATTAATAAGTATTTCAGCGGCTTTGACCCATCGTTTTTCGCTCATATTTCCGAAATAACCATTCACATCAGCATGATATATTAGCACAGCCTAATTCACACCCTGCCCTAATTTTTGGCGTTATAGTGCATTCACAAGTGTATTTAATTACGGCGTTTACTCTTGATATTAAGTGTGTCGTAGCCGACACCCGTGAAGTAAATCGAACAAGTGAAGTTGTGACGTCATCACAAACTACCTCGTGTATGCCATCTTCAGCCGTCAAGTGCCCCCTGGGGAGGGTGAGCGCTTTGTGGTAGTAGCAGGTGGCACAGATGAGGGATTCATTGACGAATCATTTCTGTGCTACCCTGCCAAGAACAAAACAGGAGACTACCATGGTGAAATGAACAGCGCCCTATTCATTCGCTGGCTGACATCACAGCTGACTGAGGAGACCCGTTGCCCCACCACTGCCACAAGAAAAACGGAGATCGTGAAATGGTTGGAGTGCCGCAGCCTAAGGAGAACCGGCCCGAGCCACGCTACACGATCATGGGGTCATGAGGTCATCCGTTTGCCACCAGCTCATCCAGAATTAAACGCCATCGAACAAGTGTGGGGCTGCATGAAGCAACACGTGCGTTCAACGTTGCAGCGGTTCACTCGGGTAGACCTGTAAGCGCGGCTCCAGGAGGCAAAGCTTATCGCAACCAAGGAGGTGTGGGCGGGTGCTGTGAGAAGGTCCAGATCGTTCGAAGAAGAGTACTGGTCATCGGACAACATACATGAAAGTGTGGAACCCGTCATCATCACCATGGACAGCGATGACGAGGATGAACTGTTTATCCATAGTGGTATGGAATGAAATAAAATGCATGTCCAGTTATTATCATAATTTCCCTATCCATCATATGTATAAACTTGTTATTGAATTCCCTCTCCGGGTGCATGGTATTCAATTATTATTACATGTTTTTTTTTTTTTTTTTTTTTTAGAGAGAGAGAGAGAGGAGAGGAGGAGGAAGGAGGGAAGGGGAGGAAGATGGGATACACGAGGTAGTTTGTGATGACGTCACAACTTCACTTGTTCGATTTACTTCACGGGTATCGGCTGCGAGACATTTGACGTCAAGAGTAAACGCCGTAAATAAATACACTTGTGAATGCACTATAACGTCAAAAATTAGGGCAGGGTGTGAATTAAGCTGTGCTAATATATTATGCTGATGTGAATGGTTATTTCGGAAATATGAGAGAAAAACGATGGGTCAACGCTGCTGAAATATTTAGTAGGATATAAAAACAACTAAAGGACCCAGAAGACGACTGAGTAAAGCATTGTGCCAGCTAGATTAGATATTCTATTTTGAGCACCTAGCGATTCTATTCAGCTTCTAGAGGTGCCTCTACACGTCTACAGGCCGACACAGTACTGTTTGGACAAACGAGAAACCAAATATATTTCAACGACAAAACGCATTTGAACCACAACGACAGTGTACTGTCTTCCAAAGGTGTCATTAAACGTGGATTTATGATCCTAATTATCCAAAGTATCGCAGGGAGCTTGTGAAGCCGCTGTAATGTCCTAAAGGATAATGTGAGTTGGGACGATTATATGCCTCACGTAATTACGAAGCCCCTTTCTCTCCCTCTCCACGTCACACCGGGACAATGATACTTTGAAAAGTAGAAAATTTTTTGTTCTTCTTCTTCTTCTTCTTTTTTGTCCTTTGTCTTCTTTTTCGTTATCTTCTTCGTCTTCTTCTTCGTCTTCGTCTTCGTCTTCTCCGTCTTCTTTTTATTCTTCTTCTTCGTCTTCTTTCCCTTCGTCGTCTTTGTCTCCTTCTTCTACATTTTCTTCTTCTTTTTCTCCTTCGTCTTCCTCGTTTTCTTTTTCTTCGTCTTCTTTTTTTTCTTCTTTTTCTTCGTCTTCTTTCTTTTCGTCTTCTTCGTCTATATCTTCTTTTTCGTATTTTTTTCGTCTTTATCTTCTTTTCCTTTTTCTCCTTCATCTTCGTTTTCGCCGTCTTCTTCGTCCTCTTCCTCGTCTTCTTCGTCCTCTTCCTCGTCTTCTTCATCTGCGTCTTCTTCGTCTTTGCATTTTTCGTCATCTTTTTCTTTTTCTTTGTCCTCATCCCCTTCTTCTTTCTCGTCTTCTTTTCTCTCCGTCTTCTTCTTCTTCTTCTTCTTCTTCTGCGTCTTCGTCTTCTTCTTGCTTTCCACTTCTTCTTCATGAAAGGTGGTGCTGCACAATGGAACCGGGCAAGAAATGCCGTAAAATTACAGAAGAGGATAAACGTCAGAAGAAGAAAAAGGATGAAAGAGGCGTCAAAAATTCTGAATAGGGTGAATATCCCCTGAAGAGCCCTTGGGATGAAGCGAAAGGATATGAGGACACAGTTGTCCGGACGTAATTAAGGACAACAAGGACTAGAAAGGAAGCCAAGTCGGGGACGCGCGCCACGCGTACCCAAAAGTAGCGATGTACGGGCGACTTCTTAGAGACAAGTACTTGAAGTCTTTCGGATTCTTCTGCTACAAATGGACCCCCAAGACATCAGACATCGCACCTCTTGTTGTTGTTGTTGTTGTTGTTGTTGTTGTTGTTGTTGCTGTTGTTGTGAACTCTCCTTTACCAGCGCTTCTAACCATTTGAACAGTCTCTCGCCGGAGTCATATGTTGTCCTTTATTTCATATATCGGTTTAGTTCAGGGAAGGCTAATTATATTTTAACTAAAAGTCCCATTTCATATATATATATATATATATATATATATATATATATATATATATGTGTGTGTGTGTGTGTGTGTGTGTGTGTGTGTGTGTGTGTGTGTGTGTGTGTGTGTATAAAAATGTTCAACATCCGAGTGTGTTAGAGCATCGCTACTTGCGGCGGAGGTCGAGATGACGGCAGTTTGAACCCTGCCGCCGGCGAGTTGGACCAAGGGCATGGTTCCCTCAATTCCACGCTACAAAGTCCTCTGTAAGGGCCACCGTCTTATCCTCTTGATAAAGGGATTTCGTGACGTTAAACCGAATCAAGTCATGAATCATATATATATATATATATATATATAAGAGAAGATTTGGAATCTGGGATCCATATTGGAAAACAGTAAACACCAGATTCAATTGAAGGGTTTATTTGCCCGACGTTTCGATTCCCGTCCAGGAATCGTCTTCAGGGGGTATAACGGTTACAAGAATGTGAACTCCTTATGAATCGCTGAAATGGTAAACCTGGGAAAGGTTCACCCTTTCAGTCAATTGTACAACGCATACATTACAATAATAAAATAAAATAAAATAACATAAAATAAAAATAATAAAATAAAAATACATTACAATACCAATTAGAATAAAATAAAATAAAAGTTACAATTTTGAACATAAAACAAACGAAGAAAAAGTGACCATAGGTGACACATAGTAAACAACAACAGGACAAAGAGTAAATAGAAGTGGACCAAATGTCCGCACTGAAGAATCAGGAACAAACGACTAAATAAAAAAAAATAAAAAAATAAAAAAAATAAAAAAAAATTAGTCGTTTGTTCCTGATTCTTCAGTGCGGACATTTGGTCCACTTCTATTTACTCTTTGTCCTGTTGTTGTTTACTATGTGTCACCTATGGTCACTTTTTCTTCGTTTGTTTTATGTTCAAAATTGTAACTTTTATTTTATTTTATTCTAATTGGTATTGTAATGTATTTTTATTTTATTATTTTTATTTTATGTTATTTTATTTTATTTTATTATTGTAATGTATGCGTTGTACAATTGACTGAAAGGGTGAACCTTTCCCAGGTTTACCATTTCAGCGATTCATAAGGAGTTCACATTCTTGTAACCGTTATACCCCCTGAAGACGATTCCTGGACGGGAATCGAAACGTCGGGCAAATAAACCCTTCAATTGAATCTGGTGTTTACTGTTTTCCAATATATATATATATATATATATATATATATATATGTGTGTGTGTGTGTGTGTGTGTGTGTGTGTGTGTGTGTGTGTGTGTTTACGTGTCCAGTATATACTCGTATATGAATTTGCGGAGGAGGATAAAGTGATAGAGGTAAATATACTTTCTTCCTGAGAGTGTGTGATATAAAATCCTCATGCATTCACGTTCATGTAACCTTCATCCCCTGATGATGTGTTCAGAAGAATAAAGTTTAGATAATGTTATAACCAAAAATTATTTGAATCTCTGCTTAGCCTCATGCCTTTAAAAAAGAAGTGTTATCAGAGATTAAGATAATTTTACGTACAAAATTGATAATGCCATTGACGTCGACTTTCTCAGAAAACACACACACACACACGCACACACACACACACACACACACACACACACACACACACACACACACACACACACACACACACACACACACACACACACACACACAAACACATAGACGCACACATACCTACACACAAACACATAGACGCACACATACCTACACACACTCGCGCGCACACACGCACACACACACACACACACACACACACACACACACACACACACACACACACAAACACATAGACGCACACACACCTACACACACTCACATACACACACAAACACACACACACAAACACACACACACACACACACACATACACGTATACATACCTACACACACTTGCAAATACACACACATACACGCATAGACGCACACATACACGCACACACACACACACACACACACACACACACACACACACACACACACACACACACACACACACACACACACACACACACAACTTAGTTTATATCCTTGGAAATCAAGGATATACATTAAGTGGGAACTGCATATGTATTTGAGGCTAGGCAGGATAATTGGAGACTAGGAAACGGGACCCAACGAGCGTTGTTCCATTCCTTTAGGTAAACACACACACACACACACACACACACACACACACACACACACACACACACACACACACACACACACACACACACACACACACACACGTGTGTGTATACATATTTCGTGTACGCATCATGCCTTCGAAACCAATAACTCGTTAATCTTTTTTTTTTTTTTTTTTTTTAATACTATTTTGGCTCTGGAGGAAAGTAATTACCTGGACGGCATGGATCATCTCGACACTCTTAATCAGCAACGAGCGAGTGGCAAATATTTAAATTTCCCAAAATGAATATCAAATATATCGTCATATGGAAGTGACGGCAAAGATTCTGTGACTGATTTATTTTTTTCCAAACATTTTGTAATTCATCGTTATTTTTCTGATTAAGACTGACATTTTGTTTCCAAATAATATATATATATATATATATATATATATATATATATATATATATTTCATTAAATGAAATGGCAAGCTTGTTGTGACAAAGCTTTTTGTCAATCTTCTCTCTCTTTCGTAAGGAGAGAGAAGATTGACAAGAAGCTTTGTCACACTAAGCTTGCCATTTCATTCAATGAAATATGCTTGAGAGAAAATCTCCTGCCCATTTCTACAATATATATATATATATATACATATATATATATATATGTATATATATGTATATATATGTATATATATAATAATCCGAATAAAACCTCCTGGCTGTGATGTGAATTGTGTAATGTTAGTAAGAATTGTCTGATTTTAGGAAGAATTCCCTTAAGAACACGATATTCAAAAAAAGGTTGGGTTATAGCTTTTCAAAATAATTCCAGCTTTGAATTCAAAGAAAAAAATCACATTTCTTAGAATGTATACAACAATTTCTGTGTAAAGATTAAAACGAAAACACACACACACACACACACACACACACACATATATATATATATATAGTATATAAATTAAATATATATATATATATATACATAGACATATATATACATATATATATTTCGAACCCTTTTACTCTAAAGAACACAACATTAACATTCCTTCCGTGAGGGATTTATGTGACGATCCAGTGGCTGTTGCCGGTTACTTAGGGCCCTTGGGTCTTCTACAAGAGAGACCTGGGGCAACGGTGTGTTTAATTTATTGTAGATTCTGATTTGGGGCCCTTATTCTTCAAGAGGGTAAAATTGGGACTCGTATTGTCCAAAAAGTCTACATACCAAAGCAAACCTAACCACATTTTTTTTTTTTTTTTTTTAGATGGACCATTATTCTTCAAAAAAGACAAAAATTGGGTCCGCTTTTGTTCAAAAGGGGTCAATTGTTCCTAAAAAAAAATCCTGTTCATTCATTAATATATAAACAATCCCTGATACAGTAGCTTACAGCTCAGCATCGCATGACATGTTAGAAAAAAATACATCAAATTACATTCTAACAAGTTTGTTATTGTTAGAAATGTATTATTAATGATGGTAGTCTCGATATACTTTAGTAAAAATGAATACAAAAAAATAAATCTCATTTATATTAAAAATATATACATATATATAAAATACAGGTGTGTGCATATACACACGTTTATATCATCAATTGGGAACATACGCTTGGGAACGCGTCGCTTCACTCACACGCCGTCGCCAGACCCTAAGGGGAACAAGCTCCCATGTATGCACCCTTCCTAATCCAAACAATAGATTGTTTATGCAAGTAAACTTTTACCAACTACAATTTTTTTTTTTTTTTTTTTTTTTTTTTTGTTTTTTTTTTTTTGGGTAGGGGTGATGTCTTGCGATACAGACTTTTGGTAACTCCTATTCCACCAAGAAGGATGGGGATGAAATTGCCCACAAGGATAGAAGCGCCGGAATAACCCAGTCCATAACCACCAGGAAAGTATTTGGGTGGGTTGCAATATATTGGGCGTTCATCTCCGTAGACTTTTTTTTTTTTTTTTTTTTTTTTTTTTTTTTTTTTTTTTTTTTTACGACAGGATTGAAATTGACACATTTGAGGAAAAGGAGAGAATAGGGAATAGGAAAGGAGATGGACTACATGATGCATGGGAGAAGGTAAGGAATGGGTATAGGGAAGAACATAAGAATGGAGGAGACTTCAAGAGACCATGAGGGCTACACTTGGTAGTTCCGTGTCCCTCCCTATCCATACAGTTATCTCATCCTTACTTGAAACAAACAATTGTCTCAGCGCTCGCTAGGGAGAAAGGAAATGGGAAATTTAGGGGAAATTAGGAAAAAGGGATTTGAGTAAGACGATAGGAAACTGGGGAGGAGGAGGAGGAGGAAGAGGAGGAGGAGAGGATAAGGGGAAGAGAAGTCACGGATAGGAGGATGAGGAGGAGCATGAGGAAGGTGGGGAAACGGAAGGAAAAAAGGAATGGTGTGAGGATTTTTTTTTTTTTTTCCCCAACTACGAACCCGATCATAGTTGCCACGATTATCCCGAACACAAATTTCTGGTCCTCCTGAACGAAGATATTGGGAAGAAGCGTTCGACCGATTCCAGCAGGGGTTCTGTAGACACCTGGTCCAGTCCCAGGGACAATAGGACAGTATTAAAAAAAGGATCTGGAAAAGCTTATAACCGATGAAGGGATGCGACAAGGGATAATGGTCCTTGTGATGGGTGATCTTGAGGAACCAATTGCCGTTTTGCAATTTCCTCTTTATCTTGTGGTGTCATGTATCAGAGTACTTCTTCTAACTGCATCAATATTTAGTTTATTTGTGATTAAGACTGCGCATACGGTTAATACAATATTGTTGTTGTTTTATTTTTTTCTGTTCAATTTTTGTCCATAAGTTCTTCATCTCGCGTCATTCTATGCCTCCATTGTTCCACCTGGACGACTATGTTTCTATCTAATTATTTTACTTATTCATTTATTTATTTTTCATTTTGATAATATATATATATATATATATATATGTATGTATATATATATATATATATATATATATATATATATATATATATACATACATATATATATACATATATATATATATATATATATCATATATAGAATTTTGGGAATATTTGCCTCTTCAACCCTATGTCATGGTTCAAAAATGCCAACCCATTTTTTATAGTACACTTTTTTTTTTTTTTTATTTTTTTTTTTACCAAAACCACTGAGGGACCTACTCGTATGCCCTTCCTCTCAATGTTAGTAAGACGAGCTCAGCTTGATACTATCCCGTCAGATAGTATGCCATCCGTAATACATTGGTTATTAATATCAAAGGAGAATCTAATCGTATGAATATGGTGTTAATACTATCAAAGGAACCAGGGATCCTTCGAATGCGCTGCTAATATTCTGAAGGGAGAATTCAATCGTCTGTATGTGCATCTGAAACATCAGAATAATCTTGACGTTTGAGCTTTTTATGTTTATCGTTTTTGGTTAATTATTGTTTATTTGTTTATTTATCTTGTTAATGATGACCTGTACCTTTCATCTCTGCCGACGTCAAACGATTTTATCATAGAAAAGGAAAAGCTGCCACGCAAAATAAATAGCAAATCCATCCCGATATAGCATATCAACTTCAATTTCTATTATTGACGCTGCAAACCGGTTTTATTTGGTTAATGGAAGCCCCTTGCGCAGAGAAAGGTGACCAAACACATCCCGTTTTCTTTACGTTAGGTTAGGCTCCCGTCGAGGTAATGTCTTCATTCGAAGCAACCGTCCCTGGATATCGATTTAGGATTAAACTACATGTATTTGTACAAGACACGTCCTTCCTGATGATGTTTTCTACCCTAACCTAACCTAACCTAACTTAACCCAAACTATCCTAACCCTAACCCAACCTAACATATCTAAACCTAACCTAACCTAATCCAACCTAACCTTACCCTAGCCTAACCTAACTTAACTCAACCTAACCTAAACCTAACCTAACCCAACTTAACCCAACCCAACCTAACCCAACCCAACCTAAACCAACCCAACCTAAATTACTTAGCCTAGCCTAACCCAACCTAACCTATCTAAACCTAACCTAACCCAACCTAAGCTAACCTAACCTAACCTAACCTAACCCAACCTAACCTGGCCTAACCAAACCTAACCTAACCCAACCTAGCCTTACTTACCCTAACCTAACCCAACCTAACCTATCTAAACCTAACCTAACCTAACTTAACCCAACCTAACCTAACCCAACCTAACCTAACCCAACCTAACCTAACCCAATTTAAACTAAACTAACCTATCCAAACCTAACCTAAACCAGCCTAATACAACATAACATTACTTAGCCTAACCAAACCAAACCCAACCTAAGCCAACCTAACCTAATCCAACCTAACCTAACCTAACCTAACCCAACCCAACCTAAGCCAACCTAACCTAACCTAACCTAACCTAACCTAAGTTAACCTAACTTAACCTTACCTAGCCTAACCTAACCTAACTTAACCTTACCTAGCCTAACCTAACCCAACCGAACTTAACCTAACCTAACTTAACCTTACCTAGCCTAACCTAACTCAACCGAACTTAACCTAACCTAACCCAACCTAAACCAGCATAACCGAACCCAACCAAATCTAACCCAACCCCAAAGCCAAACTAACCTTACCTAATCTAACCCATCTCATCTAACCTAACCTGATGTTTTACCTAACCTAACCTCACTTAACCTAACCTAACCTTTCACCCAATTCCACAACGTTGCAAATGGTGGGGGAAAGCCCTCATGTTAATATTTCGTTTCAGAGAAAAAAAAATCCATCGCTGGATAGTATGTGACATTTTAAAGTGCAACCAAGGGCACACACGCCCTCTGGCGGCTTACCAATAAAGCTCGTTGCCATGACAACGGCCTGAAAGCCTGGAAAGCCATGATGAGCTAGGTAAACACACGTAATGGCAAGATAAGTCACGAGTTAATGAGGTCAGGGTCTGTTCTCTCACCACAGAGTCTACAAGTGTATCAATACAGATAGTGAGCAACATAGGCACCTGTGAATCCCCTTAGCCGCTAATGTAAACATATTGTTGCAAAGTGCACTCTATTCATAACAATTTGGTGAATATATATATATATATATATATAAATATATATATATACATATATATATATATATATATATATACATACATATATATATATATATATATATATATATGTGTGTGTGTGTGTATGTATACAGTCAAAGGCACATACCTACTCCACTCATTCCACTCCCCTCCACCACCCTTTCCTCTCTCTCTTCTTAGCTCCTCATGGATGACGGGTCATCCCTGTATCCCGCCCACTGCCCTGGGTCAGAGACAATGCAGCAAGACACAGTACTGGCTCTCTCTCTCTCTCTCTCTCTCTCTCTCTCTCTCTCTCTCTCTCTCTCTCTCTATCTATCTATCTATCTATCTATCTATCTATCTATCTCTTACTTTCTCTCTCTCTCTCATTGTTACAAGTGGGAAAAAACAAAAAATGGAATAAACTTCATATTAGGAGACGAAAATAACAGCGTTAGATTTGTTATTGTTATAAAGTAAACATAGTTAGGGACCGTAGAATGGTAAGTTACACAGCTAAATTCAGTTTTAGATCTGAGAAAAATTAATTACTCCTCAGGAAGAAAATAAGCCTTGCTAAGAGAAAGAATTACAAGAAAGAACGAAAAACGTCTTTGAGAATTGA
>NC_134785.1:70524456-70531956 GCF_046742065.1 Oratosquilla oratoria | reverse complement strand
GGGGGGAAGAAGGAGAGGGAGAGAGGGAAGAAGGGGAGAATGATTGGCAGGGAGGGACTGGAAGGAAAAGGAGGGAGGGAGGGAGAGAGGAGAGGGAGAAGGACTGGAAGGAAAGGGAGAAAGGGAGGAAAGGGAGAATGGGTGGCAGGGAGAGGACAAAGGAGAGAGAGGGAATGGGAGGAAAGGGAAAGAAGGGGGAAGGGAGGAAAGGGAGAGGAGGAGAAAGGGAGAGGACAAGGGAAAGGGAGAGAAGGAGGAAGCGAGGATGGATGGCAGGGAGGGGATAAGGGCGAAAGAGGGACTGGGGGGAAAGGGAAGGAAGGAAAAAGGGAGGAAGGGAGTAGTGAAGTTGAGGCGAGGGGAGAGAAAGGGGAAAATGGTAATAAAGAGAGCTGGAAGGAAGGAGAGAGGGGAGAGGGAAGGAGGATGAGGGAGGGAGAAGGGGAGAGAGGCAGGAATATTCCTAGTGCTGACAGAGCAAATTGTACGATAAAGAATAAAAAAAGGGTAATGAACCTTAGTGAGTTGAACAAAGGAATATATCGGGAATGATATTGTATGAGAAAAGGCTCCAACCCACACTCCGTTTTCTAAATCTTTTCGACGAATTTGTGTTGTCCAAACCTGCCACAAGATGACTCTGGAATTGTTGTTTACAAAATTCTACTACAAATATAACTCAAAGTATTTATTTCATGATTGAAATCATGTTAATACCTCCCAGCATCAACAGAAATAAATCAAAGTTATTGGCTAGATTAGAATTAGATTCCATATTTTTTTAACCTAACCTACAACTAACTAGACTCTAGAATAATCATGGCAAGGAGGATACAGTTATTTGACATATTTGGATAAGGTCAGGACTGTTTGCGAATTGTCTTTGGTTGATGGAAGTCAACTCAAATGGAAAAAGGTCAAAATAGATGAGACACTGAACCGAGTTGAAGATATTGCCACGTTTGGTTGATGAGGATACAACTAGGATGTCTCTTAATCCGACACTCACCAACCGCCACTTGTGCGGACGTTTGGACCCAGTACATATACCCATTCTGGGAATTGGTGGTGTTTTATGTCCAGGGAAAATTGCTGAGGTGGGTTTAGGTCATGTGCCCAAACGTCAGCACAAGTGGCGGTTGGTGAGTGTTGAATTAAGAGATCTAGGTGTATAGGTAATTCGGTTTCCAAAGAGAAACATAGATTTGGTCTCATATTTCCAATTATTCTTTTTCATTCTGTATTAAGATCTTAAATTGCGTCATTTTTTGTGAATAATATAATTAAACGTTTTCAGTCCCTATTTCTTGAGAGGCATAATGCTTAGACAAATTTAGATTTAAGAAAGAAGTAGGCCAGAACTGGTTTACAAACAGAATGGTTAACGAATGGAATAGACTTCGTAACCATGTAGTGAGTTTTAAACAATTGGTTGTTTTAAGAGAAGACTAGATAACTTTATGGATAGGGATGACAGGTGGTAATGGACATGGAACTGCTTAGTGTAGGCCTTATGGTCTCTTGCAGTCTCCTTCATTCTGATATTTTTATGTTCTCACTGCAGTGCCCAGTAGCAAAGAAATGGTGAGACTCCTTGAGAGTGAACCCATTTCGTGGCACTTGTTATTCAAGTCCTTGTTATTCAAGTTCCATTCGTGGAACTTCCTGGCTCTGGCACTCTCCCGGTATCAAACGGGTTCACGTGTCTGTCCCAAGAGAGCTTGATAAAAGGTGATGGATTGTAACAAGAATCACTGCCAAGGTATGCGTGCCACAGTGGCCCAGTTGGCCTCAGTCTCGCTTCCCAAGCCTCTCAGCGTTTCACAGTGACCTTCTACATGTCCGTCTTATCCAAACACGTAAGGTAAACATGAACGCAAAAGCTCCTCTAGGTGCAGTATTCATACCGTCTCCTCGCCTCGCCTCATCTTAACCAACCTCACCCCGACCCTAACCCACCCTGTTTGCCTCTAAGCCCAGCCTTCTTACCAACCCCTCTCTTCACCTCACCTCAACTAACCTTACCCCAACCTCACTCCCACCTCAAAAGGGGAGACTGTGAGGTCAGGGGCAGAGGCACGAGGTCTGTGTCTGTGGAGAGAGGGGAGGTTAGAGGGATACCGGTTGCATATCATTAGACTTATCTGTAGGTGTCGATCATCGGCCCTTGGTGGGTCAGAGAATATGCGGGCCATGGCTACGGCCAAGGCCGCTTGGCCTAGAGACGCCTTGCAGGTGTCAGTACATGTTGTTATTGGCATCGCTCTCGAGGACACATGTAGGCTCGTGCACGGCGTAAGGGGCACTGACATATGGCACACTTTGATGATTCAGGCACCTTGTAGGATCGTTTTGTTTTATGGCACATCAACACTAGTTGTGTACAACGAAAAATATATACAGTAAATAGATAAATGAATAAATCAAATAAAGAATGTCATACTCTCTCTCCTTCTCCTATATCTCTCCCATCTCTTCCACCTCTCTCGCCTCTCCTTCTCTCCCACTTCCCCATTTCTCTCCTCTCCCTTCCCTCCCCCCTTTTACCCTCCTTCCTTCCTTCTCCATTTCCCCCCTCTCCGGAAGATCCCAAAACCAAGACTTGTATATACTACGCATATGTATATCGTTCACCATATTAACCCAGTTCCTACTCCTCGTGGAAGAATTACTCACCCTCATCCTCTCTCTCCCCAGCAGGATACGCAGAAAAAATAACAGCCTTCAATCTTATCTACGGATCTTCGAAGTCTTCCTTGTGTTTACGTTTTCCATCAGTGCGCGCATCAAAGCAAGGTTAGTGATCTGTAAACACCAGTTTTATTAACCTCTCCCCCCTTTTCCCGCGGCGGAAATAAACCACAAACCCGTAAGGACGAGACGAAAGAAGACGGAAGACGTTGAAGCATCGCCGAGAACGAGGATTTGTGATGTTCACCTGTCCCAGCGCCAGGACAAGGGTAGGCCTCTGTAAGGAGGAAGGAACCCCTTTTGGGAAGGACACAGGCTCCTCCTCAACACCACGTGCCTCAAAAGGTGAAGGACCCTCCTGTTTAGCGCCTTCTAAGAAGCTTCCCTGTCAGTCCCAATGACACTGGAGTAATCCCCGTCGAAGGCATCTCCCCTTCCCCGTCTTCCACTGCGACAGGAGAGAGCCCCATCAAGGTGTCAGTGAATCGCTAAATGAATAAGACGTGCTTAGCACCTGATCTCAGCACCCCACTTCACCCCCACCCCCACTCCAACCTCCTCCCCCTCTCCAACTCCCTCCCCCAACTCCCTTAACTGAAGACGACAGACTGCGAACGAAATAGACGACTAGATTAAAAATATTGAAATTTGAGACGAAAAGAAATGCGAAACCAAAGATGGAAAGGGGAGAAATAGGAGGAGGGAAGGGAAATGTCAAGGAAAAGGAAAAATTGAAGGTTGAACTAGAGAGGGACGGGGTGAGAAGGGGAAAAAGGACTGGCCTACGTAGGGATTAGACGAAATGGAAAAGGAATTGGGATAGGGAGGAACCAGGCTGAAAGAGTCGCGCAATAACCTGAGAGAAAGGAGCAAAAAGGGGAAAGAACGAAAGAGAAAACATGAAAAGGTAGGGAAACATGGGCAAGAGAAGGAGATTGGAAAGACCACGGAGAAGTTGGAGAAGGGGAGAGGAAGAGGTCAAGGAAGGGAAGGAAGAATGGGAGGAACGCTCGGAAGGGGACGAAAAGGTGGCAAAGTGAGCACATCACACATCAGGATTAGAATGACAACACCAAAACATTGCTTATATGTCATTGCCGGTAACCAGCGCTTCTGTCCTCGGGTATGAAAGGGAGATAGGCAAGAAGGGAGGAAAGGGGAGAAGGAGGAAGAGAGGTTGGAAAGAGAGGGAGAATGGGTGGCGGGGAAGGAATGAGGGAGAATGAGGGACTTGGAGGAGGAAAGGGAAATGTTTGTATTTCATCGCCGGTAACCAGCGCTTCTGTCCTCGAGTAGGAAAGGGAGAAAGGAAAGAAGAGAAGGAGAGGACAGGATGAGATAGGGAGAAGGGGAGGGTGTAGGATTATAAGTCTGCAGAGGTGGGGAATCCATTGGTTGCCAATAAGTAAGATGTATGACATGTTCCGAGTTGGGGAGCGGAGGAAGAAGAAGTAAGAGAAGGAAGAGGTGGAATAGGAAGACGAAGAAGAGAAGTATGGAAAGGGGGGGTGGAGGAGAAGAGAAGGAAGAAGAGGAGGAAGAGGAGCACCAGTAGGAAGAAGAGAACGAGGAGGGGGAGGATGAAAAGGAGGAGGAGGAAGAAGAAGAGAAGTAAGAAAAGGAGGGAACAGAAGGGGAGAAGAAAGAAGAGGAGGGGGAGGATGAAAATGAGGAGGAGGAAGACGAAGAGAAGTAAGAAAAGGGGGGGAGCAGAAGGGGAGAAGAAAGAAGAGGACGACAAGGGGGAAGAGTAGGACGAGGAGGAGGATGGATATCAGGGAAAAGAAGACGAGGAGGAGTAGGAGGAGGAGGAGGATAGATGGGATGATATAGAAAGAGGAGGAGGAGGAGGAGGAGGAGGAGGAGGAGGAGGAGGAGGAGGGAAGGTTTCAAATGCGTAACTGGTTCCAGACGACCAGTATGCAGATGTAAGTAAACCTATGCTATAAAGAGGAGACCTATAGACGTGGTGTGATATGGTGAGTCCCCGTTCGGTCTTGTGTGGAGTGGTGCACAAAGGAGTAGTGTGGTGCGGTGTGGTGCGTAGTTTGATGCTGTGTGACTGTGAGATGAGGAGCTTGGCGATGTCCCTGATATTGTAAGAGAAATGTTTGATGACGAATGCGTCCCGTTCTCATATAAGCTTGGGCGAGAATCCAGTGTTACTGGAAGACGAAGGAATTTAATTTTCATTTGCGAGAAAAACCAACGCTTTACGTTTTCTGTCTTAGTATACATATAAAGATTAACGTTTCAGAAGTCTCTCACTTTCTGAAAAAGCAAATTGTGACATTTTGTCAGCAAAGTGGAAAAAATATTTTTTTTTACCCACTCGTTGGTTATTTTTAGTCTTTCTAAAGACAAGATGAAAAAAGGAGATATTTTTTTTTCCTTTGTCCCTCATTTTGTAGATATCAAATAAAGGCGGAAGGCCGAGCCCCTTGCAAAGTAGGGACTGGCGAAGCCGGTGGCTCGTCTATATGTAACTAGATTGAAAAGGACTGAGGATTTCTCCCATAGATATTGTATGATTTCATTTCGAGCGTTTAAGCTGTATGTATGTATTGTCGTTAGATCCGAAAGACATTAGAGTTTGCTGTGCGAGAATATTTTGGTTTCGTGTGCACAGTTTCCGCCCTCGTTTACCTGGCATTCCCTTGCGGTTGAAATTGCCTTCCGGCTGACTGCCACGCTTTGTCCTGCCGAAAAAGCAAAAGAGAAAAAAAAATGAAGCTTCTGGGGTTAGTGGATTTTTTTTTTTTTTTTTTTTTTTTTTTTTTTTTTTTTTTTTTTTTTGTCTTTCATTTCGTCGTTGTTATGCGTTACAGCACGGCCCAGATTCTTCAAAGAGTCCGCGCGGCGCCGCAAATGCATTCCGCGATGATTTCCGTTCGCACCTCGTGACACATGACGCGGATCCTGTTTTAATCAAACCCCAAACGGTTCTCACCGGTCGAGGGAAGCCGCTTGGATTGATTATTTGTTAAAACAATCAACCCCCTTCCCCCTGATGCTTCTTCACATGAGCTGACGCCAAATTATTTAAATCACACACAGGCTAGGCCATCAGATAGATTAAGACAATTAATCACGAATTACGCCTTTATAGATCCTTTGCTCACTAATGCAACCCACCCCTTTTCCCGGGACAGAATTAATAAATCATGTCACCGATTTATTGGCACTGATTAAAAGTTCAGTGTATCAAACCAGAGACTGTTATAATGAATATAGGTTATGTTATTAGGGAAGCCAGTGCTTGCTTTACATCCCTGATCAGTCAAGTCTCGTTACTGGCATAATTCGTCATTGTCAACTCCGGCACGCTTCCCTAAGGGTGATCGCCACAAGAAACAATCCTCAATGGAGGAGGAGGAAGAGGAGGAGGAGGAGGACGAGGAGGAGGAGGAGGAGGAAGAAGAAGAAGGTGATGCCCACATGATTTATGGCAGGGACAATTCAACTAATCCTACCGAGAGCTGTTTGTCATGGGAAGGGAGACTGCATGGGGGCTTGGTCAAAGAAACCGTGTGAATTGGCGTCGTCATGTACGTGAGGCGATGCGCCTCGTGGTGTATGTTCCCGATGGATGAATTGATGTGACACAGTGAAAAGTAGAAGGATAGGAGCAAGTCGTGCCTTGTTACCGTCGTTTAGTACAGCTTAACCAAACGCTGGCGACGACTAACGGGAACGAAATTTTCATGACGATGTTGTGGTCATTAGAATTCTTCTTTATCGAGGTACTGATCCCTCTATGTTTTGTGACCATCGAACATTTGCTGATATGAAAAGACTAAACAAAATGACAAAAAGTTAACAATTCTAGAATTTTTTTTTTTAATGGCGGTAGTCACTGAGCATTTGCTAATCTGAAAAGACTAAACAAAGTGACAAAAAGTTAACAACTTTTTTTTTAACGGCAGGTAGTCACTGAGCATTTGCCATAATGAACAGACTATACAGAATAACAAAAGTAACAACTACAGACTTGGTGGAACAACGAGTAAAGACGTCAGATCTAAAGATGTCTGAAGTCAAGTGTAACCAAAATAAGCACGGGACTCAGCCCTTATATGAATAAAGTCCTCTGGAGCTAGACAGAAGAGAAGTTAAAAAGAGGAGTCGCCAAATGCAACGTCCAAAGGGATTGACAAACGGTAAGACGTCGATGACAGCAAATGCAGATATAACAGTTCCAAGGGAAGGGGAGGCGTACAACAGAGAAAGAGAAATACGCGAACAGAGGTATTAGGAAGCGAATGTTGCAGAACAAAAGGAAGGATAACGTGGGAACGTGAGAGATGGAAACTGTTCTGCGAAATGGAGGACAGAAAGCCTAACGACACAATAACAGACTCAAATATGTCCAGTAGGAATACAAAAGATGAAGAGCTTTTTAATTTAGAAGAACAAAGACTAAAAAAAGAAGAGGAATAAGAATAAGAATACAAAGAAGAAGAAAACTAAGAAGGGGAAAAAGGAGACAAAGAACGAAAAGAAGAGGAAGAAGAAAAGACCATCAAAGAAGCCAAAGAAGAAGAAAAATGAGAACAGGAAGGAGACAAAGAAGAAGAAATGAGCATCAAAGAAGAATAAAAGACCATCAAAGAAGTCAAAGAAGAAAAATAAGAAGAAAAAGAAGGAGACAAAGAAGAAGAAGAATAAGAAAACGGCATCAAAGAAGAAGAGGAAGAAGAAGAAGAAGAAAGCGGCATCTAAGAAGAAGAGGAAGAAGAAGAAAAGGAAAGAAGAAGTCCTAAGACCAAAGGCGAGCGAAATTCGGAAAGACGAAATGAATTAACGACA
>NC_134785.1:70499456-70519456 GCF_046742065.1 Oratosquilla oratoria | reverse complement strand
TCTAAAAAGGTTGCCCAGCCCTGGACTAGACTATCGTGCCAGAGGACAGTTCCTACAAAGGTTGTTGCTCTCAGCGAGGATCCTAATCATCACCTGCTCGAGTCCTGGTCACCTGTGATTGGTCCATATGACCCTGATTCCGAACCAAGCACAGGGGAATTTGTTCTTTGTCATTTGTGGACAAAAATGTAAAGGCAGTGAAGTGCTCCCAGAGCAAGCGGCGGTCCAAATGACCCATTTCTGTTTGTTGAACCCTTTTGGTTCGGGCACTGACTGCACAAATGTTATACAGTCATTGTTCTAAACGACTTTTGTGATACTTTTATGGACCAGACTCACGCATTATTTTTTTTTCTTCTTTTTTCTTTTGTGTGTGTGTGTGTGTGTGTGTGTGTGTGTGTGTGTGTGTGTGTGTGTGTGTGTGTGTGTGTGTGTGTGTGTGTGTGTGTGTGAATGGAAAATTATCTCCACTAAAAAAGGAACGCTATCCACTTTCTAACTTCTACTCTCCCTCCGTTCTTCTCCCCTTAGATTTCACTTTATCTCTTCTGTGAGTCCACCTCTTTAGTGCTGTACTATCGCTAAAGATAGAATCGCTGGTTACTGGGAAGGAAACACCAAAATCGTCTTGGTAGTGCATTTCACAGACTTTAAACGCCAACTGCATATTGTATCACCGTACCGAGAGATGTCCGAATTACCCCCAATCAACGCCTTTGGCGAGTTATTATTTATTTGATATTATCAAGTATTACATACATCGTCCTCTCCTGACGAAGTCCCACTGTAATGAGAGGAAGTAAATATGTTTTGAAGGACCCCAAGGACCTCTTCGTCAACCTTATTCTTTCTTCTGACTCTTCTCTCAATATGAGGGTCTCTTACAAAAGGATTCCAGATTACCACATGATTCTGTTCGAAATAGCTGTACATGTGTGTAGTTTGGCTTTAGTGGTCCACTGCAGGACCGGTCCATCCCATGAGGGACGATACAGCCTCTGTGCCTAACCTCGGCGGTTTCATCCGGCATTGTAAGGTCGTGTGTATGGTGAGGAGTGCTACATATGAACTTTTTATCCTTCAAGAAGATGAGGGAAGTATTCATCCTCCTCGACATTGACCTCTTTCGTGAGACGATGGCATACAAAAGCGTCTGTAGCTAGAATCAACTCCAGAGATTCAGGGACCGGCGTGAAGAGTTTGTTGATAGCATTCCCATTGTGATTGAATACGTTTATGACGGTTCTTCTTACTTGAGTACCGAGGGAAACGAGATGCATGAATATAGATAAGTCGGACAAGTTGTAACACTATAGCCGAGGCCATTTGATGTGTAGTTACTTCAGCAAGCGAATGGTGGGTGATGATAAAAGAAAACGGACGACTGAGGTAAAGGAGACTTGAAAAGCGAAGACAGCAACTCATAAAGCGTAGTGTTAAGAGGGGGAGAGGCGAGGGGAAACAGCCACTGGTTCGCACCAGAAGGAGGGTGACCGGTAGAGCTCCTGTGAAGGGCTTCCTACCACGAAAAGGGGTCCTAACGAGGGACGGGGTCGTGCAGATGAGAGGCTCGTTAATTAACGAGGTTAAAAAAAAAGAAATAGAAATCTTTATGGAGGACAGGGAGTACGTAGAAGGATGATGATGATGAATCGGTTAAGCGTCGCGAACTCCCCCCCCCCCCCCGTATCAGGAGGTTAGGACAGTGCCCCTTATAGAGGACGTTGTAGCGTGGAATTGAATGAACCACGCCCTTGGTCCAACGCGCTGGCGGCAGGATTCGAACTACCGTCACCTTGACTGAAGGATAACGGAGAGAAATGATGATAATAAAGAAGATCGTGAGACAAGGATGGAGTGGGTTGTCAACATGAAGCTTCCGACATCTGAATACTTTCACGAACTCCTCAAGTGATTCTTCGTCTGTCGGACGGAAAATTGTTTTGTTCACAAATGACTCGGTTAGTTTAACTGTAGGACACAAGTGCGGGACATGAAGACTTGTTCAAAGAAGACACAACTGGAGAAACAAAGACAAGAAAGACTTAGCTAAGTTCTGACTACGTTTGAATTTCTACCATTTCTTTTTTCGAAGAATCATGATATTTTCCGTTGTTTATTATTAATGTTATTATTATTATTATTATTATTTACTAATATTATTATTATTACTGTTACTATTATTATTATTATTATTATCATTATTATTATCATTATTATTATTATTATTATTATTATTATTATTATTATTATTATTATTATTATTATTATTATTATCATTATCATTATCATTATTATTATTATTATTATTATTATTATTATTATTATTATTAATTATTATCATTATTATCAATTAATTAATTCATCTATTTACTTATTCTAAGCATTCGAGGATTTTGCTACCATTTCCATGGATGCTACCATGAAATACAATTACAGCACATAATGCATCTCTCCTTTATTAATCACATATTAAAATATTCATGTGCAAAATTATCCAAATATGAAGTCTATATTTAAACAACATTATGTACAAACCCACAGACCTCGTATTTTCAAATCGGCTGCTTCAATATTAAATAAATATCCCACTCATGATCATCTAAGGCGGAAAACACTGCAACGACCTGATCCTGAAGAAAAACCGTTCCTTAGAATTTGCGAAAAATATTTTCAAATATGAATGAGAAACGTTACATTTGTATGAAAAAATTAATGTAAGTAAATGCGTGTTTCTGATTTCAAGATCTTAATGTACACAGCCTCAAGCAAATGTGTGTAAATCGTGCAAATTACTTTCATTCGAAATGTCTCAAATTAAAAAGAATAACAGTAAGAACTGAAATACTCGTAACAAAAGATTTAATCTTACTGTTAGATTACCTCATAACATGTAGATGTTGTACACATCATTTGATGTACCAAGACGGATGAAGCCACCGCGGTGGCAGTGAGGTGGAACAAAGGCTGTATCGTTTCTCAGGGGATAGGCCGGTCATGCAGTGGACCACTAAGTGAACTACATACATACATACATACATACATACATATATACATTTATACATATTTACAGTTGAATAGAATTGGATCTTTCTGACCGCTATTGTGATGGTTGACAAACAATATATATGATATATATATTACTGTTAGAATGCCGCATGATATTTGTATCTACTTAACTGACTAGAACAAGATCATTTTGACTGTCATCGTGATAGTTGATAAGCAGTGTATATGATAAAAATGTATGTTACTCGACGCAGGCGGAGTCTCCGATATCCAGGAGATCGGCTGTCTTTGGCGTTGCCTCACCCGGCCGCCCCCTCCATCGATTCGATTTTGTCTCCTCAGAGCCAACATTTGCTCTTTCTCTCCACCACTTCCTCTGCGGCCTTACTTCCCTCCCCCCTCCCCCCCACCTGACCTTTCCGTCCTTTTTTTGTCTCTACTCTTCCCAACCTTTGTTCCATTCTCTTCTTCCAGAACCTTCCCGTCCTTCTTACTTTCCATACATTTCCTTTTTCCTCCATGGATGGAGTCTTCCTTCTCCTCTTTTTTCCTCTTCCTACTCCTCCTCTTTCTCCTCCTTTTCCTTTTCTTCCTTTTTCTCTTCCTCCAATTCTTCTTCCTCCACATCCTCATCTTCCTCCCCTCCTTCTCTTCCTCCTTTTCCACTTCTTCCTCTTCCCCTCCTTCTCCCCCCTCCTCCTCCTCCTCTTTCCCTTTCTCCTCTTCCCCTCCTTTCTCTCTTCCTCCTCCTCCTCCTTTTCCTCTTCCTCCCCGTTTTCCTCCCTCTCCCTCATCTTCCTCCTCTTTTTCTTCCCCTCCTCCTTTTCCTCTTTCTCCTCCTCCTCCTCTTTCTCCTCCTCCTTTTCGCCCTCTTCCTCCTCCTCCTAATCTTCCTCCTCTTCCTCATTTTCCTCCTCCACTTCCTCATTTCCCTCCTCCTCTTCCTCCTCCTCATCCCCTTCTCTTCCGTTGCTCCTCCTCCTCCCCCTCGCCCTCCTCCTCCTTCTTCCTTCTCCCCTCCTCCTCCTCCTCCCCCTCGCCCTCCTCCTCCTCTTCCTTCTCCCCTCCTCCTCCTCCCCCTCCTCTTCCATTCCTCCTACTCCTACTGCTACTTGTGCTCCTACTTGTGCTCGGTGGTTCCTCTTCTTCCTCCAATTGTTCTTCTTCATCACCCAACTCCTCTTGTCCCCGCTCTTCTCAGTCCTTGGAGCCCCCTCCACCTCTTCTTCCTCATTATCTCCCGTTCCTCCTAGCAGCCTTCCCCCTGTCATCGTAACCACTGTCTTATACACCTTTTAAATCCCTCCTCCTCCTCTCCCTCCTCCTCTCCCTCCTCCTCCTCTCCCTCCTCCTCTCCCTCCTCCTCCTCCTCCTCCTCCTCTTCCTCCTCATCTTCCTCCTCCTCCTCTCCTTCGCTGACTCCCATCAGCGTCCCCGCTTTTCAATCTTCTTGCAGACCAGTCGACTCTGGACCATAACCCCCTCTCCCCACCTCCCACCCACCCCCTCCCCCTCTCCCCCCTCCCACCCCTCCCAGGTCACCCTCCATTTCTCTTCTGACATGTTTTGTTAGTCTTGGCACTGAGCGTGACGTCATTGTTTTTATTCCTGACAGACCCGCTGCACTTAATTTACATTTTTTTTTTTTTTTTTCTTGCAGAGGTGAGTGGAGACCCTCATGTGTTGTTCTTAGGCCCACCGGTGTTGGCATTGTTGTTCTTGTTCTTGTTCTCGTTATTCTCGTTGTTGCTATTGTTCTTGGTCCTTTTGTTATTGACGGTACTGTTGATGTTGTTACTTTTGTTGTTTATTCAAATGAAGTCTTTATTGTTATCCCTGATGCAGGATTTGTTTTTTCCCAATACCTCCTCCAGTCTTCCTCTTTTTCTCATTTCTGCCGAATAACCTCGATCAAAAAATTTCCTCCATTCTTTCCCCCATGTTTGCTCGTTCCACATTATCGACCTCCTACCTCCTCATCCTCCTCATCATCACCCTTCACCTCCTCAACTTACCCGTCCAACTAACTACCTCCTCATCTTCCTCAACTTGCCATGTTCAACTAGCTCCTCATCCTCATCCTACTCAACATACCCCATCGAACTACCTCATCCTCCTCAACTTGCCCCCTCCAACTAGCCCCTCATCATCCTCAACCTGCCCCCTCCCCCTCACCCTCCCCCTCCAACTAGCCTCTCCTCATCATCAACCTGCCCCCTCCAATTAGCCCCTCATCATCATCAACCTCTCCCCTCCCCCCTCCAACTAGCCCATCATCATCATCAACCTACCCCCTCCCCCTCCCCCTCCAACTAGCCCCTCATCATCATCAACCTGCCCCCTCCCCCCCTCCAACTAGCCCCTCATCATCATCAATCTGCCCCCTCCCCCCTTCAGCTAGCCCCTCCTCATCAACCTGCCCCCTCCCCCCTCCAACTATCCTTTCTTCATCATCAACCTGCCTCCTCCCCCCTTCAGCTAGCCCCTCCTCATCAACCTGCCCCCCTCCCCCTCCAGCTAGCCCCTCTTCATCATCAACCTGCCCCTTCCCCTCCCCCTCCAACTAGCCCCTTATCATCATCATCATCAGCAGCCTGCCTCGCCCGCCTAGCGCCCCCGGCCGCCTCCTAGTTCGGTCAGACGGTGACGGACATCCTTCCGTAGTCTTTCCCCGAAGACCATCGTCCCATGTCGTTCTCGACAATTTCGAGAAGAGAAAAATGCCTCCGATTTCGAGAAGAGTCCTTCGGCGATTGGTTGCGGGATTGTGTGTCTGCAATTAACCGACTCGAAAAAAATTAAATCCTGATTAAAGAACGGGAGTGGCGCCGAATCAAAAAAGAAAAAAAAAAGAAAAAGAAATAGTTGGAGACTTGGGGGGAAAGAATCGCACTAGAAACAGACGGAGTCACTGGGTGTTCATCCTATCGGAATGAAAAGGTCAAGTAGATGGATACAAAAAAAAAAAAATGAAGAGCGAGGAGGAGGAAGAGGAGGAGGAGGAGGAGGAGGAGGAGGAGGAGGAGGAGGAATGGAAAGAGAAGAAAGGAAAACGAAAAAAAAAAGAATGGAAGTGGAGAGAATAGAAACGGTAAAGAGGAAGAGGTGTAAGACAAAGGAGGAGGAGGAGAAGGGAGGAAAGTAGAGGGAAGAGGAAGGAGACGGGGGAGGAAGGAGGAGAGAAGGGAACGGAGAAAGGAAGATGAGAAGACGGAGGGGAAGGGAGGGGAGAAGTAGGAAGATGAGGGGAGGGGGGTAGAGGGGAAGGATAAGAGAAGGAGGGGAGGGGAGGGGAGGGAAGGGAAGTGGAGGGGTGGGGAGAGGGAGAAGAGAGAGGGGGAGGCAGAAGGTAAGGTGGGGAGAGATAAGGAAGGGTTGGGGGAAATGAGGGAGGGAGGGAGGGAGGGAGAGAGGTTAGGGGAAGGGAGGGAGGGGAATGAAGTGAAACGAGGGGAAATGAAGAGAAGTGAAGCAAAAAGAAGGGGTGGGGGGGCGAAGAGAAAAAGAAATGAAAGAAATGTGAAGTGAAGGAAGAGGATAGGATTGCAGGGGAGCACTGAAGGAAGAGGATAGGATGGCAGGGGGAGCATTGAAGGAAGAGGATAGGATGGCAGGGGGAGCATTGAAGGAAGAGGATAGGATAGCAGAGGGAGCATTGAAGGAAGAGGATAGGATGGCAGGGGAGCATTGAAGGAAGAGGATAGGATGGCAGGGGGAGCATTGAAGGAAGAGGATAGGATGGCAGGGGGAGCATTGAAGGAAGAGGATAGGATGGCAGGGGAGCATTGAAGGAAGAGGATAGGATGGCAGGGGAGCATTGAAGGAAGAGGATAGGATGGCAGGGGGAGCATTGAGAAAAAAGGATAGGATGACAGGGGAGCATTAAGGGACTAAGGAAGTAAGACAAGTAAGAAATTAACAAAGGAGCATGGAACAAGGAAAGAAGACCGAAGAAAACGGGAGGGAAGACAAGAGCGAAAAGAAAACGAAGTGTAGGAAGTACTTGATGAGGAGGGACTTAGACTATTCAAACAAAAGCTATTAAAGAAGTAGAGGGTAAATGAGAAGACTTCATAATGAAGACTTACAGGACGTCAAGTTGATGAGAGAGCTGGAAGTCCCTTCCAGTGTTTCTGAGCATTTTAATCTTGGATTCTACGTTTCGTTTAAAAATGAATTTATATTCTGCTTCTCCCCGTGTGAACTACGGAGACATAATACATACACACACACACACACACACACACACACACACACACACACACACACACACACACACACACACACACACACACACACACACACACACACACACACACACGACTCGATGGTGTAGTGGTACCGTCCCCAACCACGGTCCGAATTCGATTCCCGCTCAGAGCTTAAATAATTTCAGCATCGTTCCACTGCGAGCCGGCACTCCAACTCTCGGGTGGGCAAGGAGTTGTATATGTGTAAGGTCACAGTGTTAACCATAGATAAGGCATATATGACCTCAGAGCTCTCATCCGGGAGAGTAATAGATGTCGATCACGAGTCCATCGCGTGATCCAGGACCATGATGAATCACACTCCTGAGTAATTAAGACCGGCTTAGAATACTCACACTGACCGGTTAGATATCTTTATGGATGGGGATGATAGGTGACAATGGACATGCAACTGTCAAGTGTACGCCTTATGGTCTCTTGCAGTCTCCTTCATTTTTATGTCCTTATGTAATGCAATTTCTTGGTAACAGCTATCAGACGTTCCAATGGACATCGTGTCAACTCTCCTTCACGTTGGATCCGCTAAGAAATTAATTTAAAACACAACATCTGTCCATCTCTACCCACAAGGTGCTTCTTCCCCCTTACAAGGCAGGTAGCCAAGTCAAGGCACCCACCCACTTCCACCCACTCCACTCCCACCCACCACCCTTGTTTCCCCTTCATCTTAGCTCCTCGTGGATGACGGGTCACCACCGTCTCCTGCTCACTGTCTATGTCAGAAGCAATGCAGCAAGACACAGCACGTCCATAGACCTTCACTCCATGGCTCCCCTCTCCAGTCTCTCGTCTTATCTCTTATTTCTCTCTTCTTGCTTTCTCTTCTCTCCTTGGCCTTATATCTCCTTCCACCCCGTAGCGAACGGCAGGATTTGTTAAATTCACCCTTCCACTTGTAGCAACATGTATATATATATATATATATATATATATATATATATATGTATATATATATATGTATATATATATATATATATATATATAGATATATACATAGATATCTTTACATTATGTAAATGATAGTCTTTTCATTAATTGCCATGTGTTTTCTGCTTTCGTAAATAATCCATAATAATCACACAAGCAATATTATCTATTACCAAAGACTTTTGCCAAAATTGTTAAATGTTGCTACCGGTTTCTCTATTTCTGTATATAGCTACAGTCAAATAAATCCAGTTCAGTACGAAAACAAAACTGAACCCATTTTTTTCTATTATCTAACCAGTGACCACCTAACGTTGGTTACATCACCTTCCTTGCACCCTCCTTCCCCTTGCCCCTTCGCCCCCTCGCCCCTTCGCCCCCTCGCCCCCTCTGCATCCCAAATCCCCCGATCTAGTGACAAAGTAGAACCAAACTCTCGACTCTTTTAATATCCTGCCCCGAAGTTCAGCCGGATATTCGAAGTCATCTAAATACGCCTCCTAATAACCAAAGGAAGGACGGCGTCCCTATCGCTCAATAGAATCGTGTGACGGTCATGAGGATATACGTAGTTTGTTGTATGTTATGACCCAGTGGTTTTCAACCAGGGATCCGCAATCCCCTAAGGGGCCACAGGACGGAGATTTCAACTTGTTGCAATTAATCCTCACATGACTCTTTTTATATATATGATTTATGATTACACAAACGTGTATTAATCAAGATGTCTGTTTTCCCGACTAGTTTCATCTCTCAGAATGTGACAATGACTTGTATAATATATTATATTTCTACCACCGGTGAAGTTGAACCAAGGGCATGGTTTATTAAATTCCAAGTTACAAAGTCCTCTGTGAGGGGCACCGTCCTAGCCTCCCGATAGGAGGAGTTTGTGACGTTAAATAAACCATATCATCATCATCATCATCATCATCACTAAATACTTAGAGAAAGTGACTATATCCTATCTAATCCCATATCAAGGGGTCACCTGCATATACGAGTTGATGTAAGGGGTCCACAAAGCCTGAAAGGTTGAGAAACGCTGTACTATGTTATCTTTTATAATATCTATTTAATGTCATCTCCATTGCAAATGAGGCAGATTTTGGATGTCCAATTTGACGCCCACGCCACGTGTCAAGAGTTGGTATGACGCAAACAAAATGTATACGTAAACAGAGTCACGCATTTCGACCAACAAATATATACAAATGAATAATGACACCTCATATTTATTTGTATAAACAAATAACGACCTGCATCCCTAGTTGGACCGTCGCGAGCGTCAACTGGAATATCAATAAAAAAAAAATTATTTTCCTGAATGAACGAAAGCGTCCGTGGACGGATAGAGCGATTCGCCGAGTCCACACTTGTTGCATTTCCACGTATCGTATCATCTTTGCGTACCACCTAGTGATACGATACGATGCAACAGGGTATTGTACCCACTTGTTGCGTATCCGTATACAGTAGGCCGATACGCAACAAGTGGGTACAATACCCTGTAGTACCGTATCGTATCACTAGGTGGTACGCAAAAATGATACGATATGTGGAAATACAACAAGTGTGGACGCGGCTTTCGAATCGCGTAATACAAGCGAAAGAGGGCATCGAGAAATGACTCATTTCACAACAAAAATATTTTGTCACAGCTAGAATATAGAGTAAAATCGCTAAACTCAGCGAAAGGTCAAAGCAGCTTAAAACATTTAGTTTCGTTCCGGCCACAATGTGCCACCGGGTGTGGCCAGGCAAGCGACAGAGGAGAGAAATATTATCACTTTCACATTGAAATTATTCCAAGAGCATTCAGCGCCAGAGGACAAGCGACCACGAATACACAACCCCCGGCCGAGGGAAGGCACAACGAGTCCGTGTTTTTTTTGTTTTCGGAAAAGAAGAAAGAGAGATTTAGATCACTCTGGTCTTTGGCTCAGTCATCGGCCAAGAGATCCACCAAACCACCTTCCTCCAATTAGCTTCGTTACAGAAGAAGACAACGAAGAAGATGAAGATGGGGAAGGAGAGAAAGATAGGGAAAACAAGGGGAAGAAGAAGAAGAAAAAATCAACAACAACAAGACGAAAGCAAAGAAGAAGAAAACGAAGAGGAGGAGGAGAAAGAAGAAGAAGAAGAAGAAGAAGAAGAAGATGAAGATGATGAAGATGATGAAGATGATGAAGATGATGAAGATGATGAAGAAGATGAAGAAGATGAAGAAGATGAAGAAGATGATGAAGATGATGAAGAAGATGAAGAAGATGAAGAAGATGAAGAAGATGATGAAGATGAAGATGAAGATTAGTATTAAAAGCAAAGGACGCTACTCCCTCTTTGAATCAAGAGTGGGATCCGTTCGAATGTAAAGAGGAGAACGTGGATCTGTGTGTTTATGTTGATGGCAAGTCAAAAGGAAAGAAGCAGAGCCTTAATGGTGTTTGTTCGTATATGTCTGTATGTTTGTTTAGGTACGAGATTGCAAGTGAGTACGTGTGATCGTACCAATATGGTGTGTGTATGCGTATGTGTGTGTGTGTGTGTGTGTGTGTGTGTGTGTGTGTGTGTGTGTGTGTGTGTGTGTGTGTGTGTGTGTGTGTGTATGTGTGTGTGTGTGTGTGTTTGCGTGTGTGTTGAAAGCTTACAGCTTGTATGCAGATCCACCTACGAGCAATGCTGCGACCTTTACACGTTCGCACACATACAGACACAGACACACACACACACACACACACACACACACACACACACACACACACACACACACACACACACACACACACACACACACACACACGACTCGGTGGCGCGGTTGATAGAGTACTGGATTGCCAGTACGGTGGTGCTGGCAGTGCCCAGTTCGAATCCTGCCCAGGGCCGAAATTATTTCGGTATCGCCGCGCTTCGGGTCGTTACTCCGACTCTCGTGGGCGGGGAGTTGTGTGTGTGTGTAAGGTCATAGCATTACCCATAGATCGGTCATTCGAGCTCTGAGCTCTCTTCCGGGAGGGAAATAGCTGTCGATCACGAATCCAACACATGATCCAAAGACCAAGGTGAATACACACACACTGACACACACACACACACACACACACACACACACACACACACACACACACACACACACACACACACACACACACACACACACACACACACACACACACACACACACACACACACACACACACGAAAAGGGAAAAGAAAAATCGTTGGAGAGATTGGTGTAGGGAAATTCCAGGATGAAGCAGATACACTTATTTTCTAACATTTCGACAGTCTTCTTCAGAGAGAAAATAATACGGCAAGCAGGCATACGCTGATTATATACATCTCAAGTGATTCGTTTAGTGGGCTGTCTTGGAGTAAAGCTCACTGATTGGTCCGCACGTGCCCCTATGATAACCAATCCAGCCGAGGTGCATACTATGATTAGTTGTTTCTGCAGAATTTATGTAAGCTCATTGTATGGTTTTCTTTGCCATCTTTAGCATACCAGTGTGTAGTGTCTCACTCACTCACTCCGCTGGATCTTGAACCTCGTGTAGATTCTGGTCCGCTAACAGTAATCTTCTCCATGCCCTTCGGTCCTGTGCTGCTTCCATCCAGGTTGCTTTATTTATTCCTCTTCTGTCCATTTCCGCATCCACACCATCCATCCATCTTATTCGAGGCCTTCCTCTGGGTCTTCTTCCAGGCATTTTACCCATCATAACTCGTTTTGGAATTCTATGGTCCTCCATACGCGCCACATGCCCAGCCCATCTCAATTTTGTTCTACTTATAACATCTGTTATTCTCTCTTGTTTAGTTATTTCTCTCAGCTCATTATTGTGTCGCCCTCTCCACCTATTCTCATTTTCATCAAAAACTGGTCCAGTAATTCGCCTCAATATTGTATTCTCAATTACGAGTAGTCTTTTTTCCATTTGTTTTGACGTTTCTCCGAAGTAAAATGCGTCGCATCCGCCACAAGGAATCTTGTAGACTACTCTGTCTTTGGTGTTCTTTCTTAACGTGCTTCGGTTTCCGGATACAATATCCCTCGTCTTCTGCCCTGAGGGGTGTAATGTGTTTCCCCCGATTCTCGCGATGATCTTGAAGATTGCTTCACCTTTTGTAGAGCAAGGCACCACTAAGAAGTCTTGTTCCTATTGCCCTGTAGCTGTGTTTTGCCCCTGATGTGTTCAGCTTTATTCTTCAACTTCTGTAGTAGACCCGATGGGTACTTAAAGCGGATCTACAACGAAAGTTAACGAATAAAGCTGAACACATTTAGGGACCGAAGTAAAGAATGACTTGACATCAAATCTGAAAATGTTTGAAGACAAAGACTTGATGCTGAAAATTTTTTTGGTTTCAGCTTGCTGAAGGTAACTATGAAATTTCCAAGTCTTTCCCAGTTTCAGAATTCTTTCAGCTGTGTCTCTTACGAAACAGGCGTCGGTTTGGTACCGCATTGGTTGACTACTCTTGGGAACACCCAGATCTGACCCAACAAGTTACCAAAATTACATAAACATACATAACCATGTGAGCATGTAACATCTAAATATACAAGAGCTCTTTTGCAATACATATTATTTTATTGTGAGTCAAACTATTTATACAACAACGATTCAAAATACATTTGCATAAGATTTTATACATCAGTTACCAGGTCTGAGCGTCAAATAATATCGTGTTTTTTTAGTAAATACCTGTTATGTATTTGGGGTATTACCTGCGTTAAGGTGTACCTACGTATACCCCCATACCTGTGTATGGTGTCATAACCCTGTTAAGGTGAGACCGTACCCCGTTAGTGGAATGAGCTGAGTGGAGGAAAACGAGCTATGAAGCCGCCATTCCAGCGCCTCTGGTGATGAGCGCTGAGGAGGACCATCACCATCTCTGAGAGTCTTCGGGAACTCAAGCGGAAGAGAGGGAGAGAGAGAGGGGAGGAAGGGGTAAGAAAGAGGAAGAGAGGGAAGGGGTAAGAAAGATGAAGAGAAAGAGAGAGAGAGAGAGAGAGAGAGAGAGAGAGAGAGAGAGAGAGAGAGAGAGAGAGAGAGAGAGAGAGAGAGAGAGAGGAAAGGGGTACAAAAGAGGAAAAGAGAAAGAGATGGAAGAGATAAGAAAGAGAAGAGAGAGAGAAGAGGAAAAGAGAAAGAGATGGAAGAGATAAGAAAGAGAAGAGAGAGAGAATGGGTAAGAAAGAGGAAGAGAGAAGGAGTAGAGAGAAAGAGAGAGGAGGAGGGGCAAGAAAGAGGAAGAAAGAAAGAAAGAGAGGGAAGGGGTAAGATAGAGGAAGAGAGAGAGGGGAGAGAGAGATAACGAAGGGGTAAGAAAGGGGAAGAGAGAGAGGGAAGGGGTAAGAAAGAGAGAGAGAGAGAAACAGAGAGGGAGGAAAGGGGTAAGAAAGAAGAAAGAAAGAGAGGGAAGGGGTAAGAAAGAGGAAGAAAGAGAGAGAAAGAGAGAAGGGGTAAGAAAGAGGAAGAGAGAGAGAAGGGGTAAGAAAGAGAAAGAGAGAGGAAGGGAAGGGGTAAGAAAGAAGAAGGGAGAAAGAGACGGAAGAGGTAAGAAAGGAAGAGAGAGAGAGGGAGAGCGGGGGAATGGATAAGAAAGAGAAAGAGAGAGGGAGTGAAGGGGTAAGAAAGAAGAAGAGAGAGGGAGAGAGAGGAAAGGGGCAAGAGAGAGAGAGAGAGAGAGAGGGGGCGGGAGGGAGGACGGGAGGGAGGGAGGAAGACGAAAGGAGGAAGTGGGTTTGTATGGGAGGTGATGCTGTGAAAAATGAGAGTCAAAGTATTGTGATAAAACAGCGTACTCGCAAGTGTACTAGTCTCACAGTCGCTTAGTGGTGGGTTCGAATCCTGCATTCCTCTTCGATAGAATCAAATTACTTTGTAGCTTAACCCTCTTTCACGTCTTTCTGTAGGTAGTTTGATTTCGTATGTGTGTGCGTGAGTGTGTATGTGTGTGTGTGTGTGTGTGTGTGTGTGTGTGTGTGTGTGTGTGTGTGTGTGTGTGTGTGTGTGTGTGTGTGTGTGTGTGTGTGTGTGTGTGTGTGTGTATCTGTGTGTGTTCGTGTTTGTATTTATCGAATTGCATTTGCCTTATTGCAATATGCAACAAACTTACTACTTTTTATGACTCCCCTTTGAACGATCATGCCCAGTTTTGAACTCGTTTATTGCATTTGTCCTACACATAGTGACAATAATGATAATAAAAATTATGATGATAATAATGACTGATGGCGATGATTCTATTTAACGTTGCGAATTCACCCGTATCAGTAGGTTAGGAGGGTGCCCCTTACAGAGGAATTCGTAGCGTGGAATTTAATGAACCATGCCCTTGGTTCAACTCGCCGGTGTTAGGGTTCGAACCGCCATCACCTCGACCAAGTAATGACTCAAGTAACGACTCCTTAACTCGCTTAGCCAGCGGCTATCGTAATTATAATAATAATGATAATGATAATAATAATGATGATAATGGTAATAACAATAAAATAATAATGGTAATGACAATAAAATAACAACAACAACAACTGTAGTATCTCGTCCCATTCCCGTTATTTCGTGAAGTTTATAAAGAGAAAACTTACCTTTGACCTATCTATTGACGCTTAAAAAGAGTAGGGAGCATGAGTGAGGCACTCTCATCAGCCTCAAAGAGAAAAAAAGAGAGAGAGAGAGAGAGAGAGAGAGAGAGAGAGAGAGAGAGAGAGAGAGAGAGAGAGAGAAAGAGAGATCATCATGAGCTTTTGCTAGTGTTATATGAATTACAGCTCAGACAATACACGGCATTATGTAAAGGCTTATAGACGCTGATTCTCACTTTCAGAATATTTCATTTTCTCTCGTTTTCTCTGTTGTCTTTCAAGCGTGATACTCACCTCTTTCCACTCTTGAGGAAATGAGAATCTGTATCCATTTCATAGTTCAATTAGATTTCCATCGTGTGTGTGTGTGTGTGTGTGTGTGTGTGTGTGTGTGTGTGTGTGTGTGTGTGTGTGTGTGTGTGTGTGTGATTCACCGTGGCCTTGGATCACGTGATGGATTCGTGATCAACAGTTACTAACCTCCCGGATGAGAGCTCAGAGCTCGTATGACCGATCTATGGGTAATACTGTGACCTTACACGCACACACACACCCAACTTCCCGCCCACGAGAGTTGGAGTAACACCCCGCAGCGCAGCGATACTGAAATTATTTCAGCTCTGGGCGGGAGTCGAACCCGGACCGCCGTAGTGGCAGGCGAGAACTCTAACCACAGCGCCACGAGGTGTGTGTGTGTGTGTGTGTGTGTGTGTGTGTGTGTGTGTGTGTGTGTGTGTGTGTGTGTGTGTGTGTGTGTGTGTGTGTGTGTGTGTGTGTGTGTGTGTGTGTGTGTGTGTGTGTGTGTGTGTGTGTGTGTGTGTGTGTGTGTGTCTTTCGCCATGGTCTTGGATCAAATATTGAACTCGTGACCGACACCTATTACCTTTACACACACACACACACGCACACACACACGCACACACACACACACACACACA
The DNA here is from genome assembly GCF_046742065.1 of Oratosquilla oratoria. Taxonomy (NCBI): domain Eukaryota; kingdom Metazoa; phylum Arthropoda; class Malacostraca; order Stomatopoda; family Squillidae; genus Oratosquilla; species Oratosquilla oratoria. Next base: position 70,503,713 of record NC_134785.1, on the reverse strand, counting down.
CACACACACACACACACACACACACACACACACACACACACACACGCATACAAATACAAGCGTTGAAATGCAGCTTCAGTATTTACTTGAAGAAAAAAAAATCCAAAAACTATTCTTTCATATTTTTTGAAAGATCCTCCCTCCAAGCAAATAAGGTCACAAGGTATCAACCAGATTATCTTCAATAAAGTGTTGAACTAGATTAAAAGTGTGACTGAAGTTATTTCTAACTAAAGTCAAAGGCCACCTTCGGATGAACAAGACTAAATGTGTACAGAAACTGTATTGACTGTCTGACTGTCGTGATTAAGCTGAACTGCTATCCAATTGGAGTTTAGCTTTCGAGTTTAGCGAAAAATGGTTTACAAATCCCTCTCGTTTTCTCCTCTGTGATAACTTGTGACTGTGTCAACCTGGTGATGGTGTTCATCATTTCGTAATTGATAAAAAGTGTCAACAAGTTTATTTGTATGCATGAACGCACGTCCAAACAAAAACATCAACACACACACACATACATACACACACATACACACATACACGCACACACACACACACATACATACACACACATACATACATACACACACACACATACATACACACACACACACACACACACACGCGCGCGCGCACACACGCACGCACGCACACACACATGTATACACGCGCGAGCAAGCATACATATATGGACAAGGCATTTTGTGTATATGTTTTTGTCTGTGAGTCTGTGTGTATGTATGTGTGTTTTTGTCTGTTATTTTCTCTGTGTGTGCGTGCGTGTGTGTGTAAGGTCACAACATTACCATAGATCGAACCTTATAAAAGCTCTGAACTCTCATCCGGGAGGATATTAGCTGTCGGTCACACACACACACACACACACACACACACACACACACACACACACACACACACACACACACACACACACACACACACACACACACGCACACGACTCGATGGCGCAGTTGGTAGAGTTCCCGGCAGCCACTACGGCGGTCCGGGTTCAAATCCCGCCTAGGGCTGAACATTTTTTAGTATCGCTGCGCTGCGAGTCGTTAATCCTACTCTGGTAGGCGGGGAGTTGGGTGTGTGTGTGCGTGTAAGGTCACAGCATTACCCATAGATCGGTCATATATGAGCTCTGAGCTATCTTCCGGGAGGGAAATAGCTGTCGATCACGAGTCCAACACGTGATCTAAGACCATGGTGTATCACACACACACACACATACTCGCGCGCGCAAGCACGCACGAGGCGTTGTGTGTGTGTATGTGTTTTTGTCTGTGAGTCTGTGTGAATGTGTGTGTGTTTTTGTCTGTGTGTGTGTGTGTGTTTTTTGTATGTATGTGTGTATATTTTTGCCTATGTGTGTGCGTATTAGTGTATGTGTTTATGTCTATGAGTCTCTGTGTATGTGTGTGTGTTTTTGTCTGTGTTGTTTTGTCTGTGTGTATATTTTTGCCTATGTCGATCACGAGTCCAACACGTGATCTAAGACCATGGTGAATCACACACACACACACATACACGCGCGCGCAAGCACGCACAAGGCGTTGTGTGTGTGTATGTGTTTTTGTCTGTGAGTCTGTGTGTATGTGTGTGTGTGTTTTTGTCTGTGTGTGTGTTTTTGTCTGTATGTGTGTATATTTTTGCCTATGTGTGTGCGTATTAGTTTATGTGTTTTTGTCTGTGAGTCTCTGTGTATATGTGTGTGTTTTTATCTGTGTGTATATTTTTGCCTATGTGTGTGCATGTGTGTGTTTTTTTTTTGTCTGTGAGTCTGTGTGGATGTGTGTGTATTTTTGTCTGTGTGTGTTTTTGTCTGCATGTGTGTATGTTTTTGCCTGTGTGTGTGCGTGTGTGTGTGTGAATTTACCTAATTGTATTTACCTAGTTGTATTTTACGGGACGACAGCTATGCTCGTAGTGACCCGTTTTCGTATATCTCCGCATCCAGTTTATTCTTAAAATCGTCTATAGTTTTGGCATTCACTTTTTCTCTGTTCAGTTTGTTCCAGACATCAATCAGTCTGTGTGTGTGTGTGTGTGTGTGTGTGTGTGTGTGTGTGTGTGTGTGTGTGTGTGTGTGTGTGTGTGTGTGTGTGTGTGTGTGTGTTTTGTGTGTGTGTGTGTGTGTGTGTGTGTGTGTGTGTGTGTGTGTGTGTGTGTGTGTTTTGTGTGTGTGTGTGTGTGTGTGTGTGTGTGTGTGTGTGTGTGTGTGTGTGTGTGTGTGTGTGTGTGTGTGTGTGTGTGTGTGTGCAAGGTCACAACATTACCCATAGATCGAGCCTTATACAGGCTCCGATTTCTCATCCGGGATGATAATAACTGTCGGTCACATATCCTACACGTGATCCAAGACAGTGGTCAATCACACATATATACACATATGCGCGGACACACACACACACACACACACACACACACACACACACACACACACACACACACACACACACACACACACACACACACACACACACACACACACACACACAAATAATGCCCAACAGAGGGGGATACCGGCTTACAATGTTGTGATGCCTTTCAGACCTGGGTAAGAACCAATCTCAGGACCGCTTAGTTGGCAGGCGAACTCGATACCACAACACCAGCAAATCTTTAGCATCTATATTCCGTCCCAGCAACTCTGTCAGTAATAGACCTCACGTTATGGCAACATCGTCATAACTGCTTCTGATTGGTCTCTGCACTCATATGAAACAGCCAATCACGTGCAGTCCTGATGGAGGTTTTCCCATAACCTGAGGTTTAAGAACATAAGAATGGAGAAGACTGCAGGAGACCATAGGGCCTATACTGGGTAGTTTATTATTGATGGAGCTGCGTCAGTTATTCTTTAGGATAACAAAAGATATTTTAGGAAGTGGAGAGAAAAAAAAAGGAAAAGGGAAGAGGAGGAGGAAGAGGAGGAGGAGGAAGAATAAGAAAAGAGGCAAGGTCTTGCTTACGATGAACAGAGAATTGTTACATATATATATATATATATATATATATATATATATATATATTTTCATATATATATATATATATATATATATATACAGTGCTCGACAAGGATGTACGAACGTTTAGCGAGAATAAGTGATGACGAGTGTTGAGGACTGTTTTTGCTGAAATGCACAATTCTATATAAAAGATTAGCATATGGTTGCATTATATGACCTATTTTCTTTAAAATGTGGGATTTCCATGTAATTTGATCAAAGAGAAGTTACGTTTTTATCCTCTACAAAATTACCAAACACATACCGTCCGACTCACTAATTGCTGATCTCAACCAAACAATGACGGTTTTTGCTCAAATGCAAAATTTTTTATAAAGAATTAGCATATGGTTGCATTATCTGACCTATTTTCTTTAAAATGTGGGATTTCCATGTAATTTGATCAAAGAGAAGTTACGTTTTTATCCTCTGCAAAATTACCGACAAGAGCTATGAATACCGTCCGGTTTTTGCCGAAATGCACAATTTTATATAAAAGATTAGCATATGGTTTCATTATTTGACCTATTTTCTTTAAAATGTGTGATTTTCATGCAATTTGATCAAAGAGAAGTTACGTTTTTATCCTCTGCAAAATTGCCGACCGACTCGCTCATAGTCGACCAAACTCGAACAAGAACGGTTTTTGCTGAAATGCACGATTTTATATAAAAAATAGCATATGGTTGCATTATTTGACCTATTTTCTTTAAAATGTGTGATTTCCATGCAATTTGATCAAAGAGAAGTTACGTTTTTATCCTCTGCAAAATTACCGACAACAGCTATGAATACCGTCCGACTCACTCATAGCCGACCAAACTCGAACAAGGACGGTTTTTGCTGAAATGCACGATTTTATATAAAAAATAGCATATGATTGCATTATTTGACCTATTTTCTTTAAAATGTGTGATTTTCATGTAATTTGATAAAAAAGAAGTTACGTTTTTATCCTCTGCAAACTTACCGACCACAGCTACGAATATCGTCCGACTCATTAATAGCCGACCAAACTCGAACAAGAACGGTTTTTGCTGAAATGCACGATTGTATATAAAAAATTAGCATATGGTTGCATTATTTGACCTATTTTCTTTAAAATGTGTGATTTCCATGTAATTTGATCAAAGACGTTTTTTATCCTCTGCAAAATTGCCGACCACAGCTATGAATACCGTCCGACGGTTTTTGCTGAAATGCACGATTGGTCAAATTACATGAAAATCACACATTTTAAAGA
>NC_134785.1:70461956-70494456 GCF_046742065.1 Oratosquilla oratoria | reverse complement strand
CAATGGTCTCACTGAGGCCGACTCGGAGGTCCCAGGAGGCGTTGAAATCTCTCACATTGTCGCGAGAAGAGAAAAGTCTTCGACAAGTAAAGTTTCTTCCCAATTTCTTTAACTTATCACTTCAGAACACTCCCCACTCCCTCCCTAACCCTCCCCTCCCTCTCCTCCTCTTGCGCCTCCCCTCCCTCTCCCCTTACCCCTTCCCCCGCCCCCTTCTCTTCTTCCTCTCACTCTCCTCCTATTGTCTTTTCCTTTTCTGTTTTCCTGTGAACTTTGTTTAATACTTCTCCGAGGAATCTTTGTCAGTTTAGTTTCTTTTCTAAATTACTTTTGGCGCGCTTATGATATTTGTTCACTTTTGGTGTTCATGATGAACAAAGTTCTTCGAGCAAGAGAGGAAATCCATGAGGACACTTTTGGGATGTTCAAGTCACTTCCGCCTGAAAAAACGAAGATTCTTAGGATATATTTTTAACAATTTATGTTTTGGTTTGTATATGATTAACTCAGAATATCATTATGAATGAATTGAATAATTTGAAGAATCATTTGAAGAATCTATTCACCACACACACACACACACACACACACACACACACACACACACACACACACACACACACACACACACACACACGCACGCACGCACGCACACACACACACTGAGTGAAGTACAATAACCATCATCAATAGTGGGGTCGTACGCCAGGGAGCGCGTTACTTCACTCCCACCCCGGCACCAGTCCCCACGGTCTCTCTGAGCAAGCTTCCATGCAGGTACCCTTCCTTCCCACTCCAAACAACTCTCGATATTTTCGATTAACTTGCCCCAGCCCCTGTGAAGTACTCTACGAATTAAAATTATTTTGTCAGAATCGGCGCGTTTACCATACTCACCTTGCACTGTGTTACTCCCAAAACTGCCGTACAGTGATGCCGTTTGTTTCCTTTTACATAGTTGCCACGTGTCTTATGTGGAAGAGAATATATATATATATATATATATATATATATATATATATATATATATATCTATATATATATATATATATATATATATATATACATATCTGTCATCAAACCAAATTACGAATTGTCGTAAAGAAATTTGCTAAACACTGACAGCGGTTCAGATTAAGAAATAAATGTAGCTTTACGAAAAATAAAACTTTATACGAAAGAAATTTAAATTCAACGAACATTACAGATTGATACAACGGATATTTCAAATCTAGTATTGTCTACCGCAAATATGTCAACAAAACCGATTATTTATCATAGTTTGTCTTGTAAAGTGAAAATAACAATTTACATTGGATAAAGAAATAATAAACAGATGTCTCGGAGATCATCATAGCTAATCATTGAATAAGACTTCTCTTATTTTCCACAAGACACAGATTAAAACCACGCAGTGAGACATTAATGACTACCCTAATTTTATTGTGGAAAATCAATCATAAACCAAATCATAAAAAATATCAAACCCTTGAATTATTGTAGATTGTCTTGTTTCACAGTCTTGATTAAAAAATAAATTTGTACAATTTTCATTTTGATCTACTATTTCTTTACCGTGTGAGAAAATACCTGACATGGGCCTTGAATTCGTAAATTATCCAATATATCTAAAAAGAGAATCAAACCTACATATAATTATTAGGAAATAATAACACGCAGGTTAGCTCGAAATAACCTGGTTGCGTTATTATTCGAGAGGAATCAATAACAACCGTTCATTGGCCTCTCACTGCTGATGTCATTAGCATTGATCGCAGTTGCATTAACTGAGGTGACATCTAGTCCTCTATGTCGGCTCCCAACAACCAAATGCTCTTTCACATGACATCACGAAACTGCTAAATACCTGTGGAAGTCTCTGTGTTTGTGATTCTCATTGGTTATGGAGCCAAAGACCAAACATTTCAAACTGGTATACCGGACCTTTGGTATCGTTTAAGACGCGGGTAGTTCACCACGACCGTAACTGTTGTTCCTACAGGGAACAACATTTGAACAAGGTGAGTTCAGAACTTCAGAAGACCTTGTACAGAATTTCAAGGATCTCTTGTGAGAGTTCAGAGAGCTTAGTAACGTCTCACTCACTCACACATTCACTCTCACGCTCTCCCCTTCACGACAGCCTGGCACCAAATTGACAACTTCTCTTCCGTCTGATCTCAAGGTTTGAATTACCCATCGTCTTCCCCAATCCTCTTCCTTTGGGTCCTCCCGCTACCCCACCCCACCCCACCCCCCTCCTCCCCTGTCCTCTACAACCTTGTCATAATATTATTCTACCCGGCCGATGCTCCATCCATAACAAATGACATTTTCCCCCCTTTTATTCTTGCTCGCCAGCCAATTCCATTTAGTTCCTTGTCACCCTTTAGGTGGCGAAGGGGGTTATGGCCCCTCTTGCTCAACCTCTTCCATACCAGGTGGCACTTTCCTCATTATTCTAACTGTCGATAGATGATTTAATTCATCTCTGTAGCGGTGGTAGCGGTAGGACTCTTCGTAGTAAAATACTTTTTCGTTTTATTTTAATTCATTTTATATATATATATATATAATATATATATATATATATATATTTAGTAGTAGTAAAAGACAAACTCATTCTTACATGAGGAGCTGCTGGCCGTAGACCTGTCTTGAACCTCTCTCTCTCTCTCTCTTTTCTCTCTCTCTCTATCTTTATCCTCTCCTCATCTCTCTCCCTCTCTCTCCTCTCTCTCTCTCTCTCTCTCTCTCTCTCTCTCTCTCTCTCTCTCTCTCTCTCTCTCTCTCTCTCTCTCTCTCTCTCTCTCTCTCTCTCTCTCTCTCTCTCTCTCTCTCTCTCTCTCTCTCTCTCTCTCTCTCTCTCTCTCTCTCTCTCTCTCTCTCTCTCTCTCTCTCTCTGTCTCTCTCTCTCTCTCTCTCTCTCTCTCTCTCTCTCTCTCTCTCTCTCTCTCTCTCTCTCTCTCTCTCTCTCTCTCTCTCTCTCTCTCTCTCTCTCTCTCTCTCTCTCTCTCTCTCTCCCCCCCACCACCACCTGTTACCTTCCCTCTGTTGATTTCCTCGTCCTAATCCTCTGTTTAATCTGCCCCATATCTTAGCTGTCGCCACAACTCGGATGGCTGGATTCCGCTTTCACCACCACAACCACCACCACCACCACCACATTCTCCACCACCTTCCTCCACCTCCTGTTCTTCCCTATTTTCTTTCTTCCACCTCCTTTGTCTCCATCTCCTTTCCTCTACTTCCTCTTCCTCCACCTCTACCTTTTCCTTTTACTCTTCCTTCATGCCCTCTGTATATTCTTCCTCCATAATTTAACCTAACCTAATCCTATGTCTCCATTTCCTCTTCATTTGAATAAAGTTCCCTTCATTTCCACAAGACATTTCTTCTTGCCATTTGCTATGGCATTGTCTTTTTTTCTTTTATCACCCTGTTTTGTCGTTTCTCAGATTCTCTCTTTTTTTTTTTTTTTTTACATTTCTTTATTCCTTCATATACGATCAGCGTGGTACAATGGTAACGTCATTGCTTTGTTCTCAACAGTAGCGCAGAGTGGTAGAGCTTGTTAACCCATCTCTTTTGTAATACTTTTACTTTGTCATGTTCCAAAATTCAATCTCGTATCTTCTAACTTTCTTCTTTTAATTTCCTACTCCCATACTTCATAGGTTTCAGTTTAAAATATATTCCTTTCCCTTAATTCTCTTCGTGTGTTTTTTCTTCTTCTTCAAAACTTTTCTTTCATCCTTTTGTTTTCTGTATCACTCGAAATGCATTTCTGTTTTCAAGTTAATGAGGTGCTCCTATTCACTACAATTTTTTTTTCTCGTTTAACTTTGAAAAATGAAATATCTTCTCTCTTACACTGAATACAATGATTATACATATCTTCATTCATATTTTTCTTTCTCTTGGAATATAAATCTATTGTACATTTTTTACAGCCTTCCAAAGCGTGTTTGGCGTGTTACAACCAGCTAAATCTCTTCTTCCTCACACTGAAAGGAATTATTTCATCTCTTCATTAATCTTCTTTGTCGTGGAATAAAAATCAAATGTACATTCTTTACAGTGTCCTAAAGAGTTTTTGGTAAATTACAGCCATGTGTATCAAATATGATTTGAGTATCTTACACGGGGAAAAGGAATGAAGGATTTCAGGATTTTCGTCATGGAAAACTTGTCACCTGCAAAAACATTATAGGGTTTCATTAGACACAAATTGTTGGCGAACATGGAGTTGTCGTTTCATATCATGAATAAAAAAATAAATTTAAAAAAATGTAGAAAATATATTTAAATCTAGACCGAATTGCGGATCAGTTATGTACAGTAGACCCATAAAAGATCAGAAAATAGAATACAAAGAATGGTAACAAAAATTTTTCCCAATTTAGCTAAATGATCACACATATATATATATATATATATATATAATATATATATATATATATATATATGTATATATATATATGTATATATATATATATATATATATATATATATATATATATATATATATATATATATATAGATAGATAGATAGAGAGAGAGATGGATAGATAATATGGACATTCCAAATATTATAAAGATTTTATTTAAAAAAAAATACTGAGAAAAAAAGAAAGAAGAAAGAAAAAACCGACAAAGACTATTAAATCTTTTGTATAAGTGCTCTAATTTGTGGAACAACACGGATGAATTTTTTTTTTAATTAAACATCATATATGTAAATCCAATTTTAACCTATGTAAGCACAAAGACGTGACCCGACGAGCATACTTTTTATTCTGTGTATCACAGATATGCAAAACGACTTGGGTAAATCTGCGCAGATGCAACTAATGCACTCACCCGCTGCAGTATAAAGATGATGCCCTGCTCGCGGCATGAAAGGCTTTCGCTAATAAAGCAAGCCGTTACTGCCGCCCTTATCCAAGGGGATCTGTGTGTGGGGAGTGTTAGGTCACAGCATTACTCATAAATCAGACTACAAGAACTATGAGCTCTCACCCGGTAGGGTAGTAGTTGTCGATCACAAGCCCAGAACATAACCCAAGGCTCTGTTGAATCACACACACACAAGCGTGCACAGACACACACACATATGCATATAAATACAAATACACGTACAAACTCACATTTACACACATACACACAAAAACACATACACGCCTAAATACACACTAACAAAAACACGTACACGCTCATAAACACAAACTAAAATACGCACACGTTCACGCATACACACACACGTACACGCTCGCTCACACACATACAACGTACACGGGCCACAATGTGTAATATGGAGCTTTGATAGGGTACGTTGGGTTAAGTAATGTTGTGGCAATTCCGGAATAGAATGTATTAAACTGCGTTAAACGCGGAGCATTCTTCATGCAAAACAACAAATGAAGCCGGGATCCACACACCTATTAATGCAATTGCCTCTGCATGCCCAAACTTCCAGGAAGATTCTTCTTTTATCTTTATACAGTTTTATCCCTCAATTCTAGCTTGCCCCGATTCCGGTGATGGTACTCCGTGGGGTGCTCGAACAAGTCTTGAACCAAATCTAGGTTTAAGAAGGAAATTGACGAGAAGTGGTTTACCAGTGGAGTGGTTAACGAATGGAGTAAACTTTGTAACCATGTAGTAAGCGCTGAACCGGTTTTTTTAAGAGAAGATAAGATAAATTTATGGATGAGGATGACGAGTGGTAAAGGACATGAAGATGTCTAGTATAGACCCTATGATCTCTTACAGTCTCCTCCATTCTTACATTCTTAAGACCGTTTTTGGGTTTCGACCGTGGATCTCTATCCGCCCTTTAGACGAGAGATAGAAATATGCGAATAAAATGCATATAAAAATAAACACGATATGGGAACGGAGCCTTTGTTATGACGACGTTTTATAGCTTCATTGAGTCCATAGTCCTATGTATTATGTACTTGATAAAGATATAACAAGCGAAACGTCATACTAATAAGTAGGCTCCGTTCTCACACGATGTTCATTCTAATAGACTTGTCAACAACTGTCATATTCATACATGTAGACTGGATCTTGATTAAACTCTCAGAAGATTGATATGGGAATTGGAATATACTTGAGGACTCTAAAGGACTACGCTGGAATGGATGAACGTTTTTCTAAAGAATATATGAATAAGAATTGTTTTGAAGGACAGGATGTCGGATTAGAAGAAAGTAACTGGCGGAGTCCCTCAGGCCTCACTGTTGGCACCAAAATTTTCTCGTTTCATTTTGAATTTAAATTATGAATTTAAAAAAAAAATGAAGCAACTGTTTGAACAAAGAAGGAAAAGAACCAGGAAGTGATGATGAAATAAAATGGTTATCTCAAAAATATATGAAAGATGACAGGAGACATAAATTATTGGTTTGCTGATTCGTGGAGCTAGTCTCGCTATAATAATGTACGCACCAACCAGTTTCGCTTCTGCGGTGTATTCATTCACAATATATAAAAAAGCCCACTTGCTACCCGACTCCGTTCTCATGAAGATGGTCCGCTATAGGCCGAAAGACATCTAGAGAACTCGAGAAAGAAATTGGAATTCTTATTCTACAGATGAATGAAGAAAATTATTTCATCGCCAGAAAAACGGAAAGAACAACTGCTAAAATAAACAATGCAGCCACAGTTAGATCTCAACAGAACACATACACACACATCTATACATTGTGTGTGTATATATACACACACATATATATATATATATATATATGTATATATATATATATATATACACATGCATATACATATATGTGTATGTGTGATAATTGTTATTTCACTTTCCATCGACTAGAAATCCACATCCCAACTGCGTCTAGTACCTGTCCTCAGGCTTTCCCGTAGCTACCTGGGAAGAAATGTATTAGTGGAAGGCGAAGGGGAGCAGATGTCAGTTATCAGTTCTGCCTATATGAAAAGGAGGAAGGAATATAGCTGAAGACAATGGAGAAAGAAATAGAGATAGAGAGCTTGGGTGTGGTCTGGAAGCAGAATTTCTAACCAGTACATCAGCAAAATGTGTGTTTGTGGGACGACGTTATTGTAATCACATAATTAATATATACAAGAGAGGAATTATACCCGTGGAGTCCCGCCTATTTTTCTCCAATCATCATACCTGGTTTTGAGTTCCCTTATGCTTTTAGTTTTTTACTCTTCTAAGCTAATTCAGGACTTGGGGTCTCTTTATGGAAACCTGTATTTTATTTATTACTTTTTATATATTTGAGAGTTTTGTTTTGTATGACCTCCTGACCTCTTATTTTCCCAATCCATGAGAACATGTTGATCAGAAAGTTTATATAATTTCCTTAATGAGCTCATTACTATCATCAAGTCAGTTTTCTCGTCTCCATTCTTTAATGAAGGCAGGTCCAACGCTATCAATTTCTCTTCATACATTTTATCTACATCATGGCTGGGAACCACTTTGCTCTTTGTATTCTCTCAACTTTGATTTTATCTCTCGGAAATGTCTAGTGTAGGTCTTATGGTCTCTTGTAGTCTACTTCATTCTTATGATTTTTATGAGAACATACCATTGCTGCATATTCAAATCATGGGCGGATCAGATATTCTCTCTCTCTCTCTCTCTCTCTCTCTCTCTCTCTCTCTCTCTCTCTCTCTCTCTCTCTCTCTCTCTCTCTCTCTCTCTCTCTCTCTCTCTCTCTCTCTTCCCCTCTCTCTGCGAACTCAGGAAATCAAGCGTGTAAATCCGAAATGGGAACCACTCTACCAACAAGCCGTGCGTATGTGTGTGTGTGTGTTTGTGTGTGTGTGTGTGTGTGTGTGTGTGTGTGTGTGTGTGTGTGTGTGTGTGTGTGTGTGTGTGTGTGTGTGTGTGTGTGTGTGTGTGTGCGTGTACGCGCGTATCTGTTTCTGCTGATAGGGCTAGAAAATTGGTTCTAGAATTTTTCTTTGCTTCAGGATCTCTCAATGAATTTCTCGCAAAGTTGGATAATAACACTCTCCTGAAGTAATGTAAGAGATCACATACATACATAGACATATATTATTTTCTTTATTCAGTGCCAGATTTAAACAAAACATAAATAAGCTACAGCTTAGGTCCTTACCATCCACAGGGGACTGTGCGTATACATACACACACACATAATGTATATATATATATATATATCGATAATTTTTATAACAGTCGCATGCAGGATTCGAACCCACTGCTTTCGGATTGATGTCGCTGTTACTAGCGAATTTCTCTCATATATATATATATATATATATATATATATATATATACATATATATATACATATATGATATGGTTTAACGCCACAAACTCCCCCTACCGAAAGGTTAGGACGGTGCCCTTCACAGAGGGCTTTGTAGCTATATATATATATATATATATATATATATATATATATATATATATATATATATATGTATATATATATATATGTATATATATATATATATATATATATATATATATATATATATGCATATTCTAGGATTTTTGTATATACCATAGTCTTTTAAACTGGTTTTAGAACAAATGTTTATGTGTTATTCTAAAATAGATCCTGATGTAACTAATCAAAATAACATTTTAATCTCAAATTATTTGTTTTTGAGTTTACCTTTCAACAAGGAGCCTTGACAATGTCCTGTGACGGTGTCAAAATACGGTACCGTTTTCATTTGATTCTTTAGATTAAGTCCACTCGAGGTTCGAGATGCGATAGTAATTATTCATTAAAGTTTCTGAAAACTGGTCAACTTCGTCCAATCCACGCGAAGATAGAATCACTTTATGGACGCGCAAGTGGGTTCTGGATCCCATCAACGCGCGCGCAAGTTTTCCGCGTCACAAGTGCATCACCAACGATTCTTTTTTCACCAAGAAAAGTAAATATGCACAGACAAGCAAGTATTCGTGAATCCACTTTCACGGGTACATGTACAGACGCAGCACATCACATCAACAAGCGTCTCTATACGGGTACTGTGGAGGTTGTGTGACTGCCGAAAGACACCCCCACGATACAACGCGAGGAGCGCAACACTCACACGTCCGACCGGCGCGCCTGCTGTTCAACCTCTGCCTGTTGCTTTAGGAGGGAAGCTCGTCTCTTCACTTCCCCCCCTCCCCCTCCCCCTCCCCCTCCCCCTCCACGTCGGTCGACCACTGCCTTCGCTTGGGGTATGTCATTTGACCTCAGATATAGACACAACCCACGTCTTACGATCACCGACTCCAAGGAACAGTCATGTAAACTTACTTTACAAACTTCTTACTTTGTAAACTTCTAAACGCGCAAGAACACGTATATGAGAATCATCATACCCTGTCTACTCTGAAAAAAATTATAAATACAAATTTACATAGCCATTGACTATATCCACAACACCCTCATTTCATATTTAAAGGGTATTCTCTTGACTGGTCCATGGGCCTAGGGCCTAGGTACACCAACATTATAACATATGCAACAAAACACACCATGCATATATACATGTGCATACATATATGCATGTATGCATCCATATACATATGTGTGTGTGTGTGTTTGCTGTATATATCGTGCCGTTCAAGTCTAGTTTTATCTAAGAGTTTAGAGAGCTGCCGGTTTTATATATTCGTTGTAGTTATTGTCATTGACACTCCTAGGAATTAAAATGACCATGTTCGTCGCCACTGGTCAAAATTTAACGACGGTAAAGAAAAACTCAGGTCTCCTCGTTGTCTTCCCGGACGTACAAAATCAATGTTAGTTAAGAAAAAAAAAAAAAAAAAAAAAAAAAAAAAAAAAAAAAAAAAAAAAACTGCTGCTGTCGTGGGCTGTAGCTCGCCAGAGCTTTTACGTAAAACTCACAGAGACGGTCTTCCTCTTCTTCTCACTCCCTCCACCATTCGTGTCTTCTTCTTCCTCTTCCTCTTTCTTTACCTCCTCCTATTCTCTCTCTCTCTCGCCTCTCTCTCTCTCTCAGTCTGCCTCTCCTCTCTCCTCTCTTTATCTCTCTCTCCTCTCTTTATATCTCTCTCTTCCTCTCTTTATCTCTCTCTTTCTCTCCTCTCTTTATCTCTCTCGCTCTCTCTCTCTATCTCTCTCTCTCTCTCTCTATCTCTCTCTCTCTCTCTCTCTCTCTCTCTCTATCTATCTATCTATCTATCTATCTATCTATCTCCCCCCTCTCTCTCTCTCTCTCTCTCTCTCTCTCTCTCTCTCTCTCTCTCTCTCTCTCTCTCTCTCTCTCTCTCTCTCTCTCTCTCTCTCTCTCTCTCTCTTTCTCTATCTATCTATCTCTATCTCTCCCTCTCTCCCTCTCTCTCTCTCTCTCTCTCTCTCTCTCTCTCTCTCTCTCTCTCTCTCTCTCTCTCTCTCTATCCATATCTCTATCTCACCCCCCTCTCTCTCTCTCTCTCTCTCTCTCTCTCTCTCTCTCTCTCTCTCTCTCTCTCTCTCTCTCTCTCTCTCTCTCTCTCTCTCTCTCTCCCCCTCTCTCTCTCTTCCTCCTTTCCATTTTCTCTGGTTTTATGATCACACTTTCAATTTTGAGACGATTGAATGTAGGGAGATTGAATTCGAAGAAGTCGATTCCTTTTCATTATCACTGACGTACACAAGTTGATTTTTTCAATTCTCCGTCAACGGAAATTAAAAGAATAAAGAAAAACGATTCAATGTATTACCGACATCTCAAAACAGCAGATCGGCAAGAAAAATGGCGACATCACGAAAGGATACTCTTATTGGGTCGCAATCGAATTTACATCGGGCAGACTTCTAAGCTTTTGATCTTCATATCGTCAAGTAAATATTTACAATTTATTTACTGCTGAAGAAAAAGTCAATAAGAAAGAGCTCGGTGCAGAACGACGTTTAAGAACATAAGAATGGAGGAGGCTGCAAGAGACCATAAGGCCTACACTAGGCAGTTCCGTGTCCCTTACCAACCATCATCCATAAAGTTGTCTAACCTTTTATCTATAATATTGTTTCAGTGTTGACTACATGGTTTACTAAAGCAGGGTTTACACGCTACGATAAATCGCTACAATTTATCGTAGCGTGTAAACCTTGCTTAAGTCTATTCCATTCGTTAACCATTCAATTCTTGTCTATTTCCTTCTTAAACAAAAAAAGCGAACGCGTTGAGCGGTCAGATTCGGGGTCACGTGAAGACGGAAAAAAATCACCTGACGACAGACAGTGAAAGGGAAAGTAGCACCCGTTACGGAAGGGGATGAAAACTACAGATTGTATAATACAAGAGTGAGTACGTGGGAGAATCGATTTTACGTACCTGAAGACCAAGGAAGGACCAGGCCAAGTGTCTGTCTCCTTTAATTCAGGTAATTTGGAGTTCCACCATTTTTTTTTTTTCATCCGGTCATCTGCTCCCCCTACCCACATCCTCCCCCCCCCCCTCTCTCCCTCTGGATGTACTCCCCCAACCCCTACGGCCCCCACCCCTTTTTCTCCTTCAGTAACCAGCATTTGTCGATATGGCGACTGCTTACTGATATTACATGTTTGTTTATCTTGACAGCATCCTATCTTGCCATATTCTGTTTGTTCTTTGTAAGTTTACTTTCTTGATTTACTTTTTCGATGTGTTTTCCTAACCTTCTCTCTCTATCTATATGTCTCTTTCTCTCTTTTTTTTTCTCTTTCTCTCTTTCCCTCTCTCTTTTCTCTCTTTCCCTCTCTCTTTTCTCTCTCTTCTCTCTCTCTCTCTCTCTCTCTCTCTCTCTCTCTCTCTCTCTCTCTCTCTCTCTCTCTCTCTCTCTCTCTCTCTCTCTCTCTCTCTCTACCGCTCCCTCTCTCTCCCTCCCTCCCTCTCTCTCTCTCTCTCTCTCTCTCTCTCTCTCTCTCTCTCTCTCTCTCTCTCTCTCTCTCTCTCTCTCTCTCTCTCTCTCTCTATTTCTCCCTTTTTTCAATTGTCAATCTTAACGTTTACTCGCCATGTACCTCCTCTTCACCCAATTTGTTTATCTAACATTTGGTCGTCTCCCTTCTTCATTGTTTTCTTTTTCTTCTTTTTCTTCTTTTCCAGATTGCTTTTTTTTCCAATCCCTCCTTCTTCCCAATGTTGTGCTTCTCGCTCTTTTTCTTCCAGACCTCCGGTCTCTCATTCTCGCAATTACATTCTCCTTTGTTTTTCTTTAAGTAGTTTCATTTTCAGATTTTTTTTTTTTCATCTCTTCCGACTCTGCCGGAACTCCTCTTGTTGCGGCCTGAATGCATTTGGGAGTGCGCGTACACACACACACACACACACACACACACACACACACACACACACACACACACACACACACAACACACACACACACACACACACACAGACAGAGTCATATTCCGAGCCTTTTATATATATATATATATATATATATATATATATATATATATATATGTACATATATATATATATACATATAACGAAGTTTCTAACCAGTATGTACACTAGTCTTCCATCTGTCTTCCTCTTAGCGCTTTCATTCAACTTGGAACATATTTTATTTGTCCTCCAATCGCAAAGAATAAAGAGAATGGGCTAATTAATTTCAGGGAATGTTGGAGTTTTGTAACCAGTCACTTTTGAACCACTACTTGCATCTGGTCGGCCAGCAGCGAGGCTCTCAAAGTCCTTCAATCTTGTCCTGTTCCCATCCTGCCCAACTCCGCGTTCGCAGCGTCTGTCAATTTCATAGTTTGCCTTTTGGAAGGATTTGGTGCTGCGTGCCCAGGCCATCATGTCTTTGTCCCTGTAATTTCGGGGACCCATGCTTTTCTTTGTGTGTGTGTGTGTGTGTGTGTGTGTGTGTGTGTGTGTGTGTGTGTGTGTGTGTGTGTGTGTGTGTGTGTGTGTGTGTGTGTGTGTGTGTGTGTGTGTCATAAAAAAAAATCTCGTAAGACTTTCCTTCATTGATTGCACCCCTCTTTTTTTCTCCCAATTAGCAACAAAGTCCCTAGCTGTCCTAATTAACTTTTCGTTTTTCCTCCTTCCCGTACCAACAAACCTTCCCCCCTGCACTGCATGACCCAATTTCTTGCTCCGTCATTTTAGGGCTCAGGTCCTCGTCAGGAGCCGCAGCCCCCTGGCGGGTCCCAGAGGCTGTTCTCGTTACCTTTCTCCCCATAACTCCCCATCATCTGCTCCATTATGACCGTGTCCGCCTCCTCCTTAGCTTCAACACTTTCCTGGAGGTTTCTTGGTCGTGGGAAGGTCTTCTGGTTTGTCCCTGGTTTGTCCTTTTTCTTGGGGAAGTCCTCGTCGGCACGTACTCAGCGTCTCACTGGGTGAAACAAATCTAAAAATAGGCCGACTTTATAATTAAGCTGACACTCACTTATCGCTCGATCGAGATTTGAAAAAACATTTCATGACGTATTCATTGCTTTTTGAATACGTCATGAAATGGGCGGGGGGATGGGGGGTGAGGTAGTATGTGTAAGCAAATTTTGACGCAGCCCGAAGGGATTTCTCCCCGTCTTCTCCTTTATGCATGGGGGGGACGGAGAGGGGGGTCGCCGATTTAATGAAGCGGCCTTGCTGTGGATGTGCTGTGACTTGCGACACTGCTTCTGACCCAGGGCACTGGACAAGGTGCAGGAAAGACCCGTCATCCAGGAGGTGCTAAGATGAGAGGGAGGGTAGAGTGGTGTGGAGTGTATTCAGGGATGGAATGGGTGGGAATGATTTTATGCCTTTTCCTTTTTGGCTACCTCCCTTGTAAGGGGGAAAAAGCCTTGGTATATGTATGTATGTATGTATGACGTATTAAATTTTTTCCACATATTTCCTAGGAGACGCTGTAAGAACGCTTGCAAACTTTTAAATCTTGACCCGTCTTACATCTGAAGAACTGGTTTACCAACAGTGGTGAACGAATGGAATAGACTTAGTAACCATATGCTGAACTCTGAAACAATTGGTTTGTTTTATGAGAAGCTGAAATAACTTTATGGATAGGGATGACAGGTGATAAGGGACATGGAACTGTCTAGTGTATGCCTTATGGTCTCTTGCAGTCCCCTCCATTCTTATGTTCTGCTCTTCTTATGAATGAAGTCGTCTGATAATCAGTTACGATAGATACACAAAGTCCTGCGGACTCAACGGGTTGGACGGGAAGCCCTGAGGGACTCCACTCGTATGAATGAGACCGCTCTCGTCATGTTCATATGTTATTGTTATGGACCCCATGTCTTTGGGCACTGAACACAGGAAGACCATTCGGAAAACCCAGAAAGAAGACGTGCAAGAGGACTTTTAAAGTAGAGGAACCTTTCCAGCTGAGGCTGACGAAGAGCTAAGGTTCTTCAACTGAGTAGAATAGCTGAGGCTGATCAATAAACATAAGAACACAAGAATGGAGGAGACTGCAAGAGACCATAAGGCCTACACTAGGCAGTTCCATGTCCCTTACCACCTGTCATCCCTATCCATAAAGTTATTTAATCTTCTTTTAAAACAACCCATTGTTCCGGTGCTCACTGCATGGTTACTAAGTATATTCCATTCGTTACCCACTCTGTTGGTAAATCACTTCTTGTCTATTTCCTACTTAAACCTAAATTTATCCAATATAAATCCGTTACTACGAGTCCTGCCCCAATGCCGTAATATGATGACCTAGCTTCCATCAGCCTCGACCTAAGATTCTTGAACTGAATGGGATAGCTAAAGCTGATCAATAGACGCTAGTCCTAGGTCTACTCCGAAATAGGTGAGCACCCTCGGCTTGTTTTGACTTTAATAACGAGGAGGCTCGTTGGAGACTCTTGCATCTGACGTTTCTTTCAGGAGGGCTCTTTTCAGAACCCTAGACTCTTGGTCCTCTTGAAGTCAACAACATTGGCCCAATATCGAGAGTTTACCACACTTACATAGTTCAGTCGTAATGTTCAAAAATTCTAAGTACCCCTCTCATATATGTATGCATATAATGTATATACAAGTACTTTTAAAGAACGAATAGATAGATCAGTGGAGTCTAAACCCAATCTAACTTATTTCTCAACAGCATCGTGAGCTCATACATTTGATCTAAGTCTGTGGTTCTTATCTGTTTCCGCTATTTACACCCCCCTTTCAATTTGCAAGCAACCATGTAAGGACCAATAGGTCTGCTGCTGTTTGCATTTCCTTTGTATTCCCCTGTAAGTATATGCACACGTTTGGCAGTACGCCACTCCGCCACAACCACTCTCCAACACTCCCGCCTGTGCAGCCGCACCAAACGAGGCCACGAATCCATCCCACAACAAGGGAGACCATGTCTAGCATAGTTATGCTAAATTTAACATATTTTACCATAACATAATTGTATATATATAATTATATATATATATATATATACATATATATATATATATATATACATATGTATATATATATATATCAGACACCCAGAAGGAGATAGACAGAGTCCACCAACTTCTAATTAATAATGGTTACTCCAACAACGAAGTACAATCTACACTCAGAAGAGTTATTGACACCTGGTACCAAGAACCTCATCACACTACCACAGAACATGAAGGAACTACACACCGCATATTCTACAAGTCCCAGATGTCCAATAAATATAAAGAGGATGAGAAAATATTAAAAGACATTATTAAAAGAAATGTGACCCCCACGAAAGAACGTGACAAAATATCACTCACCATTTACTACAGGAACAAGAAAACATCTTCCCTAATCTTAAGAAATCACACCGCCCCAAAACCTCATGGTATACGTCAATCCCACGTAGTATAAGAAATCGTCGCAGAGGAGAAGGACCTCCAACGTTTGACCATTTTGGAGGCTGTAATCATAAAAGATTTACAACCTATTATTAATGTACAAACAAATGATTCCAAACAAATAGCGCCAGCCAAACAGAGGAGAGTCATTAAGTGACCTCTCCAAGTTTTTCCTTTATACATATTTATACTCGTCTTGAACTGAAGATGCAGAACGACAAACGTCTTGGGTTTATTATACTGTGTTTTGTTTATTTTCATTTATTTTGTATATAACATAGACTTCTGTGTTAATATAAGTTACCAATGTCAATTGGAAATTTTCATTCCCAGAAATCTACTTTCCGAAAGCTAGAAAGCTTAAGAAAGAAATTAATTTCTAAAGAACTTGCTGTCTTTTTCAACAGAATATATATATATATATATATATATATATATATATATATATATGCATATATATATATTATATATATATATATTATATATATATATCATATATACATATATATAAATATATATATAACATATTAAGAGGAACAAAATGTGTTACTGTAGGAAGGGGACAAAAGTAACCACACGGGGTAAAACTGGCCATTGTCTTTGTCACATATCTAATTATGTTTGTCAAAAATATAAAGAGAGGACTTATACAAAACACAAAGTAGTAGTTGGTGGTTTTATTTCCCTGTCTATCTGTCGTAATTGCATATGTAACAAAGAGAATGAGCAGTTTTACCCCCATGTTGCTACTTTTGCCCCTTCCGACGGTAGCATTATTTTCACAAATCTAATCTCATTTCAGCTGCTGTCTAGCATATTCCCGCTTGAGAAATCTGGTCATCCTGCTCACAACCCACCTCTCCCCCAAGCCCTCACCCTCCCTCTCTCCCATGCCCCCCCCCCCGGGTCTCACTACGCAACCGATGCCACTCTATCACTAATTCACCTTGACCTTCTACCATGAAGTCTTCTTCTTCTCGTCCGCCTTGCCATTTACTCACAACCTTCCCCTCGTCGCTAAGTGAAAAGAACCAGATCACCACCTGAATCGGTGGAGTATATGGCGCAATACACGAAGAACATCACGTCTGTTTCTTCTCAAGTGTGCCGAGCCGGTGCCAAAGTAACCCCATCTCAGGAACACGTAATAACAATTTAGATTACCCTCCCCATCCATCCTCCCTACCCACTGGTTCGGGTCGAAGAACACTCGAGGGTAATAAGGACCCAAGTACACCTAAGCTCAGTAGTGATCTCTTGCTTAAAACCTACAGAAACAAGTCCCCACTGTGAACTAACCAAAGCTATAAAATCCCACCATATTTACTCGCTGCCAGGTATATCCTTGTAATGGCCCTAAACCCAAACAAACTCGATTGTTTCTGGTCAGTCTCTTCCTCTTTCATATTTAACCAGGGCCCTCACGGTGGGGGGAGTGGGTTTGGGGGCATATTGCCGGGGGTGGCGCTTTTAGGAGGGAGGGGGCAATAGCCTGGACTTGCCCCCCACAAGACTGACAAAATAATGATAATAAAAAAAGGTCAAACAAGCCCAGAATATTTTACCGTAATCGATGATTATTGCGTTAGAATAAACAAAATATGAAATATTTTCCTTCGTCCTTTCTGTAATAAAGACACAGAAAAACTTTAATCAGTTTAATTATTTCGCAAGCCAATAGCTAAAATGGCGGAGTAAGCGATGGTAGAGGTGGGAAGGGGTGATTTTTTTTTTTTTCCTCTCGCATCTTACCATGCACCCATCCACCACCCTCTCCCCTTCCCAAATACTGATACATAGACACCTAAAGAAGAATATGACCCTACCACATTCCTCACACCCCCTCCCCTCACCGACACGAGACTGACCCAAGGACAGAAGCGCTGGTAAACTACACTTCATCCTCGGCCTCTCCCTTAACCTGTTTTACAAAAGATTACAAAGGAGGAGCATGCCGACAGGAGACCTTTTGGTCCATAACTATGTCGGATGTAAAAATAGATAATAATGATAAATAAATAAACAAATAAATAAATATTATAGTAATATAAATAATAATAAGTAGAATAAGTAAATGAATAAATAGGTAAAGTTAAATAATAAACAAACAGGTAAATAGTAAATAATAATAAATTGACAGATAAACAATAATAAATGGTAATCAAGGAAATAATAAACGGACAGATAATAACAAACAAATAGTATAAAATAAATGGCAGGTATTACAGCATCTTGCTTAGGTGTTTATCCAAACGCATCTTAAAGCTTCGAACTGAACTATATTGCACTCCCTCTGCAAACTAAACTACAATGCACTGCCTCTGTAAATTTTCCATGAGAAAGCGTCCAGTTGATGGACATTTCCAGCAGAATCTTTCAACGAGACCCTTCTTTCCCCCCTCACCAGCTGCGCGTCATCAACCATATGCACCGGGAGAACCCCGGCAACAACACACAACTCTTCTTCCCCCCTAGAGCTCCTTCTAACACGGAATCATAACTGTACTCCAGGACACTGGATACTACTGCCCCCGGTACCGTCATTGTATTATGGAGTCGTTCCAAACGGATGAGATTTATTTCTTCTTTGATAAGTCAAAATCACCTGTCCCTCCCCCCCCCCAACAAGAAACACATTTTGGTTCCCCTACATTCCCTTTCTCTTTTTCTTCATTAAACAAAAAAATCCACTGCAGCTTATTCTAGGAAACCATTCAACAGTAACCCAAGTCTTCTCTCCAGACCTTTTTTCCAGACGAGAAACCTAATCACACCATCAAACCATAAAGTATAGACATTTGAACGTGACTCCCTAACACTCCCGTAGTCCAATTTACACTTATTTAAGCCTCACGAGTCGCCCACAACCAACCAACCTGATTCCACGGTCCCATTATGATCTTTGATCTCCGCGCGGTACCGTCCTCGTGGACAGAAGCATTGATGATTTCTTGGCGACGGAACACATTACCATCTTCTTTCTCACCATCTTCCTTCTCTTCATCCTCCACTCTACTTCTTCTTCTTCTTCCTCCCCTCATCCTCCTCCTCTTTCTTCTACTTCTTTTGCTCCCCTCCTCTTCCTCCACTCTTCTTCTTCTTCCTCCCCTCCTCCTCTTCCTTTTTCTTCTACTTCTTCCTCCCCTCCTTCTCTTCCTCTTTCTTCTACTTCTTCCTCCCCTCCTTCTCTTCCTCTTTCTTCTACTTCTTCCTCCCCTCCTCCTCCTCCTCCTCCTCCTCCTCCTCTTTCTTCTACTTCTTCTGCTCCCCATTCTACTCATCCGTGCTCCTCTAACCTCTTTCTTCTCTTCCAAGTCCTCCTCCTCTTCCTCTTTCTCTTCCTCTTCCTCTTCTTCTTCCTCCTCCTCTTCCTCCTCTTCCTCTTCCTTCTCTTCTTCTTCCTCCTCCACCTCTTCCTCCTGCAAACCTTTTTTTCCCCTCTCCCTCATATCATATAGCGCCTGGTGCCTTCCGGAAAACTTGGAGATCGGGGCAAAAGACTTCGCCAGAAGACTTGATAGCGTCGCCGGCCACCAACGGCGAACAGCGTGAAATCTTCCACCGCTTCTATCGGACTTACTCCACCTCTCCACCTTACCACCTCCTTCCTCTTCTATTCCTCCTCCTCCTCCTCCTCCTCCTCCTCCTCCTCCTCCTCCTCCTCCTCCTCCTCCTCCTCCTCCTCCAACTTCTCCACCTCCTCCCTCTATTCCTCTTATTTCCAAACCTCCGTGTTTGTCAGCTCCTCCTCTTTTCCCTCCTTTTTTTTTTTCTTCTCTTGTTTTTCTTTATCCTTCTCGTCGGTCCTTTCCATCTCATCTTCATCATCCTTTACTCGTTCGTTCTCCTACTTTTCTTCCTTTCTCTCTTCTTCTCCTCTTCCTCCTCCTCTTTCTCCTCCTCCTCCTCCTCTTTCTCCACCTCCTCCTCCTCTTCCTCCTCCTCCACCTCTTCCTCCTCCTCCTCTTCCTCTTCCTCCTCCTCCTTCTCCTCCTCCTCTTCCTCCTCCTCCTTTTCCTCCTCCTCTTCCTCCTCCTCCTTTTCCTCCTCCTCTTCCTCCTCCTCCTCTTCCTCCTCCTCCACCTCTTCCTCCTCCTCCTCCTCCTCCTCCTCCTCCTCCTCCTCTTCCTCCTCCTCCACAGAGACTTCCTCCCCGTCGCCTGCCTGACCACATCAGGGCCACTCATTAAAACAACTTTTCTTCCCTCCACGTCATACCCACAAACCCGCCCAGTGTCCACAACACGAGCAAACGTCTTCCATGAGGAAAGCATCCAATGACGAGAGAACTCCATACATTGACCGCCATCTTGGCCGGGGAGCTCCCGGTGCTCCGGGGGGTGGGGTGGGGGGGGGTGAAGGTGCCTCTCCGTGGGCGACCTCCAAGTCCCTCGAGGTTCATAGTTTAATAATGTCTCCATTTTCATTTTTTGGGGGAAGGCCACCTCTTTTCCAGTCCATTCTCGATGATATAGACGCCTCTCTCTCACTCTTTCCCATCTCTCTCTCTCACTCTCTCTCTCTCTCTCTCTCTCTCTCTCTCTCTCACTCACTCTCTCTCTCCCTCTCTCTCTCTCTCTCTCTCTCTCTCTCTCTCTCTCTCTCTCTCTCTCTCTCTCTCTCTCTCTCTCTCTCTCTCTCTCTCTCTCTCTCTCTCTCTCTCTCTCTCTCTCTCTCTCTCTCTCTCTCAGTTCTGTTTCCCAACCAACCACGAGCCCTTTCCCGCCATCGACCTAGTCTTCCCCCCGCCCCGCCCCGCCCCCCCTCCCCCTCTTCCTCCTTGTAGTCCTCCCTCCTCCCCTCAAACTCCCCTTCTTCCATCCTTTGATCCCTCTTACCAGGGAATTTGAGCGACTCCCCACTTCTCTTCGCCCCCCTCCCCCTCCCCGCCTCCCTCTCAACCCATCCATCCATCTACCATTTCTCCTTTACCTCCTCCTATCTGTTAACCGGAGAGCGCTCACTCCCGCCCGCCTGCCTGCCTGCCTCACTCTTTATCTTTCTGCCCAAATCGTGGACGACATGACCAGAGTTTCGCCTCTGAATTGCCTCCTTTACGGACTGTTTAGATATGCTTCTTCTTTTATTTCCTGAAAGTATCAAATGTGTCACTAGCAAAGCACCTATTTCTTATCATGGTTTTCGTTTCAAATATGACTAGACAATATTTAAGATGACTGTAAATAACGCCGTAAAAGTTATAGTAAGGATTTTTTTTTTTTTTTTTTTTTTTTTTTTTTTTTTTTTTTTTTTTTTTTTGTCAAGGTACTATCTTCATCCTGTTGGCACTCTTTGGCACCAAAGACAGCAGGGACGGTGCCCCTTGAGCAAAGGGGATTCTGAAACCTAAGACCTTGGTGGCTTATGCCCTTACTACGAACTCGCCTCTCCGCCAGGCAGCTTCGAACCGCCTCCACAGAGCCGGGTCAGTGATGACCACTAAGAAGTAGACGTGACGTGGAAGGGTCACCACTAGACACTACCACTAACATCTCTGTCAGTGGCACTAACAACAGTACCAGTACTTGCCACCATCAACAACACAATTGCCAGAAGCACCAGTACTCCTACGGACAAGGGTCACAAACAATTACGTTCTGATAGGAGATTAGTTTTTCACTAAAGAATATATATATTCCCGCTCTGGTTATTGGGAAAGATATTAATATCCCTACCACTTTAACCACCATCACCAAAGCAACCTCACCATTATCGTCATCACCACCACCACGGTGGTGATGACCACAGACGGCAACACCACCACCAGTCTTTCTGTTAGGGGTGGGGGAAAGGCATCTTGAAAGCACACTGCTGGGAATAAGGCCTTAAAAACGATCGTAAAGACTCGAAACTCGAATGACTTTTTGAAGCGTGAGGTGCTGAGAGGAAAGACACGACGGAAAACGTAGTACGAGGAGGAGGAAGAAGAAGGAGGAGGAGGAGGAAGAGAAAGAAGAAAAGAGGAGCAGGAGGAGGAGGAAGAAGAAAAGGAGAAGGAACAGGAGGCGGGAGAAGAAGAGAGGCAGGAGGAGGAGGAAGAAGAATAGGAAGAATAACAAACGAAATGATGTGAAGCAGTAAAACCAATGAAACGTTCAGTGAGAAATTTGAGGGCGGGAAATATGGATGACTGATTTGAGAAAAAACGACTTTCGTATCTAATGAGAAATATTAAATTATTTGTTTTCCTAATGTAAAGAGGAAAATATTGAATGAAGTTATTATATAAATAGCCATGGAAATCATAGTGTGTGAACGCATACATAGATTCATAAAATTTGATTTTGGGATGAAAAAATCATCACAGAAATTCAGTTCACCGATGACGTCATGTCGCCTATCCACTCAAATGAAAAACGGACCAATAAGCAGGCAATTTTTATATGATATGAAGAATATTAATTAAATTTTGGGGTAATTTTGTTCATATCCGCCCTGTTTATGACATCAGAGTACATTTTCGGTATTGTTATTAATGTTGCTGGCTTGTGCGTACGATTGACGTCACAAACCAGAGTGGAAACGATATAATTGAGATAAGGTAGGCTTTGAAAATAACGATTGAAGAAGAAAAAGAGGGAAAAAACATGTTGTCAAGAGAAGCTTCGTAAGTGAAGCTATGGAACTGTGTTAGATCGAGGAAAGACAGACAGAATTTCTTACACAGAGGTGTAAACAGGTTAAGAAGCCATGCACATCCTAAGGGACAAAACGAAAAAAACAACAACACTGGTTAAAAGCAAGGCCAAGTAAATATACAAGAACCTTAGCCCGTCTCGAGGAGAATAAAAGACAAATCAGATTTCTTGGTGAACTCAAGGACAGGAAAACAAGATGACATAAAAAATGAATCGATGGAGGGGAAAATCCGAATTCAATTTTGGCGGGAAAAAAAAACTGGCGGTGGTGTCGTCTGTCGAAATGACAAAAGAAACTTCATTCTGGAAGACCAGACAATCTTGTTGAGACGAGCAAAGAAAAATAAAAAGAAAAGAAAATACGGAAGACGTAAAGAAAGCTTCGCTTTCGTCTGCAGATAATTGAAGCAGACAATGTAAAGGCTGATGTTTTCTAGTGTGTGTGTGATTCACCATGGTCTTGTTGGACTCGTGATCGACAGTTATTAACCTCCCGGAAGAGAGTTCAGAGCTCGTATGACCGATCTATGGGTAATACTGTGACCTTACACTCACACACACACCCAACTCCCCGCCCATGAGAGTTGGAGTAACACCCCGCAGTGAAGCAATGCTGAAATTATTTCTAAACAAAAGAAAAAAAATAACATAAATAAATAAGAATCTGTAACCAGTGCTCCTAAAGAACTTAAATTAGAATATATTAGCAACAACAAAATCTGAATCAACCTGTCAGAATTTGAAAGAGGAGGAATGAATGGCCAAGGAGGAGAAGATGCGGAAGATGTGAGAAAACATTGCGCGGGCGTTGGACCAATGAGCGAGTGTGTGGATGTGGCCGGGAAGCACCCGTCGCGGTAAAGACGGGCCGGGAAGTTGTCTCGACGATTGTCAGACAAATGAAGGCCGGAGGGCGCCTCGCCTGGGCCCACAGCCCACACGGGGGCCGTCAACGAAGCCCCCAAAGAAATCGAGCTAATGCACAGCGTTCAAAGAGCTGTGTGCCTACGAAGTTATATGTTGGTGTGTGTGTGTGTGTGTGTGTGTGTGTGTGTGTGTGTGTGTGTGTGTGTGTGTGTGTGTGTGTGTGTGTGTGTGTGTGTGTGTGTGTGTGTGTGTGTGTGTGTGTGTGTGTGTGTGTGTGTGTGTGTGTGTGTGTGTGTGTGTGTGTGTGTGTGTGTGTGTGTGTTGGTGTGTGTATGCGTGTGTGAGTGTGTGTGTGTTTTGTGTGTGTGTGTGCGTGTGTGAGTGTGTTGGTGTGTGTATGCGTGTGTGTGTGTGTGTGTGTGAGTGTGTGTGAGTGTGTGTGTGTGTGTGTGTGTGTGTGTGTGTGTGTGTGTGTGTGTGTGTGTGTGTGTGTGTGTGTGTGTGTGCCAAGAAATTACCCCTCTCTCCGTCCCTCCTACCACCACTTTACCCAATAATATAGTTTGTTTTTCTAAACAAGCAGACATAAGAACATAAGAATGAAAGAGACTGCAAGAGACCGTAAGACCTACACTAGGCAGTTCCATGTCCATTACCACCTGCCATCCCCATCCATAAAGTTGTCTAACAGTTTCTTAAAATAACCGATAGTTTCAGCGCTCACTACATGGTTATTAAGTCTATTCCATTTGTTGACCACCCTGTTAGTAAACAAATTCTTGCCTATTTCCTTCTTAAATTTAAATTTGTCCAATTTAGATAAATTATTGCGAATCCTGACCTGTTGTCTTGATATGATGACCTTGTTTGCGTCACCCTTGTTAAAGCTTTTAATCCACTTGAACACCTTCAATAGATCACCCCGCACTCTGCGTCTTTCCAGTGTAAGTTAAGATGCCCAAGCCTCTTCGTATGGTAAATTTCTGAGTCCATGTATCATTTTGGTCATTCTTCTCTGTACTGATTCTAGTGAATTGATGTCCATTCTATAAGACGGAGACCAAAACTGTACCGCATAGTCAAGGATGGGTCTAACTAACGCTAGATAGAGTTTGATAATTACCTCTGCACTTCTATTCGTAACCGTCCTAGCAATGAAACCTAATGCTCTGTTAGCTTTATTCCTGGCGCTAATGCACTGTTTCCTGGATTTAAGGTCAGGACTCACTAGAATTCCCAAGTCTCTCTCGCACTCAGTTTTCTCTAAAAACGTGTTATCTAAGCTATATCTGTTTTCGGGGTTGTGTAGCCCTACGTTTAACACGCTGCACTTTGAGATATTGAAGTTCATTTGCCATTTCACCGACCATGTGAACAATTTGTTAAGATCTTCCTGCAGAATCTCGGCGTCGTCTCCTGACCTAATTAGGTGTCCTATTTTAGTGTCGTCCGCCCGCAAACTTACTAACATCACTACTAATCCCATTGTCCAAATCGTTTATGTACATAATGAACAATAACGGACCCAAAACCGAGCCCTAGAGAACTCCACTGAAAACACCCCCCCATTTGGATTTTACACCATTTACAGTATGGTGACCCGCTGTTTTCTGCCATTGATCCAAGCTCTAATCCATTCTAACACTTTTCCTCCTATGCCATGGGCTTTGATTTTATTTAAGTCTCTGGTGGGGCACCTTGTCGAACACTTTGCTAAAGTCAAGGTAAATAACATCGTAACTATCATTGTTATCTGACTCCTTATATACTTTAGTGTAAAAAGATAGAAGATTAGTCACGCATGACTTACCCTTGAAGAAACCATGCTGTGTGTCACGAATCAAATTATGTCTCTGAGTCTATTGACTATTATTGATTCAAGCATTTTACCTATAACTGATGTCAAACTGATTGGCCTGTAGTTGCATCACTATTATTTTTTCCACTTCTATTTTTCTTTTATTCCGTAATTCGTTAATTCCAACGTATTAAGGTTTTCGTGTGTGTGTGTGTGTGTGTGTGTGTGTGTGTGTGTGTGTGTGTGTGTGTGTGTGTGTGTGTGTGTGTGTGTGTGTGTGTGTGTGTGCGTGTATTTGTATATTGGCGTGTGTATGTGTGTGTCAAACAATCCGTTGCCCCAGAAGACCCACGGCTCAAAAGCAACCGGCAAAGGCAACCGGATTGCCCACAAATCACTCAAGGAAGACATAATAAATAGAGTAGTGTAGGATGAGGTGTTCTGCGTTTTCTGTTTGGTGATTGCATGTCGAGAATATATTGCCATGAAAATAGAAACATTACAGAGGTGTGGCAGCCAACAGAACAACATAAGGTATGTGGAACGGGGCTTTGTGAATTAATGAGAAAACACTACGGAAAGAGTATTGCCATGAGAATAAAAACCTCAGAGGGGGTTTACACGGTCTAACGGCTCGTCGAACGCGGTTCGACAGACACGTGTTTAAAGTGATGTGTGAACGTGTGAACAGGGTATTTGGTTGTCGAACACGTTGTTCGACAACCAAACACCATGTTCACACGTTCACACATCACTTTAAACACGTGTCTGTCAAACCGCGTTCGACGAACCGTTAGACCGTGTAAACCCCCTCTTATAGAGGTATGACAGCCAACAGAACAACATAAGGTAATGTGTCACTGCTAGATAGTGACTTGAGTACAGTTGTGCCAGTGTGGTTTTTGCTTATTGTGGTTTGCGGGTGGTGGTGGGCATTACTCAGAGTGAATACCCTTCTTAACCTTTGAGCCGTCGCCAGGATTCGAACATACGCCCGAAATCCCCACAAGTTCCTGCTTCTCGTGGGAGGGATTTCCCCGTAGGGCTGGAGTCTCGGGGAGTCCCGTAGATTGTGGAAACTGGGAGTCTGTCTTGCAATGTTTGTTTTGTAATCTGAGGTAGTGTGTGTGTGCTTTTGTAATGACGTGTTGTGAGGCATCGGCGGTAGATTGTTGAAGATGTGTATTATCGCTTTTTTTTATTCAGTTGGTTGTGCTTATGCAATGTCGTGGGAAAGATGTGTGAGTTTGAGGGCTCTTTCGTAGAACTGCGTTGTTCTCTGAAGAACATTTTGGTTCGTGTGTAGATGATGTTCTATTGTATCGTTTTATTTTAATGCGTACAGTTATTGTTCGTGAAGTTTTGTTTTGTGTTCTTTTTTCTTGACTGTTGGGAACCACGAAGTGGAAGGAAGCGGAGTGAGGTGTGTTTCTTTTTTCTTTTTTTTCTTTTTTGTGGGAAATATGCAGAAAAAGAAAGAGCGAGTGAGATAAATAGATAGATGAGAAGATAGAAGGTTTCATTGACAGATAGACAGACAGACAAATATATATTTACATATATGCATGCATACATACATCCATACACATACATACATACATACATATAGAGAGGAGAGTATGAGAGAGAGAGAGAGAGAGAGAGAGAGAGAGAGAGAGGGTTATACAGTATATACAGTCTTGTCGACACGTCCATAAGGCTTGTCATGTCTGTTTATCCATTCACCATTTTTCTTTTTCACGCTCGCATGTCACCTGCCCCAACATGGAACTGTAGTCACACGACAATCCACTCTCTGAATCATTTCAGTACACCTGCATACGTTTCAGTAATGGTTGTCAGCAAGATTGGGAGCCACAGACCTATGGGTCCGTGGGACGGGGGAATTTTATTTTATTTTCCACTTGTGTATGTTAAAGACAGATTGAACATTTTAGAAGCTCTGCCGTGGGATTCGAACCCCGACCCGTGCGTCCATAATCACGAGGCCAAGACGCTAGCGACCGTGCTACATGTGATGATTCAGTCCCTTTGAACCATCACATGTAGCACGGTCGCTAGCGTCTTGGCCTTGCGATTATGGACGCACGGGTCGGAGTTCGAATCCCACGGCAGAGCTTCTAAAAAATTTCCACTTCGTAAATATACACGGATATCCTTTAGTTATTTCATTCTTGTAAAATTTTTGTCCAATGAAAACAATCTGATAAACACCAATTTCTGTGAAAGGAAAAAATTTCATAAACAATTCTTACATACTAATGTAAAATGACTATACCCTATCTAATCCCGTATCAAGGAGTCCGCAAAGTTTGAAAGGTTGAGATGAACCGCTCTTGGCCATTTTCCAATGAACAAAACAGCCTGGTTGACAAACCACAACCTACAGAGTGTGCCCTGATGTTTTAGTTATCAAGGACCCTTGTTGCGCATGCGACTACAAGGCGTCACTCCCTCGAAATACCCACTACATCAGAGCCGTTCTTTCCTGTACAGATAACCACCTCCTGAAGGCGAAGGAGCCGTTGATAGCATCAGCACCAACGACCCTGGCGTTCACAAGTCTCCGAACGCAGCATCGAGGCCAACAAAGGCTGAGTTCTCCGGCAGACAGGTCCCATATCGTGCTGTCACAGGGAATGAAGATGAATTGCAGCCGAGGCAGGCGTCGCGTCGTCGAGTAAAGGTGAGAGACTTGCGTGCCGCAAGAGATCACATGCGACAGAGGTCGTTGGCGATATGCGTGCAGGTACTCTAAGGCTCGTTTCACACGGATCGATTTTTTGCCGTGCGCCGTCCACGACACGACGTCGTGCTCTCATGTAACCATGGGTGTCTGTGGACGCTTTCACGCGTGATCGTGGTCTTGACGTGTGAAAGCCCCAATAGACACCCATGGTTATTTGAGACCACTGCTTTGTGTCGTCGACGGCGCACGGCGAAAAGTCGATATGTATGAAACGAGCCTTAGATACTGCAGAAGATAGTCTTCTCATAGCTCCCAAAAGAGATGATGTGTCTATCATCTTTCTTGATCTGACAGGAATAAATCAAACGGAAGGATATTAGAGCACCTGGACTGACAAGATAAGCTCATGTAGGAACCCGTGGGATGCATGTCACAAATGATGTTGAAGAAGAAAGGATTATTTCTTTTTTTTTTCTCTCGATTGCACAAACGAGTATAAAATGGAGTTAGTGGTGAGGTTTTCTTTGTGAAAGAGTAAAGGGAAGCCAAGGCTCTGAATTGAAAAAAAGAGAGAATAAAGAATGTATTTCCATAAAAATAAAAACCTAATAGAGGTATGGCAGCCAACAGAACAACATATAAAAAGAGGAAAGGAAACAGAAAAAGATGCATGACGAGCAAATTGTTCGAGGCCTCTCGTCTTTTAGGATGTCTTTCCATGAAAATAAAAACTTTATACTGTAGAGGTATAGCAGCCAACAGAACAACATAAGGTATGTGTCGTATCGCATGAAAAAAAGAAGGAAACAGAAAAAGACGACTGACGACCAAAATTATTCGAGGCCTCTCGTCTTTTAGAATGTATTTACATAGGAATAAAATCCTTATAGAGGAATGCCAGCCAACAGAACAACATAAGGTATGTGTTGCATTGCATATGAGAAAAAAATAGAGGAAAGGAAACAGAAAAAGACGCCTGACGAGCAAATTAGTCGAGGCCTCTCGTCTTTTAGAATGTATTTCCATAAAAATAAAAGCTTTATAGAGGTATGGAAGCCAACAGAACAACATAAGTTATGTGTCGTATCGCATAAGAATAAGAAGAAAGGAAACAGAAGAAGACCCCTGACGAACAAATTAATCTAGGGCTCTCGTCTTTTAGAATGTATTTACATAAGAATAAAATCCTTATAGAGGTATGGCAGCCAACAGAACAACATAAGGTATGTGTTGTATCGCATGAAAAAAAGAGGAAAGGAAACAGAAGAAGACGCCTGACGAGTAAATTATTCGAGGCCTCTCGTCTTCTAAAATGTATTTACATAAGAATAAAATCCTTATAAAAGTATGACAGCCAACAGAACAACATAAGGTATGTGTTGTATTGCACATTAGAAAAAAGAAAAGGAAAGGAGAAACAGAAAAAGACCCCTGACGAGCAAATTAGTCGAGGCCTTTCGTCTTTTAGAATGTGCGGCAGGAGGCAGGGCCTACTTAGAATGAAGAAGGGATTGACACGAGGGTGTGGAACGAAATGTGGAAGAAGAGGAGGTGTGGAGGAATGGAAGTGAGTGATCACGTTAGCGCCGGCTAATTGGCTTGGAGACTTGGAGTGCCTGGGGTGGGAGGGGAGATGTCGACGTGCTAGGGGGACGAGTAGAGTAACTGCTGTCGCGAACGATGGGGTTGGAAGGAAGCGAAAGGTATGGGGGGGGGGAGAAACAGGCCAACGAGAGAAAGGACAGTGAGTGAATCAAGGTAGGATCAATAAAGAGGAGAATGACCAAAATGATACAAGCTCTTAGAAATTTACTATACGAAAACAGGCTTAGGCACCTTAAATTACGCTCTCTGGGAAGACGAAGAGAATGAGGTGATCTAATAGAAGTATTCAAATGGGTCAATTGCTTTAACAAGGGTGATGCAGGCAAGGTCATCATATTAAGACAGCAGTACAGGACTCGTAATAATGAGTTTAGATTAAGCAAATTTAGGTTTAAGAAAGAAATAGGCAAGAACTGATTTATCAACAAAGTGGTCAACGAATAGAATAGACTTTTGTAACCATGTAGAGACCTCTGAAACAATTGGTTATTTTAAGAGAAGATTAGATCAATTCATGGATAGGTATGACAGGTGGTAAGGGACATGGAACTGCCTAGTGCAGGCCTTATGGTCTCTTCCAGTCTACTCCATTCTTATGTAGGAATGGTTGGGTGTGGGTGAACCAGTCACTGTGTACTGGGAAAGTGGGACTTAAACTCTGACTGATGTAAATTGGACAGATCCATCAGAGACATAAGATAGTACATTCAGAAAGAGATGCTACGTGTGAAGGCGACTGCAAGAGGGAAGACCTAGACAATATTTATAAATTCTTAGATTTTAAGATCTGCGTGTACGTATTCATATATAATCATTTATGTGTGCATATAGATGTCTATGTGTATTCACGTGGCCTAAGTTGGCCCATCCAGTCCTTTCTTTATTCTATCTATATTATATATACCAAAAGTTTTCCCCCTTATGAGGGTGGTAGCCAAGTCAGAGTCACGTACCTATTCCCACCCATTTCACTCCCCTCCACCACCCCTTCCCACCCTTCCCATCTCAGCTCCTCATGGATGACGGGCCATCCCTTCATCCGCCAACTACCCTTTCTCACAATCTAGAAAACCTTCCTTAATTGGATGACTCACCGAAACAACGGATGCCGTGCACAACGCCTCACTGAAGTAGGTTGTGTAACCTGCCTGGCCTCAGATGTGTTGGAGAATCATAAGCAACATTAAGAGGCAGCCCAGCGCCTTCTGGGATGATACAGAACATGTGCAAATTGGACATAAAAGAAGGCCAGTGAGATTTTCCCGTGGGGCACTTGTATATGAACGTACCAGTCAGACGTTTTCATTATAGATAATTATAGATATTTATGATTAGATAATCATAGATAGATAATTATCTATCTACAATACACTTGTAGAAAGGAGTCTTAATCTTAACCCTCATTCTGCTACATGAGGGTTAAGCTAACGACAGAGGTATTCTAAAGACCCAGGATTACCCTACCCACGTCATACGAATTTCTAAGTTAACCACATTTCATCGAAAATCTAGATTAGCCGGGCAATGCTAACCTTCAAGAGTTTACGTTAATCGTCAATCGCTTGTTTCACCTACGATGCTTCGATTATTTTCAGGATAAATTTCACTCCCAGAGGCATCTCAAGTTGTGCAGTCGACAAATTCACACATACACTGAAGTTGCTTACTATGTCATTCCTAGCAACTTGCATCGCTGAGCCCTTTAAGCCTCGTTGATACGGGGCTAATTTAGTAGCCGCTAGTGCTAGTGACTTGTAAACTATCCTTCTACTTGCCCACTGTCAACGGGAAGATATCTTCAAACTATCCTAGTGAGAACACTTACTCGCCGAGTAAGTAAACTTGCAGCTGGGAGTAGCGGCTACTAAACTCGCCCCGTGTCGACGAGGCTTTACGGGGCGACCTAGCCCTACCTGCGACGACCCCCCCCCCATCTCCCCCGCGCAGCGATCCCACCCCACCCCCACCCCAACTCCCTCCCACCATCACCTAAGTGAATCCACAAGACAGCTGATTAAAAAATAACAATAATAATAAAAAATCAATGAAATTGGATGAAGTCAAATTATAATAGTAATAAAATGAGAACTGACATTTGGTGCGAAGGTGCAACAAGATACACCCGAAAACCCAAGACAATGTTCACAAGAAACAGAACAACAAAATCAATTGGTTTAAAAGAAAAGATTGTACTGCGTGGGTGTAGGATTTTTATTTTTAAGGCTACATGTGTGGATGAAAGGAGAAAGGTCCATCAAATACTGGAAGAACAGCGAATGGAGGAGGAGGGCAAAATGCCTGGAGTGATTAGTTTGTTCTGAGGGGAGGAAGTGTTTGCAATAAAGAATAAAAAAATGTTTGCTTGGCAAAAGGGTGAGCTGAGAGGATGAGTAGTGGTTCCTTGCTGGTTCGGAAAGGGTGGGCTGGAAGGCTGGAAGGCTGGAAGGGAGATTTCCACAAAGTGAATACCAACAGACATAAAAATCAAGTGAAGACGCAAGTGATAAGGGGTGTGCCTATTTCAAAAGATAAGACATAAAGGAACGAAAAATAATGAAAGAAATATAAAAAGGGAAGAAAAAAGAGAGAAGGGAGAAGAGGAGCAGAAAGAAGGACGAACGAAAAGAAATGATAACCGGGATGGGACGGAAATTGAGAGATGGGGAGACGCGGAGAGTGGGTGGCTAGGGTCAGGGAGAGGGGGTGTGGGGGTGGGGGGGAGGCAGGAAGGGGAACAAATCCCGAATTTCATAAAGACTGAATTCTTCCCGTGACTCGGAAGAGGGACTCGGGTTCATATGGCGTTCTTTTGGGTCCCTTCAGACTCCCAGGGAACCGGTGGCCGGCAGAAAGCATCTGGGGAACTCGACCTAGGACCCGGCCTCTGCCCCGGACAGATACAGCAACTGGGGACGTCACTCAGGCTTACCTCCGGATCCCCTTCCCGGTACCTGTCGTCACCCAGAAGGAGGGGAGAAGTCATCGAGGATTGCGGGAGGAAGAGAATGGCGTGAAGAAAACGCAGAAAATAAGGAAGAGGAATGGAGTTCAATTCGGGCGCGTTTTCGATAAGAAATATAACAAAAAACAGTGACTGTTTGCCCCCACCTCTCTCCATACACACACACAC
>NC_134785.1:70424456-70454456 GCF_046742065.1 Oratosquilla oratoria | reverse complement strand
TGCCCTTCCTCTCATTATGAAACCAATTCCTCTGGTTAACTTTATTCAACGCGAGTTCTCGTGTCTGTAAAGAAACTTCATTTCCGAGCCGCTGGACCAAGTCGACTGAAGCCGTTTCGTTTTATATCATTTCATTGCAAAGTCGTCTCTAAATAAAAATGAAAAATAAAAACATGACATTAATCAGAACAAAATATTTGGCGTGTGTGAATAAATATGATAAAGTGATCGATACATTTTTAACAATTTATCTGAACATAACCGTAGGGTAACAACGAGGTTATAGACTTTATAAGTTGGTCTAATCCTTTATAAAAACAGGTGTAGTAAAGACGATCGGATGCCTTCTTTTACATGCGCTCCATACATTCTAATCTTGTCCACGTGTCACCAGAAAAATCGTTTCCCCCCCAAATTGCTCAGATTTGGTAATCAAACGATGCAACAAGTAAAGTAGGTAAGAACATTTTCTCTAACCACGTAGTCAATGGAATATACAACAGAAGTGAAAGAATGTAGCAGATTTTGAATTTTAAGATTTAGTTGAATAAACGAACAAACGATATTGTGTATTGTCTATCAGTTAATTTGTTTGCCTGTTCACTTATTTGTGCGCACGTTGATATCTTCATCCGATTTTTTCTGAATGCAAAGGTTACCTATCAATACACTTTTCCATTGCAATGGCTTTGTTATTTGTGTAACTAAGTAGCTAAGAACAGAGCAACAGGATAAATACATACCAGAGCTGAATAAAATGGTCCGTAGGCAACCGGAATAAAATGAAAAGTGGCAACACCCGGTACGGAACGGGTTTATTGAGATAAACCATGAATCCTTGACTATCGAGGGGAGGGGAGGGGGAGGAGGAGGGGGGGGTGCCACGGGAATGAATGAGACTCCGGCGGGCGCTCAATGATAAACAAAGTGTCACCCGATATGAAAGGGGTTCTCCCACTTCGAGCCGGATGGGGTCTACGTGACAGCCTCTCAAGATGAATCATTACACTCGAGAATGCATTAATTCTGTGTGTGTGTGTGTGTGTGTGTGTGTGTGTGTGTGTGTGTGTGTGTGTGTGTGTGTGTGTGTGTGTGTGTGTGTGTGTGTGTGTGTGTGTGTGTGTGTGTGTGTGTGTGTGTGTGTGTGTGTGCGTACGTGTGTAGTTTAGTTTACATGTATCACACAAAGTAATATGATGAGTCTGGTGCAGTAGGTATAAATTAGTG
This sequence comes from Oratosquilla oratoria, assembly GCF_046742065.1. NCBI lineage: Eukaryota > Metazoa > Arthropoda > Malacostraca > Stomatopoda > Squillidae > Oratosquilla > Oratosquilla oratoria. The sequence goes on along the minus strand of NC_134785.1, from coordinate 70,453,229 downwards.
TTAAGTTGATGTTTGCTTGTTTCATCTCGTTCTCAGTTGCCGCTGCTGGCTAGCTTGACTCGAATGGGGTGCAGCCTACGCCGTCCGTCTTCCGTGCCAATATATAGCCTCTCCATCAGCAAGCCTCCTGATGTGCCTTTACGTGGTCACAAGGTAACTGGGCTCCCTGCGGCCCCAGGCTAAACAGAAAGGAATCTTAAATCATGAGGGAGACCCAGAGGTAGGCCGCGCAGGTACACCCCCCCCCCCACGTGCTTGGACAACCCTGACATGTGATAATCCCACTTCTGCATTGTGGGTTATATTAAACAGTTGCGCTAAGGAGAGCGACTTTTAAGAGAGAGAAGGAATAATTAGAATCTGTTGCGAATGTGGAAGTGCGAGAAGTACAAAGATCAGCTAGATATTATTTTCATTTTCAATTGTGGGCATGGGCCATGAAGCACAGTATTGCTTTACTTACACGCCGGCGTAAGTCCCCACGATCTGCCTGCCTCCTCGGAGGCTAGATATTAGATGTGAGAAAAGCACCGTGGACTGATATTACCCCAAACTGGATATTCGAAGAATGTAGAGAGCTTTATAAAAGTAATGAGCGCATTGCGTATAAATCTGAAGAAGGGAAAGTGCCAAGAGACAGGAAAATGGTCAGTGTGGTTCCAACTCCCAGAAAAGGAAATGCTGCGGAATCCCTAAATTACAGACTAATATATTTGGCCAGTATGATAGTGTGGTGTTGCTGATACACAGATACTAGATAGCTATATTGCATTACGTGCATGTATATGTTTATAATGCTACTTTGAATGTAGCGTGACTAGCGCAAACGCGATAAGTTTATTTTTGGTCATCTTACTGGCTAAGGCACCCAGCTTCATTTCAGGCCTGACTTACAATCCCGCTATTCATTCTAGGGGTAGGTAGGTCTTTTTTATTCTATTTCATTTTTCGGTGATCACGAGATACTGTGTACATCAGAGAGAGTATAGACGTGTATAGTTTCGAGGAGTGTGGGGAGACATGAATAGTGAAAGCTGATTGCAAGGGAACATTCCACGTGCCTTTTTTTCCGTGGTTTGAAGGACTGGTACCCGGAACAGTTCATAATACATGAACGCAGGAGAGACGGTGTATCCACTGTTTGCCGCATCATTGACGATACCCGGAGGGTGGCCATTACTCAGAATGGACGTCCTTACTAACCTTTGCGACTTGGCCAGGATTTGAACAGACGCCCGAAATCCCCACGCGGTTACCAGACGGGCGCGGTACCACTGAGCCATTGCGTGGCACTGGGTCGATTTCTTCCCCATTCATTCATTTAAATGAGGCCATATGGGTGAAGGGGCTATCACACTGGGCTATTTTTCCTCCCATACGCTGACTCCAACCTGCGTCTGAATTACTAGAATATGACTTCGCTTACAAAAATCTAGACTTTTCTAGGAACTTTCAACATTACATCGAACATTCGTACAGGTTTGTGATCTCTTAGCTCATCATTCAGCTTTTCTATATATGACGGAAAGATGATTTGATATTTGGGGATTGGAAAAACGAGTTACGGTTACCGAAGTCGTTTTAGACCCAAACGAACTCTGAACTGTCGGCGCTGGTGAAACTCGTGGAAGAAGCCCAGTGTGATAGCCCCTTTAGTGCCAATATCTCCTTCTCTCCTATTGCCTCCCTCTACTCCTTCTCATCCCATGTCTGTTGTTTGTTTATCCTTATCTGGAATAGACTTAGTAACCATGTCGTGGGCGTTGAAACAATGGGTTGGTTTAAGAGAAGATAAGGTAACTTTATGGCTGCGTATAACAGGTGGTAAGGGAACTGGAACTACCTGATGTCGGCCATATGGCCTCTTGCAGTCACCTCCATTCTTATGTTCTTATTTCGTTTCTGTTGTTGAGTATGTTAGTTGTGTTCCTCCATGTTATCCATTTTTTGTTTTTTGTTTATATATATATTTTTATTTGTGACTCAAACAACCGCTCTTTCACATACTCCATGAAATGTGCCTGATAATGATATTCCCCTATAGCTTGAGCGTATAATCCTTTTTTTTTTTTTTTTTTTTTTTTTTTTTTTTTTTTTTTTTTTTTTTTTTTTTTTTTTTTTTTTTTTTTTTTTTTTTTTAAATAAGAGGGTCCACTTCAACTCTCCCTTTTGTTTTATCATCTTTCCTTGGCCCCAACCTAAAGCCTCCTTTACACGGGACAAGTTGAGAGGCAAGTTAAATGTGCAAGTTACTTGCTACAAGTTACATGCTACGAGTTACTTGCCTCGTGTAAACATCTGCTTGCCGTGTGTAGACATGATTTTTCTTTATCAAGCAGATGTTTATATACAGCTAGTAACTTATAGCAAGTAACTTGCACACTTGACTTGCCTCTCAACTTGCCCCGTGTAAACGAGGCTTTAAGGCTACTGCATTGACTGTTCCCCTTCAGGCTGAAGACTGTCTCACTTTATCCCTACACTGCCCAAGTGTCCCTCTTAACTGAACGGAAAAGTCTATCATCAACCTAAACGTTTGAGGAGTTGATCAGTGACATCGTGTGGTGTCCACTAAAATTAAAATTGTAAGATACACCACCTTGTTCAAATTTGTTACATGTCCCTGGCAAGTGTTGTATTTATAAAGTAATTAGAATTCATAATTAAGTTTGGGGAATCCGTGTTTCAATTTCCTTTTTGATGGAATGTTAGAATGATTTTTCCCCCGATCATCTTCGTGCCGCTTCTTACGCAATTGGTTAAAAGATTAAGATAGATTATGAAGAATATTACTGTCACTGTCATCTTGGTCACTATTTTAGGGACCTTGACGGCATCCCTATTGACCAGTCATGCAGGATTATTTTATGTTTTAAGACTATTTTCCACTCAAAAAAAGAAAAAATCATCATTTAGTTTCTGCTATAACTCATTTTCATTTCCCTTCCTTAAATGTCCTCTATGACTCCAAGGACTGAAGCGGCCTTTAGGTGGGAGTTGTCCCCTTAGAGTAGATAAGAACAAGAACTAAGAAGTCTGCAAGAGACCACAAGGTCTACACTAGGCAGCTCCATGTCTCTTACCACCTGTCATCTCTATCCATAAAGTTATCTCACCTTTTCTTAAAACAGCCAATAGCTCCAGCGTTCACTACATGGTTACTAAGTCTATTCCATTCGTTGACAATTCTGTTTGTAAACCAGAGTGCCTGGCTGCAGCCCGAGAAAAAGAAATAGAAGAATGATGACCACTGTCTCCTGGTTGGTGGCAACAAAGTGCACTCGAGAAAAGGTTGGTAGTTTTGGGGTCAGCGTGCAACTGGTCTCTTACCTTTAATCCAATCAGGGGATTTCGAGAAAGACCCGTTGGGGGGAGCATGTTCCCTTCCTTTCATTTAATCAACACCTTCGAAGTTCTCCGTCCTTCGCCTCTTTTCTCCCTCTCTTTCTCTCGCGTGTTCTTTGTCTCTATTTTCTTGTTATTACTTTCGCTCCCTCTCCTCTTTTCCAGTTTTATCTTCGCCGTGTCTGCTGTCTTTTACATCCCTTTCTCATTCGCCAATCCGGACCACTTTTTTTCCTCCTTTCTCTTCGTTAATTCTGATTGTCTCACGGAGTTTTGCCTCCCTACCCCAATATTTATCTTTTCTTCTTCCCCTCTTTGGCTTCCTCATCATTGTCCACTTCTTCCAATATTCCGATCAATCTTTACGGAATACCTTCATTTGGGTCTATTTACCAAATGCCCTCGTCGCTTGTCTTCCCTTTTTTCCCATTTCTCCCAATTTCTATTTTGTTTGCTGCAGTTGGCAGTTCCCATTTCTCTTCTATTTATTTGTTTTCTTTTTCTTTTTATCTTTATTTCTGTGAGTTTCTGTGTGCTCCAAGGGCGGCGAAGTTTGTCCGTGTCATCTCCTCTCGTTGCATTCAGGATTTCGCCATTTTTGGTGTTGTATCAACATGCCGTGAGCCCTTTGTCCTTCACGAGATGAAAGAACGCATACGAATGCCCGTGAATCATGTTACAGTATCTCTCTCTCTCTTCTAACGCCGTTTAAAGAAAAAAAAATCTTCCTATTTTGATTTTGGGGGCAATAGTCAATTATGAAAAGGTTAAAACTATCCTAGTTGACTCCTCGTTGATGGGTTTAAGAATAATGGTGGCCATATGTGGATACACATTTGTTATATAGAATAAGATATTGTATTATATATTGGCGCTGTAGTAAGACCAGTCAAAGGGGACAACTATCGAGAGAGCGTACAGCCGTACTCTTGTCGGACATATCTTTGGCAAGTTTCCAGGCAGATACCCTACTCATCCCTACTACCTCCAGGTAGACACGTCGTCGGCAGTCCATGGGTGTGGATGATGATTGCGGTGTGAGGTAGTTGATTGATTGATTGATTGATTGATTGATTTATCTATTTATTTATTCATTTATTTATTTATTTATTTATTTATTTATTTTTTTATTTTTTTCTCATTGGCCAGGTCTTCTGTGGACCATAAGTCTTGCCTTTGAGCGGCAGGAAACGTCCGCATACGCCGTACTGAAATTGTGTCGTTCTTGGTAATAAGTGACACAGTTATCTCGAATTATGACAAAAGAAACAATATAGATTTAGTATATCTAGACTTTGCAAAAGCTTTTGATACCGTCCCACACGAAAGACTACTTACTAAATTAGCTTTGCATGGAATAAGTGGTAGCCTATTAGGTTGGACTAGTAATTGGTTGAATGATCGAAAACAGAGAGTTGTTTTAAATGGACAAACTTCTGGATGGAAAAGTGTTGCAAGTGGAGTTCCTCAGGGTTCCGTTCTTGGGCCACTTCTATTCATAGTATATATAAATGATATAGACCATGGACTAAAATCTACTGTTTCCAAATTTGCTGATGATACAAAACTGTGCGGAGTGGCAAATGATCACTCAAACCAATTAGATATTCAAGAAGATTTAGATCAATTACAGCAATGGTCTGAAAAGTGGCTAATGAAATTTAACACAAGTAAATGCAAGGTAATGCACATAGGTAAAAATAACAGTAAGTACGATTACAAGTTATTTGGAAATTCGTTAACAAAAGTGGATAGTGAAAAAGATCTCGGCGTAATTATCAGTAACGACCTCAAATCATCCAAGCAGTGTATTTCAGCCTCTGAGAAAGCAACTAAGATTCTAGGACTCATTGCGCGATCTTTTGATTTCAAAAGTCCATCACTCATTAACAAGCTATATAAATCGTTAGTTCGTCCACATTTGGAATATGCTGTTTCCGTATGGTCACCGAATCTCATTAAAGACATTGACAGATTGGAAAGAGTACAACGGCGAGCCACAAAACTGATTCCAAATATCAAAAATAAATCATACGAAAATCGACTAAAACATATGAATCTGTTTTCCCTAAAAAAGCGTAGACTCAGAGGTGACTTGATACAGGTCTTTAAAATTCTAAAGGGAATTGACAACATCAAAAGTGACCAAATTTTTACATTGAATGAGAATCAGACAAGAAACAATGGTCTCAAACTGTCCGGAAATAGATTTAATTTGGAAGTAGGTAGAAACAACTTTGCCAACCGTGTAGTTAATGAATGGAATAAACTTCCTGCACAGGTAGTGCAATGTAGTTCAGTTCAAAGCTTTAAGAATCATTTAGATAAATACCTAAGTAAGATGCTGTAATGATTATAATTTATCTTATATTATTTGTTTTTGTTTTGTTATCATTTGTCTGTCTGATTTTTATTTATTATTAGTTATAAGTCAATTTATTATTATTTACTATTTACCTGTTTGTTTATTATTTAACTATACCTATGCATTTATTTATGTATTTTATTTGTTATTTACATTATCATAGTTTTTATTTATTATTTTATTATTAATATGATTTTTTTTTCGCATCCGACCTAGATATGGATCAAAAGGTCTCCTGTCGGCATGCTCCGTCTTTGTAATCCTTTGTTTTTTGTGACGAGTTCCGTGTTTCTTAAGGTGGGACTGGCGACGTTAGAAAACAGGAATGTGGTAGTTTTTGGCAGCAATGTCTTTCATTTATTTAATTGTATTATTATTATTATTATTATTATTATTATTATTATTATTATTATTATTATTATTATTATTATTATTATTATTATTATTATTATTATTATTATTATTATTATTATTTTATTTTATTATTATTATCATCATTATTATCATTATCATTATTATTATTTTTATTATTATTATTATTATTATTATTAATTATCATTATTGTCACTGTTATCATTATTATTATTATTATTATTATTGTCATTGTTATCATTATTATTATTGTCATTGTTATCATTATTATTATTATTATTATCAATTATTATTATCAATTATTATTATCATTATCATTATTATTATCGTTATTATTATTATTATCATGATTATTATCATTATTATTATCATTATTATTATCAGTTATAATTATTATTACTATTATTAATTATTATTATTATTATTATTAATTATTATTATTATTATTATTATTATTATTACTATTATTATTATTATTATTATTATTATTATTATTATTATTATTATTATTATTATTATTATTATTATTATTAATTATTACTATTATTATTATTATTATTATTGCTACGCATGTTCTGTCCGAGTGCCCTCGGCGGAACGACTGGACCGTGAACCAAGTCGTGTCGTTTTGAAGGGTCGAGATAGCATGGTCAGTAAGGTCTTTGCATTATAAGACGTAAGACGCCTAGGCAAGGGTTCGAATCCCAGTGGATGAGTCTATTTCCAAAAATTATTATTATTATTATTATTATTATTATTATTATTATTATTATTATTATTATTATTATTATTATTATTATTATTATTATTATTATTATTATTATCATTATTATTATCATTATTATTATTATTATTATTATATTTCATTTCATTTTATTTTATTTTATTTTTCCCACTCCCCCTCTTCCCCTGTTATACAACGTCACTATGATGGCGCCACCAATCGCTGACAACAACCAATCAACCATTTTGAGTCCACTGCTAAACAAAGGCCTCTTTCATACCATTCCATGACTTACACAACCGCGCCAGCCCATACCACGTCACTCCTGCAAACTTCTCTATCTCATATCTCCACCTATCTTGTCTCTCTCGCATGCTTCCCATCTCGCAGCGTCCAATCCGTGACGCATTTGCTTCATCGTTCATCATTCGTTCGCGCCAACTTACCTACCCAGTTCCACTTCAAGTCTTTTACCGTCTCGGCATTCCTTTTGCCGCTGACAAAAACACTTTGCCTTGCCACCGCAAATCTGGCCAAGCGGTGGCGCGGTCATGTGTGAAAGGTTACATTTGAATCAATGTAAAGACGTGATGGAGTCTCCGGCTGTGGCCTGTCAACGACTAACCAGGTATTCCAAAGACGAAAATAAATTTACTTTTTTCTGTACCATCCCCCCCAAAGTTCAGGAAATAAGTTTCTTTAATTTTTTGGAGCACAGTCTTAGCATCTGTTAACTGTGACGAAAAAAATGTAGTAGTAATCATCACTGGTGGACGCTTTTTTAATTAAAAAGTTGACATCTCTTTAATAACACAGTCTAGCAAAGCGTAGACTTCCCAATTGGCCATGTAATCATTACTTACACGTATGTACCAAAGATCTGTTAATGATTAAGTACACACACACACACACACACACACACACACACACACACACACACACACACACACACACACACACACACACACACACACACGTACACATACACACATACACACACACACGTACACACATACACACACACATGCACACACACACACATACACAGACATTCACAGACACACACACACACACACACACAAACACACACACACACGCGCGCGCACACACACACACAGACAGACACACACACACACACACACACACACACACACACACACACACACACACACACACACACACACACACACACACACACACACACACACACACACACACACACGGAGAGTTAGAGACAGGACTAAACGAACGTTGTTCCTTTCCTACATATTGCAAATAGATGAAAACACACACACACACTTACACGACTTGACGGCGCATTGGTAGCGTTCGCGGCCGCCACTACAGTGGTCCGGGTTTGAATCCCACTAAGGACTGAAATAATTTCAGTATCGCTGCGCTGTGAGTCGTTAATCCAACTCTCGTGGGCGGGGAGTTTGGTGTGTGTGTGTGTGTGTGTCACAGCATTAACCATAGATCAGTCATATATGAGCTCTGAGCTCTCTTCCTGGAGGGAAATAGATGTCGAACACGAGTCCAACACGTGATCCAAGACCACGGTGGTGAATAACATATAGATACATAGACACACAATCTATAATCACACACACACACACACGCGCGCGCGCGCACACACACAAGTACATGCACACACACACATACATAAACGTGCACACACACACAAACACACATAAAAGGGGGAGATAAGGAAAAAATATTATTGGCAAGGAGAGGGAAACTGCAGAAAAAACACAAGAGGTCAGGGATATTGACACAGAGTTAGGAAAAGGAAAAAACGAATATATGCGTTCGATGTGCAGATAAGAGCCAGAGGGGACGGGGCAGCAAAAGAACAGAGACTCGGCAGAACGAGGGAGGCAGGAGAAATATGTAACAAAGAAGAATACAGGGGAAAGTAACAGAGAAGTAGCACAAATAATTTTACCACAGTTGTTCATAAATATGCAAGTTTTAGTCTATTGTGATTAGATTTTAATGAATGAAATTTGAGAGGACGAGATGATGATACTCACATTTTTTTCTGAGTGAAACATTGTTTTATTCAGGTAAAAGCCGACGGCGGTTGGGATAAAAGCGTTATGACGTCATGTCGAAGAGTAGCGGTGCCGATCGAAAAGAAATGGAGAATGGAGATTTTACAAAATAGATAAATAATTAAATAAATAAATAAAATAAAATGAAACGACAGCATAGATAAGACCAAGGAGAATAAAAATGGGATAAAAGGGAGCATTAAATAAGGAGAGCCACGGAGCCCAGGGTATGGAAACTGCAGGAAATGGGGAAAAATGAGAACATTAATAAGGAAAACCATGAAGAAAATTAAGGACGTGGACAGTGGGAATACATGGGGGCGTTAATAATAACGAAAGGGAAGGAGAAAATGGAGGACGTAGAAAATGGGAATGGATGAGAACATTAATATCAACCAAGAAGAAAAGCAAGGAAACTGCAGCAAATAGGAATGAAGATGTTAAGGACCGAATATCAGAGGAATATGTGACTAGGAAAGGACAAAAGAAGAAGAAGGTAGAAAATATATTTTACTATAAGGGGATGCAAAGTCAAGTATGAGTACACAAGGGAGAGGGTGGTGGATGGAAGGGTGGTAGATAGGGCTTTAATGGACTATATAGTGATAACCAGGAGAAGAGTAAGAAGAGTTTTGGATATACATGTTCTTAGGGGCGAGAGTGGTGGGATATCAGATCATTTTTTGGTAGAAGGTAATTTGAGAGTGGAGGGTAAATGGAGAAAGAAGAAAAGGACAGAAAGTAGGGAGGTGCTTAGAGTAAATTGCTTAAATGAGAAAGAAAAGAAGAAGGAGTACAATAAGCAGCGGAGAGATGAGTGGGAGAGAGTGAAGGATAGAGTAAAACTAGGAGAGGAGGAAGAATGGGGATGTTTCAAGGAGGGAGTCACAAAGTGTGCAAAGATGGTGTGTGGAACAAGGAGGACAGGAGAAAATAAAGGAAAGGTTAGCGAGTGGTAAGATGATGAAGAAAAGAAGGCTATAAAAGAAGAAGCGAGCAGTCACAGATTGGTTACAAATTAGGACGAGAGAATCATATGAGAGGTACAAAGGAGAGCAGATGTGAAATGGGGAAGAGTATGACAAAAAAATTTGAAAGTAATAAAAAGATGTTTGGGAAAGAAATTAAGAGAGGAAGGGGAGGCGAATCAAGTAGAGAAGAAAAGGTAAAAGATACAACTGGAGAAAGGATAATGGAAGAGAAGGCGGTAAGAGGAAGATGAGCAGAATATTTTACGGAGTTGCTAAATGTGAAGGAGGATAGGGAGGGAAAGATAGTTGCAGTGGGAAGCGCTAAGAAAATGACAGTGATGAGTGGGGAAAATGGAGGAGAAATAAGAAAAGATGAAGTGAAGCCAGATATTAAGGTAATGAGAGCAGGTAAGGCACCTGGGTTAGATGGATGTCATGCGGAGTGTCTAAAAAGAGGATTGGCTGCTGAGTTTTTTTAATGTTTGTCTAAAAGAGAAGTCATCTAGTGCCGCAGGACCAGAGGAGTGCCTGTATAGTTTCACTTTACAAGGGAAAAGGGGACAAGTGTAAGTGTAGTAGTTTCAGAGGGATCAATTTATTGAGTGTAGTTGGGAAGGCTTATTGGAGGTTTTTGATTGAAAGGATTATGGAAGGAACAGAGGGAGTAATTGGTGAGGAACGGTGTGGGTATAGGAAAGGTAAGGGTTCCGTGGATCAGATTTTTGTTGTAAGGCAAATATGTGAGAAAGTTTTAGGAAAAGGTAAGGATTTTTTTATGGATTTGGAAAAAGTTTATGGCAGGGTAGACAGGAAGGCACTGTGTGAGGTATTGTAGATATATGGGATAGGAGGAAAGCTGTTAAGAACAGTCAAAAGTTTTTACGATAGTAGTAGAGCCTGTGTCAAAATTAGAAACGGAGAGAGCGAGGTAAACGTGGAACTCCTCCAGGGATGTGTTATGTCGCCATGGCTGTTCAATTTATACATGGATGGGGTGGTGCGAGAGGTAAATGCAAGGGTAATGGGCCGGGAATTGGAGATAGGTCAAGAAAATGGAGAAAAATGAGAGATAAATCAGTTGTTGTTTGCTGACGACACTGCGCTTATAGCATGATCAGAGGAGGGATTAAGGAAGTTAGTGACGGAGTTTGGGAATGTGTGCGAAAGAAGGAAGTTGAAGATAAATGTGGGTAAAAGTAAGGTGATGAGATGTACAAGGGGAGAGGATGGCAGCAAATTGAAAGTGAGTATTAAGGGAGAGAAGTTGGGTACTTGGGAGCGAATGTGGCGGCAGGGGGGAGGGGGTGGAAATAGAATATAGATTGAGAGAAGCAAGTAAATGCCTTGGGGGATTACCTTACCTTACCGTCGTGCCATATCCTCTTGGACTTCGGCAACCATGGAGCGCCACCGCTCACGGTCCCTCCCTAGTTACTTGTAACATCTGTGCTAGTTTGAGTTGTTTTCCCGTCGCCCTCATCAGCCCGTCCATATACTTCTCCCTCTGCTTTCCTCTTGCTCTCCTTCCCTCCACCATTCCCGTCATCACCACCTCTTCCAACCCTTCCCTCCGCATTATATGTCCTAAGAATCGCAACTGTCTTTTCCTTATTGTTGTCATCAATTCCCTATCTGTCTCCATTTCTCTCAATACTTCTTCATTTGTTTTCTTCGCTGTCCATGGTACTCTTAATACTCGTCTCCATATCCACATTTCTGCTGCTTCTAAGTTTTCCTGCAATTTTTTGCTGATTGTCCACGCTTCTGAACCATATAATAGTGTTGACCATATAAATGTTTTAACTGTTCTTCTCCTTATATCTGTAGACATTTTCTTGTTTGTTAAAACCCCTTTCATTTTCTGAAACGTGCTTTTAGCTATCGCTATCCTTGATTTTATTTCCTTTTCAGGTACGAAAATTTGGTTACTTGTTCTATTCTTCTCCCTGCTATTTGTACTTGCACTCTTGGTGGATCTGTTTTACTGGCCACTAGTATTTTAGTTTTCCCCATATTTACATTTAAACCTTTCTCCTCACTAGCTCTTACGGTTACATTCAATAGATGTTGCAGTTTTTCTTCTGAGTCAGCCACCAATACCGTGTCATCAGCATATCTGATATGATTTATATTATATCCTCCAATTTTAATCCCTGTAATGAGAAGTAGACATTTGGAAATGGATTCTAAGATGAGATTGTATGTAGGTGTGATTGTGCCGACAGCACTGTTTGGGGCAGAAACATGTAGCATAAGAGAGGAAGAGAGACTGAGTTTAAATGTGTTAGAGATGAAACGTCTGAGAAGTATGGTAGGGGTTACTAGCTGGATAGAGTGAGAAACGAGGTGAAGAGGAGAACGGGGGTGGAAAAGGAATTGGGAGATAGAGTTGATGAAAGAGTATTGGGATGGTTTGGACACATGGAGAGAACGAGTGAAGAAACATTAGTAAAAAGTGTGATAGGGAGAGGTGGATGGAGTGAATATGAGGGGCCGATCAAGGATGAAATGGATGGATGGATGGGGTAAAAGGGGCATTGGGAAAGAGGGGGATGTCTGTTGAGGAAGGAAAGGAGAAGACAGAAGATAGGGATTAGTGGAGAATGGTTATGTATGGATGATGCTGTGATGCATGGAAGAGAGTGGGTAAGGGATGGAGGGGAGGGGTTAGGGAGTATGTGTTAATGATATTTTGACGTAGCCAGAAGGTATTTCTCCCCGTCTTCTCTTTTTCTGCATGAGGTGAGGAAGAAGGGGTTCACCGATTAAATGAAGCGTCCTTGCTGTGGATGAGCTGAGTCTCGCTGCATTGCTTCCGACCCAGGGCTGTGGGCGAGATATAGGGATAATTCGCCATCCAGGAAAAGCCAAGTAAAGAGCGAAGGAGGGTTGATGAATGGGAGTGGAGTATGTGAGGATGAAATGGGTGGGAGTGGATTTATGGCTTAGACTTTGGTATATGTATGTATGTATGTATATGAGGATGAAAAAATAAATCATATTGTAGGCAATATATCAGACAACAACAAAGACTATCATTAGGGCAGTGTGTACTTCGTGAAATTTTGTGAAAAGAGAAAGAAGAATGGAGATGATGTGTTACAGTTAACAGTAGAAAATTTATCATTGGTCACATATTTTGAATAAGTACCCCATGTGTGTGTCTGTGTGTGTGTGTGTGTGTGTGTGTGTGTGTGTGTGTGTGTGTGTGTGTGTGTGTGTGTGTGTAATAATAATAATAATCATCGGTTTATTGGGTATAGCAGCATTACTGCTGAAAATATACATCCTACAAGATTATAACAATATAAAACTATGACAGTGAAAAGATGTTACAAGCATTCAAAAAACAAGACAAAAACAGTAAGCTGAGGAATAGGTGTGTAGTACAACAATGTTAATTCTTGTTGTTGATTAAGTCCACAAATGTCGGTATGGGGCTCTTCTTATACCGGTCGGTGCGTGCTCTGATCGGCTTGATGGTATTATGGTGCCGCACCTGCAGCCGTGGTCGTGGTACCTGTGGAGGTAGCAGGTTCCGGTGCCGAGGATGTTTAACTAGGGTGACCGCAAACGACCTCAGACTCTGAAGATAGCGGTCAGCAAGGGTGGGTAGTCCTAGTGTGGTGAGAGCGTGCTGATAGGTGGTGTATTCTTTGCCAAGGATTGTGCGACAGGCTCTTTTCTGCACTTTCTCCAGCTGTCGCTGCTGCGTGATTGTGAGTGAGGAGGCCCAGGAGGGTGATGCGTACATCAACTTGGGTAAAATGAAGTGTAGATGGTCTTGAGATTTTCAGCCTGAGCCCCAAATGAACTCAGTCGACGCAGCATATTCATCTTGTAGGAGGCTGACCTGACGGTGTTGGCGGTGTTCTCCTTCCAGGTCATATATATATATATATATATATATATATATATATATATATATATATATATATATATATATATATATTGAAGTACGTAAGAGAGAGTGAGTGCAAGGGTGGTAAGGTAAACGCCCAAAATTGTTGGAGTTCTATTACTGACGTTTCGTCCTAGAAGGACTTCTTCAGAGTGTACACAAAGAAATAAAATAACAGCTTAAATACTCCCAGCTTATCCCGTTCCTCCCCGATCACCGTCGCTCCTCCCACACCTCCGCTCGGCCTCGCGAAGAACCAAGTGGCTTGCTATCCTCGCTAACTTGACAAATCCATCACGGTGGTTGTTACATGGATGCAAACTGATGTAAGCTGCCTCAGTTGTCCTTCTTTCTTGGGTAGACCTCTGTTTTCTCCCAGTCTGGTAGGTGGCCAAAGTTGTTAAGGTGGACTACCAAAGAATTAGAAGTTCTGCGGCGCGCGCGCGCGCCCGTGTGTGTGTGTGAGGCAGTTGCATTCGACGGCGACGCAAACCCATCAGCATCTACGTCGGCGCATCCGGAAGGTCCCCAGGGACCGAACACTTGCCAGTCACCGGCTGCCCTGAGGTCATGCCCTAGCCGCATCGGGTCGGACAAACGGGTCCTTGTGGTCCGACCCACCGCTCCGAATCGGACAAAAAGGGTCTCCTGGACACCTGCAGCCCCCAGCTGTGCTAAGCTTCTCCCAAGGGACTTAATGCGAGGGTTATGACGTAATCCCAATGAATATAAAGGGATACCGGGAGTTCACCAAGGACAGACGGCCTCGGGAACCGAAGGAGGAACCTCCTGCCATCTTCCCCGCCGTGACAGACGGCCTCGGGAACTGAGGAAGTTATCTCCAGCCACTTCCCGCACCGGGACTTCACCGCCGGGGACAGCCACCGTTTCCTCCTCCCGCGGCCAGAAGCGAGTTTATCTGATTCCTAAGCGCCCAACTATAAACCAACAAAATTACTTCCCCTACGTTCCTGACAGTGTGAATACCCCCGCATGTGGAAGAGCTCAGAAAAGGTGCCCTAAACATTGCCTATCCTACCTTCAATTGATTGATGAGCTTCCTCCACCAAGCCATAGCCAACAGATGGAGGAAGCAAAAATATATAAATAAATAAATCTGTAATGTACTCCCCTCAACAAGGTAATACCCTCCCCCACTAATACATTGAACCTACTTGACCCAACAATACTTTATTATTCATTTCTCTCCCAGACCCTCAACAAACTGAATAATGTAATAACTGTATGGGGTATTGACTGCGTAAGCTTTGTCCTTTACTGCTGCCCTTATACATTGGTCTTTTGGGAAATCCTATACCCAATCCGATAACTTGTATCTAAGTCCTTTAATATATTCTAATTTCCATAGTAGCTGTATGTGTGTTGTCACCAGGTATGCATGTTTTTATAAATGTAAAAGAAACTGTGGAATATGAATTTTTTCCACGCCCACCAGACTCATAAATAACTGCAGTACAAAAATAAAACACACTGGTGATTAAATTTTTTGTTTTATTTCCATTTACATCCGATGTATGACTGATTTAGGGGTTCAGGACCCTATTGAAGGATTCACATGCCAGCAGGGTTGAGTTCGACACCACTGTTGACGTGAAAATGGCATGTTGTAGACATCTTTTTCAATTTGTGAGGTTGGTGTTTCATCCTCGATAGTGTAACACTCGTACACACTTCATCAATTTTACCTTCTCAAAATAATGCCTTGAATAACAATAATTATAATTCTAACAGTCTTTGTTGACACTGGTGCCTTCAACCTTGCACGTTGTCCACAATAAACCCTATATACAAAACCACTCCAAATCTCTTCATGGTAAAGGTACATCAGCCATGTGACCTCTCCTTAATGCTTCAGTCCCTCAGTGACGTTCTGAGTGTCTTGAGTGTGCTGAGGCTGTCCTCTGAGATGACGAAAGGACTGCGGACTCCCCGGGTAAGAGTGGCACCAGAGACACAGGAAGGGTCTGTCTCCAATCTTCTTCGACGTCTTGCGTATATACACATGATGGCAATAAGGATGATACATATCTGGATGGGGTAGAAAGACAGTTTCGGTCATACATCTACACTTAGGTCTCTTAATCCAACACTCGCCAACCGCCACTTGCGCGGACGTTTGGGCCCGGGACATAAACCCAATTCGGGAATTTGTGGTGTTTTATGTCCTGGGCGGTTGGCAAGTGTTGGATTAAGAGATCTACGTGTAGTGCCATGTTAGTAAGATTTAAACAAATTATCAAGTTAGGAGGGTTCTAGAAAGGGAAAAGAGAGACAGGAGCAAAAGAAATAACTTCTGAAATAGTGAAAAGGAAAGTGTGGAAGAAAGGATGTAGGAAGGATTAAGTGGGCACTCAAGGGAAGTAGGAAGAGGAGAGGACGGGGAAGGGGGAACAAAAGGTACAGAGAAATTGGGGTCCAGGAGGCTAAAAGAGAACAGCAATACATAAACATGGTCCATGGACCCCTAAGGAACAACAGTTTTACGATCGAGGCCACAGACTCATCGCCATTTAGTAAATGCCTGCCGATTCTATTCATTGTTGAAATGATCTTCTCCAGGAGGCTAAAGAACAGCAATACATACGATTTGTGTGTCACTATGACATATGGAATTAATAAACTTTCCTATTGGGATTTGAATTCTTGCCTGAGCGGCTTGTTTGTTATAAGGCAAAGGCCATAGCATTGCGCCGCGACGATGCTAAAATTTGATCTAAGTCTATATTTAGTGGAATCGTCACGGCGCAACGGAACGGCCTTTGTGATACAATACGCAAGTTGCTCAGGCAAGGGTTCGAATCCCAGGAGGGGAGTTTATTAAAGCAAAAATATGGTCCATGGAACCACAGAGTTTTACATTTGGGACCATAATCTAATTACTAGTGGAATTTAGTGAACTCCTGGTGATTCTATTTAGTGTTAAAGACGTCTTTTCCATGAGGCTAAAGGTCAGCATTACACACGTGTAGGATACATGGAGAAGAGGGTTGAGAACCCCTGATTTACAAACCTGTAGAATGACAGTTGAAACCACAATGGCGATCAAGATTTCGCTGGAAAAACACACGAGCTGCGCAAGGCGGAGGTTTTCTGGAAAACAATGAGGACACATTTGTAACTGATTAACACCGAACACGTCCGAACTCGACCTTTAAGTCTACTGCCTACTGAGCTCTGTTCCTCTATCTGGGTCTTTTCTAAATAATGTCAAGCTTTTGAAGACCAAAAACAAGCTTCTCAAAGTCGCAACTACGGGTGGACCCTGGGTGATCTTAGGATACTTTGACTGGTAGACTTCGGTGGAGTCCTACATGTGGTACAACGAAAAACTCACCTTAGCTACTCAGATACCGACAAGATCCTACCCCTAGCACCCAACAACACATCAGTTAAAAACTACATGCATGCACAGATCACAAAAACACTTCTAACTAGACTAACAAATTTAATATTTGAAGAACTTCGAAGTATTAAACCAGATGAGAGTTCACTCCCAAGACACACATGTGGCACTAGCATGACTGCAATGAAGTCATTGTTTTGTATTGTCGTCGACAACTCATTAGCAAATAGAAAGTTGGGGGTATATAGGGGGAATGGTGATGTATCAAAGTAGAACAAGAGGTTTAATCGTTTTCAAATGGTTTGTTGGGTGTTCTAAGCATTTTTGTCACAAATGTAGCGTGGACTAGAAAGAAGGACAGTAGTCTGTTGCAGGTAGTGGGGTAGAGGGATTGGAGGAGATCGATACTGTATCTCGAGCTGTCTTGTCGGCCCGTTCTTTTGCCGGGGATGCCAACATGAGATGGCAACCCTTCATAAAGATGCAGGTTTGAAGCAGAATGAGACTTCGATGATCCACGAATGGGTTTTGTGCATCAATGGATGGCGGGAATAGAGGATGTACAATGTTTCCAGGGCGATTCATGAATTAGAAACGATTATATAGGACGAGGGATGAGAGTTGTGAAAAAGGTGAAAGGCAGCGAGAAAAGATTGAGGCGAAATGTGTGTGGGGGAGGTATTCTTATCCTTTTCCATAGGATTCTAAGAAGTAATTATTTTTTTTTTATGGTAAAGGCAGTAGAAGTTATGCTATCAACACTTCTCATTTAGTGGGGATTAGTTTCAACCTTCAATCATTAGAGAATGTTGCATAACTAAGTTGTAGGGGAGTTATTAATATCTCCTGAGACCTGACTACGTAAAATTTGTGCAACTGATACCCCATGTTGGTCTGATCACAGCTAATTTCTTTCTTCAAGATTTTACTGCCTTTTGTGCTTAATTGGAATTTGATCTTCTAATCATGGACATTTACCTGAAATCAATCAAATTTATAGGTTCGGATTTTTCAAGATATCACCGACTTTAATAATTACAAATAGATATTTGCATATCTGCTGTTAACTAATATACTTGGAGTTAATCCTCCAATCTTTTCAGACTCAAAAAAAAAAAAAAAAAAAAAAAATCTTGAACATTATCTGGACTTTCCCCCACTTACCTGCTTCCTCCTTTAGTAGACCATTACGCAAGCGTTTCACGTGGCTACTGTCCACGATAATCTCCTTTTGCAGTGGTATGTCGTGATATATCGTGTCTACGTCTTTCAGGCCGTGGTCAATTCTGTCATTCTCCATCGTGGCGTGTTCCAGTGGGTTGGAGCCGCTGGTGATTTCTATGTCAGACATCAGATCTACGGTCAGCGTCCTTCGCTTCCGCTTTTTGCCATAGGACTCGATGAGGCCACATTGTACCTATGAAGGAAGTATCAGAATCAGTGCTGCCCTGTCCATAAAGATTGTACAAGTCATGTAAAATGGGGCATTAACATCTTATACACGGTGACGTATTTTCATCAACTTTCCTCAGATTAAAAACAGACAATTCTGTGCAACTGAGCAGGTGAATTAGGGTCTCAAGGGGTAAGGCAGACTACACACGGAGCGTCTTCGTGACGTGCGTCATTTATGACGACCGTCGAAAAAGACGCTCGTTTTTAGATAACTATACTCGCAAACGTTGTCCTACACACGCAGCGTTAAAATGACGGTCGTCATTATGGCGCCTGAGCGTTGCGCGTCATCCTGCTAATTTCAATAACTATACTCGCAAACGTTGCCCTACACACGCAGCGTTAAAATGACGGTCGTCATTATGGCGCCTGAGCGTTGCGCGTCAAATTAGCAGGATGACGCGCAACGCTAGGCGCCATAATGACGACCGTCATTTTAACGCTGCGTGTGTAGGACAACGTTTGCGAGTAAAGTTATCTAAAAACGAGCGTCTTTTTCGACGGTCGTCATAAATCACGCACGTCACAAAGACGCTCCGTGTGTAGGTTCTCTGAAATTAGCAGGATGACGCGCAACGCTCAGGCGCCTTAATGACGACCGTCATTTTAACGCTGCGTGTGTAGGACAACGTTTGTGAGTATAGTTATCTAAAAACGAGCGTCCTTTTCGACAGTCGTCATAAATTACGCACGTCACAAAGGCTGTGTAGGCTGCCTTAAGGTCCATCGAGACAGCCTTCAGGCTTGGGTCCGGCCCCTGCAGCTGCAGTCGCCTGTTGCCCTTAACAGGAACATAATTCATAATAGTCGTCACCGTATTGTGACTACCATGAGCGTGCCCCTTGTCATCTACCTAATGTTATTTATGTCATACCGAAGTTTCGGTGATAGGATATTCTTTGAGAGAGAGAGAGATAAAGAGAGGGAGATAAAGAGAGATAAAGAGAGATAAAAAGAGGGATATAGAGATAAAGAGACAAAGAGATAAAGAGAGGGAGAGAGTTAAAGAGAGAAAAATAAAGAGATAAAGATAGAGAAATAATGAGAGATAAAGAGAGAAGGAGGGAGAGAGAGATAAAGAGAGAGAGAGAGAGAGAAAGAGATCAGAAGAGAGAGGTAGAGAGAGAGGGAGGATATAACTGAGGGGGGAGATATAACTGAGAAATAGAAATAAAGAGAGAGAGAGAGAGAGAGAGATAAAGAAAGATAAAGAGAGCGAGAGATAAAGAGAGATATAAAGAGAGAGAGAAGAAGATAGAGAGAAAACAGACTAGACAAAAGAAGAGTGAGTACAGATAGCAGATAAAGAATATCAAATTAGAGGTAAGAGATTGGGATAGAAACGCTGCAGAAATCTCGCTCACCGGTTTGCATTGCTCGAAGCAAAACTGTACATTGACCTGGAACCTGACCACAGTGTCCTCTGAGAACTTGAAGGCCTCAAACTTGCCCTGCAAGCTCTTGGAGTTGGGCAGAGGGCTCAACGAAGGGAAGACCAGAGGATCTTTCGGACATCCCCTCTCATCCAAAAGAACGATGGAGTCTCTGTTGTCCCCGCTTCTGGCCACGAGGTTTCGTGCAAGGATACCATAAATACCTACAGGTCGAATATACATCAATAACAGTAATGTAGCACATTGGTAAATTAAACTTTTATCCCACCATCGAAAAAGAAGACTAACGTCGAAAGTTCTGTATATTTCGATCACTAACAGTAATCCTTTTCATCTGCTGAAGAGGATCACAGTTAGTGATCGAAATATACAGAACTTTCGACGTTAGTGTCTTCTTTTTCGATGGTGGGATAAAAGTTTATACATCTATAAACACAATTAGAATAAGGATAAAGATAATGGGCTCAACAGCTTAGATTTAGCAAGTGGATGATCGTTGTTCTCTAGTATTTTCTCGTGAAAAGGGAATATACACTGACGAATTCCAATTTATGTTTTACCTAAATTACAGGATTGATAGCATACTAGAATCTTCTATGCCACGGGATTGCCCTACGTGGTTGGCTAGACTATGATAACAATAAACAATTTTGAGAACGAGTTAATGGAAACAGAATTGATCAACTCTGGAGAGATATCCCGAGGACAAAGTCTAATGCTGCAGCGTAGTTTCATGCACAGATTGCATGAAACGATAAATTATGCGATCCGAGAGCGAATGAGCTTTTGTGTGGGCGAGTTGTGTAGTGCAGTGCGTGTGTATGTGTTCTACGGGGAGGATTTTGGTGGATATACACAAATGTTCTATTGAGGTGATTTTGGTGCATCCTGATTTTCTGTTTTATATATTATAGTTTGTAGTGTCTATGTTTTCGTGATCGTTGAGAACCATGTTGTGGAAGTGTAGTTAAATGAGGTTTTTTATAATTGTTTGTAGACTGTGATCAGAGTTCCCTTCTATTGACCAAAACCCGTGATGACCCCTCATCCACGAGGAGCTAAGATGAGAGGGAGGAAAGGGGAGTGGATGGGAGTGGAATGGGTAGGAGTGGATACGTGCCTTTAACTTGCCTACCTCCCTATTAAGCCTTTGGTAGATAGGTAAACTAGATTTACCAGTTTACAGGTATTTATCTACTTGTTTATTTATTCATATTATTGTCCCTACATCGTGGGATGAAAGTAGTTTGAGTATCAAAAGCGAGACTCAAGATTATTATTATTTTTTTTTTTTATTTTTTTTTTTTTCAATGGAAGGGTTTGGCCGTTCAACTTCACTACTAGCTGTTTCTTTGATTCATGGGAGTCTGCAGTGAGCTACGTTACTGTTGATTTCTGATAGGAGGCCTCCATTCCATTTATTCTAAGTTACTGATCTAGTTGGTGTTAGTAAGTCTAGATGCTCTGGATGCTATTCTGTAGTTATGTTGTTTTTATTGTCAGGTCTTCTGCATAGGTGAGCGCTTTGTGTTGTGCTTTGCATCTGTTCCTTGTCACCTGGACTCTCATGTTTTACAGAAAAAAACACGGGTGTCCTTACTGTTGTCATCGATCTCCAGACGAAGGAAGAGTTCTTCTCCAAGACGAGCTCCCTGGACATCGCGGCCCAGACGGTCCACGATCCGTAGACGCAAACGAGGAGACGGGGCAGTGGCGTTGACAATATCAGTTGCGACAGCACCAGAGACAGAATTACTTGGAATGAAAATTTAAAGATGTAATGATATAATTAACTGTGGGAATTAGTAGCTACATACAATTTACAAATTGGAATATCTTAAGATTCCCTTCTCCCTTCTCTCTCACCTTTTGGTTAAACTTCCCTGTACCACTGTAATAGTCAAGAAGCCACGATTATGTAGTTTCTAAGATTCTCTTGTAGGTGGCCAGGAAGTTTCATGCCACAGGTCCTATTTTTGCCTAATTTTAATTCCTTTTTCTACCAAAGGATGTCATGTGCATGTTTATGCCGTAATTTGTAGACATACCAATAAACAAACCCCCAAAACGATCTACTTTTAACGCTTCACAACAATGATACAGATTTGAAACAATAATCTCGTTAGTACTGGACGATTTTATCAAGACAAAGGCAAGGCAGGATCTCATAGAGAAGTTTGAGCTACTTCAACTGATCCCTTTGCTATGATTATGCACTCTTTGTTAGTGCCAGGCAATCTTACTCAACTATGTAACAGCCCTCCGAGTCCATAAACTATACAAGGGTACTTACTCAATGGCTAACTCGAAACTATCTGTGATGGTCTTGTTGGCGGTTTGGAAGAGGCAGAGAAGCTTGATAGCCTTGTCGCCATGGCGTTGAATGACTGGATGATGTTGCACCACGACAACGTTGCTGAAGACGCCATTGCCCTCATCCACCATCCCACAGTCAGGATCTGTGTACTTCATAAACACAAATAGCTGTGAGTATGGTCTCCAACAACTGGTGCACTCAAAATCAGCAGTGTTATCTATTTCCACAGTAGTTACAACCCTGTTTATACACTTACGATCCAGTACAAAGCAAGCAATATTATACCTTGATGGTAAGTTGTGTGTCGGTCAGATTCTTGCCCTGGGTTTCACATTTGGTCGGGAAGTTCTGGGCGAAGATACGTCCCTGGAATGGCTGCATGGTCTTCAACTGAATGACCATGGCATCCACACGACACTCCAGGTCCACTACGGTGATAAAAAACAAACTTGTTTTGTGTTCATAAAAAGACATTATAAACCTTCTTTCAAGTCTTTAGCATTTGTAGAACTTATATAGACACAGAAAAAATGAAAATGAGAATTATCATAAAGATCCATGTACATGATTGGTTAAAGCATAATGAGAAGTATTTTCCAAGGATTAGCTATCGCCTCTATGTGGTTAGTTAAGCACTTCCAAAGGAATATGAAGCCAAACTCACGGTTCAGACACGGCGCCCTTTGGTAGTAAGTGACACCTCTTGACTCTTTGAGACTGGATGAGCCAACTGTCAAGAGATCGTCCCCAGAGAGGATGCAGGTGCGTCTCTGGGACATCCAGGAGAAGGATCGACACTGGAAGGTTTCCTCCTCATCACATGCCTTCTGACACTGAAAGGGAGAATAAGACCCAGGGGGCCACCATTACAGCGAAGACAGGTGTAATATGATATCATGTAAGGTTACAGATCTTGTGCACATTCCTCAACAGACCATCTGTAATAGTGATCATCGTAGTTCGCTTCTGTGCAGGTTGCATAGTGATGACACTTAAATACATACAAAGGATTTAGCCCTGTATAAGGAGGGAATGCAGTACGGTCGGTCGGTGGTATGTGGCTAATGGGGGGGGGGACTGGAGTGATTTGTGTTGAAGAGTAGTTCACTGAGCAACGACGGTTTCACATTAACGGCGATACCCTTGTCCTGATACACATACGAGGCAAATTATAATGAGAGTATCGCCGTCGTTTTATAAAGAAGGCAGGCCCAATCAGTATTGACTTCGGAATCGCCACAAACACAACTATATCTACGTCATTATCGCCAAACAAAACCGTTCGTTTTCCTCTATAGAACCCATTTTAATAAGTTTCAATAAATTTATGGAGAGACAATACTTTTTCCATTACATAACAATATCTGTTTTTTTTTTTCAAAATGTTCTTGTAAAATAGTTGTGTCTTATGTGGAGGTGCGTCTTGCACCAGTAAACACGGTGTAAAGTTATGGAGGACAACAGCGACTAAGGCGTTGTCAAGTTTGCACTAAACATTCTCTTCTTCTCTTATAACATAATTTTGTCAGTGCATCAGGTTGTTCAGCAAACGTCAAAAGGAAATTTTCAAATTCTAACCAACAAGACGTCTTTCTGGTCGAAAGACGTCTTGGAGGGTAGAAATTTAAATTTTCCCTTTGACGATTATCCTCATGGAGGAAACTATTACAGTATGTGAGGTTTACAGGGTCTGTATATCTCACCCTCCCACTGGGAGAGGACAAATCACTTTCAAACCGTGAGTTCAGATCCGTTACACGCGTACCTAAAAGTAGCGCAAGTTCGGTCGTCTCTATCTCGAGTCGCTGGCAGTGGATGCGTTTCATCTGCTGCTGGATAGTGTTGTTTTGGACGCGAGTTTTACATTCATGGCCTGATTCTCGAGGATAATTCTGACAGTCTTGGCCATCTCGAGTCACTGAATGGCAATGTCTTTAAGGCCGATCTTGGTGTTGTTGTCCTTTGGTGACTGGTGTTTTGGTAAGGGTAAGTTTGTGGTTGTTTCCTGTACCGTCGTTTTATGGCGTCGTTTTTTAGGTGATGTTATAGTTCTTGGACAGCCATCAACATCATTCCAATACATGTAGAATTACATTGCTGACACTCACCAACGGACCAGTCATAGGAATAAGCGACGTTCACTTCTTTTGGGGGTAGATGGGAGATGTAGGAAGTTAGTCTTCATGACTAGGGTACGAGTTCTCTAGGATTTGTAATTGATTATATTGTCTGACATACGTTTCTGAGTCGGTAGGGGAGGAAAAGCAAAAACAAACAAACAAACACACACACACACAAAATCCTCAATGATAATCATAAAACAATATTAGGGAACTAACTTCTTCTTGGCTCTGAACCGTGATCTGAACATCTCCATGCCCAATGTCCCGGTCTATCTTTGCTTCGTAGTCACACTGGCTGTCTGATGACACTGTTGAAAGAAGAAGTCAGTGTCCATTGCACTCAGACATGGTTTTTAATTAGATAATGTACCTTATACAAACAGAAAACAGATTCCGATTTATTCTAGTAGTATGTGACTGAAAGAGCAGTGCGTGGTTTTTGCTAGGTAATACAATGTATGGATACACAGCACTCCATCTCTGCAGGTAATATATGTAATTGAATTTTGGAAATAAAATCATAAAACTGTTTTACTAACAAGATGAAAACCTGACACTTTTTCCCATAATAGGAGATGGTTGATAAAAGGGGAAGAATGGAAAACTGAAGCTGTTTGAGGGCGCTTACCATCAGCACACTGATTTTCAAGATAGTGAACGTCTTTAGAAGTTGGCCGGAAATTAAGTGGCTGAGTCCTCCGGTCGTGCCTGCTCATGAGACAGACTTGATCCCTGTAGATATACCACGTGAAATGAGACAGCTACAACCACATAGAAATGAATATAAAAGTGACATTGACAGGTGCTTGAGTGATGATGACAGTAAGCATAATAATGATGATGATTATCACGATGACATGACGGATTACAGTGGCAAACCATGTCAGACCTTTCTATTGATATAACGAGTTCGGATGCAGCCAGATAAAAAATAATGAAACAAAACAGAGTAATCAACGTAATGGGTTTCAAGATTAAAGGAAAAAATGAACAAAAATAGATCCTATGAGTCAGAAAGATACAAAGCTATATCAACTATGTAGTCACCAACAAATCTTCATGATGACCTACTTTTCATGATACTCGGCACTGCGACAGTTCATGCCACGCTCTCTGATGCACAATTCAGCACATTTGATTCGTGATGGCACCTTGGTCATCACAATGTCATCAAAACCCTCAACTTCATAGCCCACCACACGCTCAAGCGTCCACATCTTGCCACAAGTAGGGACTGCAATAGACAAGCAAATCAGTTAATGAAGATCGTGTTACATGCCTTGTATGCGTACATGTATATTTATCCCAAGTTGGAACTATACATGGATACGAGAGTAAGAGACAGGACTCCGTGAGTCTATAGCAACCTAACTGGCTGAGAGGGTTAGAGCGTCGCTACCTGCGACGGAAGTCGAGGTGACGGCAGTGCAAATCCTGCCGCTAGCGAGTTGGGCCAAGGGTACGATTAATTAAAGCCCACGCTACAGAGTCCTCTGTAAGGGACTTATAGAGGACCTAACGTCCTAATCTCAAGGTAGGGGAAGCTCGCGAAGATCAACTGAATCAACTGGGTGTTTCCCTTTTCGTTGTATTCAAGAAAGGAGCTACATTCATGGGGTCCTGTCTCTTATTTTCCATCTATCATACTTCATATCAAATTCTTGTGTAGTTCCAGAAGTTTATGCATTTGCACAGACAACTGTATTTTTTCAAATCCTTCAGATATGAAAAAATACAGTTTATGTCCGTGAATGTTCGTGTGTACCAAATCTAATTGCAAGAATATTGACCACCTACCAAATATGCAGACTTTCTCAAAGTAATGTTGAGGTTCATCCGCGTGCGGATGTGGAAAAATACACTTTGTGTCTGTGTACCAAATCTAATTGCAAGAGTATTGACCACCTACCAGATATGCAGACTTTCTCAAAGTAATGTTGAGGTTCATCCACGTGGTTCAACGTTACACCTTCTGTTGAAGAGTTCTGTGACAGCTTAGTGCACGCCCTCTCACCATAGTGAACCACCAGACTCCTGCACGATGATGATTCCAGGCACCTGACAAGAAAATAGTGACAAATTCAAAATGTATATGTTTCCGTGGGCCGTAAAATACGGAGACTCTGCCATCACACAACTGACT
This sequence comes from Oratosquilla oratoria, assembly GCF_046742065.1. Taxonomy (NCBI): domain Eukaryota; kingdom Metazoa; phylum Arthropoda; class Malacostraca; order Stomatopoda; family Squillidae; genus Oratosquilla; species Oratosquilla oratoria. Next base: position 70,426,701 of record NC_134785.1, on the reverse strand, counting down.
CACCTTTCCAAGCATTCGGCTGTCACTGTGTTCCCTGGGCTTGAGAGGAGTGGAGAGCTGGTGGCATCCTTCAGCTCGGCATGGGACACCTTTTCGAACGTCTCAGTACCACTACAGCTTTGGCCTGTGGGAGGAAGAACACAGGCCTAAGCAGGGAGGTTGATCATAATGTAGGCATTTCTTAGATTTTTTTTTTTTTTTTTTGTGGGAGGGGAGACACAGGTAGAACTCTATACCTAAGCAGAGAGGGATAGGTGACCATAATGTAGAAATTTCTTACTATTTATCATTTCATTTTATCACTGCTTTAGGTGTCATCACCACGGCCAGTCTGAGGACACACTACACAATTAGCATCGCGAACTCTTTCTATCAGGAGGTTAGCACGGTGGCCCTGGCAGAGGAGTTTTTGGCATGTACTTTAATGATCCATGCCCTTGGTCCAACTCGCTGGCGGCATGTTTCGAACTGCCATCACCTCGCCCTCCGCCCGGCCAGCGAGCATCTTGAAAATATTTTTATTTTCTATTTTGTCACACATGAGGTATGAGAAAATTTACATTATTCTTTGTTGTGGCACAAAGAGGAAAAATAAATATATAATGCATTTCATTACTATTTGTAATTGCAGAAGTGATCCTATCCCATACCAGTCTTAACTTCAGATACACATTACATCAACGCTGGGAGTATAAAAGTTAACTAATTTCTGTTCTACCTGAAACAAGAATCGAAGATCTCAGAACTGTGAGGATCACAAGGCTGGGCAAGATTTGAGTGTAAAGACGCAGCGAATGGGGCATTCTGGAAAAAAAAAAGGAAATTTGTTAGAATACTTTTAGATATACCAGATAATACGAAACAACATGTTTATTTTCACCTTTCTTCCTTTAATATGAATGTAATTAGAAATGCAATGATCTAAGTCATTCCTAGGATATGTACAAATTATGTGTTTATCGCTAAAATAAATGTATGGCAATGGTAGACATCACGCTATAGTACTAACGGGAGGTAGATCTCACGGTATAGTGGTAGACCTCACGCTAAAGTAGCCCCTGTTATTGTTGTCTTAGCCATACACACATGTAAACTGTTTGCCAACTGAATCTAAATATGTATTTTATTTTCAAAAATATCTCATAAAAACGGTATTTAGTCCAGAAGAATAGAATATATTTGTAAGCAATGTGACACCCTTTCCCCTTTCTGATGTCAAATCAGTAAATCAATCTAAATTTCCCACTTACTCCACGGGTACATTTAACTTATATTATCCACCATGGGTTTCATTGATAATCGAAAGCCTTATCTGAGTTTATATTATGAATTTCTGGACATATATCACTTGCACACAAGTGAACTAAAGTAGGTATGTAAGAGATGAAATTAGTAATTTTTATAGTTAGCCCTTAAATACATTTTCTTTAAACCTTACCTTGTCGTAACAGAAAATGTATTCTTTCGTCAATAGGAGATTTAAATTCACTTTTCTTTTCCAAAAATTACTCGCATTATTTTTACCAGTTTGATATTTCACGAGTAAATCTGTGCGGTCTTAATTATTATGGATGTATCATCAATTTCATAATTTGTAGCCTTCCCTGAATTTATATAATGACTTTGAAATCGTAACATGTGCATATAAATAATAAGTCAACTAAATCCTCGAATATTTAGAGGATACAATATCTATTTTTTTTCATTATTGCTAGTCCTCAAATTCGTTTTCTTTCAAGTTTGGTGTGTTGCAACGGAAAATTAAATTCGTTGTTATTAGCTGAAAATAATTCGTTAATTCTAATTAATCTTTTCTCTCCAATAATCTAGTTTTATAATTGTTACTGTCTCCCCCAACAAGTAATCTATTGCGCATTTTCCCTTAGGAACTGTAGTAAACCCTAACTTAAAACATCTTATTTCCATTCATATCCTTTGTTAATTTGCCAAGAATTCCTAAGATGGAAAAAAAAAAACACTGAGATGTATTTTTAGCTCAACTTCATTGAGAACGGTCATAAGGTTTATGAAAAAGAATGGAAAACGGTATCGACACACCGACATGACGTCATAGACGATGACTCCATTATCAGCACAACTACCTCGCATATGAAATGCTGTTTGAATGGAGATACTAGATGTACCACGTTTCTACACTTTTTGACAATCCATGCGTGAAGGCAGGTTCTTCACCCAATGTGACGTGATAGCCGAATTTAAGTTATATTATGGATTGCATTATAAC
>NC_134785.1:70373284-70423956 GCF_046742065.1 Oratosquilla oratoria | reverse complement strand
TGAAAACAAATTCAATAGTGATAAAAATATAACAAAATAAAGTTATATCAAACAGAATAGATAACACAAAATAATACTACAGTAAAAATAAAATAGATTAAAAGAAAAAAAAAAGAAAAAATAAGATAAACAATAGGAACACTGTAGAAGGTCATAACAATCAGAGGAGACTCTGAGGTTATTTTCCTCATCTATCATTCCTCGCTGCTTAATAATGACCTATCCATTGTTCGCTCTACATGGGTTGAAATGTTATGTAAACAAAGAGCCACAGAGCTGTAGATTCCTTGATAAAAATAATATACTTTGTTGTTACAAAATACTCCAGTTTGGGGTTTTCTCTGCACTCGAATCAAGATGAGTCTAGTGTGGGACGAATGAAAGAACAGTGGAACATGAAATATAACATCTATTTCCGCTATTTGCACTGAACTAAACTCAAAGAACAATAATGAAACTACAAAAACAGAAATAACTAAAATAACAAAGGTCTGAATGGGTGGGTTGTCACGTGGTCAAGTTAACTGGCTCCCTGGGAATGGAGAGACGAGGCGACGAAGATCTCTCAGAGGAGAGTCTCTGAGAAGATTAGGTATCTATACATTCCGGTGCTCCTTGTAAACAACGGCCACTGACCCCTTTTGACCATCTCCACCACCAAAGTCAGGTCCAGTACCCTCTCACTCCAAATGCATTATTTTTGTACTTAAAATAGCATGCATGACACTTATGAGGAGCCACATAGGTATAGACTCCTCGATAAGAGTAACATACCTTATGAAGAGCAACATTGCAGTAGACCCGACGATTTCATTCAACTAAATGTAGGCAACGGGTTTCTTTCAGCGTGTGGCTGTTGACATGGTACTGTTTTGACACAACCAAACATTAACTCTGACCTTTTAGGCACAGAGTAGGAATCAAACACAAAAGATTTCACGAGAGCAAAAACATTTTCCCACCAGAATATGAAGAGGAGAATAGACCCACAAGGCATCTTGAAAATTGGCTCATCTATTATTCCATGAAAAATGAACGAGACGAGAGATACGGGGTTGAAGAAAGTCTGTGTGCGGTGGGATTATGAAAATGAGCTCAAGCTAGAATGATTCTAGGTTCTAGTGTATGCCTCTAGATATAGTCATTCTTAATAGGAAACTGACGACCTCCCTAGTGTTTCGCTTTCTAGCATGTAAAAGATGTATTCAGAAATATGACGAAGGGAGTTTCAGGATACAGAAATAGAAACTGAAGTGTCTGAGGTTCTGAAAGGAAAGGGTCGGGGGGGAGGGGGGCACAGGTTTCAAAGAACCTGAGAGTGCTTTCAATCTCTGACTCCCCTTCCCCCCTCTCCCTCCCCCGACCCCCTCTCCCCTACTCGAAATGATTGGGAGCTTGTGTGGACGCTGGCCAAATCAAACAGCGAGTGCCTGGACACGTTTGATGCATTCCCAATGCAATATATCGCCGCGCCAAAACAAAATAAGCTCACAAAGTAAATAGAAGCTCTTCACCCAGGAAATATCACCGGCGGGGGCGCACCCCTACCCCCACCTGTGCTGCCATTCGACCCTTCTCGATCATACTGACCAACCGATCTCAACTTTTTACACAAAACAAGCTGAAGTTGGATAATAGGGAACGGTAAAACTTTCCCTTTGTTTCCCTCTCTCTCTCTACCTCTCTCACTCGCACACCATATATGAATTCTGAGCTCTCATCCGGGAGGGCGATAGATCACGCGTCCGACACGTGACCCAAGTCCATGGGGATTCACACACACACACACACACACACACACACACACACACACACACACACACACAAAGCACTAATGTTCAATAGCATTATACGTCACTTCCATTCCACTTTTATTGTATATAAATTATTATGATTTTTCCTTCCGTGTTTATTTATCTTTTACATATTTCATGTTTTATTACTTACATACATACACATACCTCTTTGTAAGGGGAAAAAGCCGTTGGTATATGTTTATCGTCTATCTTATATAATTCATTTATCACCCCCTGAAAGCGAAAGTAACATCTGCGAAATACATAAGTTTCCTTACAGACCAATGGTCGCCAAGCCATTTGAACGGGACACCACAGATTTGCGGAAATTATTATTTTCCCGAATATTCCTATTCAAAATATTACCAAAGTATTAATCCTGATTGTAGAATTCCTAAGTCATTAATAAAAGTCTCTTCATATGATTTTTGTTTCTGTCACGCGTTTTTACAAGCGTAAGTATTTTATCATTTAAATAGAAGTGTTTATGAAGGTAAGGGTATCCATGGTCGATCTGAACAGGATTTTGGGTCGCGGACAAAAAATGGTTAACGGTAGTATTCTTAAAAAAATTATTCTTTCCTTATATAAATCTTTGGAAGGGAAAGATTTATACAAGGGAAAAAATTAAGAATACCACCGTAAGAATCTTACGATGTTATTCTTAAAAATAATCCTTACATGAATCTTTCCCTTCCAAGGATTTATATAAGATTTATGTAAGATTATTATTATTATTATTATTATTATTATTATTATTATTATTTTTTTTTTTATTTTTTTTTTTTTTTTTTTTTTTTTTTTTTTTTAAGAACAACTGCTACAGACGTTACTTCTTTCCCCCATCGACTTAACACAAGTTCCTGGAAGGATTACAGCACTGTCGAGAAATATGAGGTCAACAAGTCAATTCTGGTAAGGTCAAAGTAAGTCATATTTTACATCACAGATTTTCTGGTAACCAATATCACGTCTGTTTGTTTTTTAATTGGTAGTTTATCTTTATTAGACTCCCACGCCACAGAAAAATGTCACCTCTTTGAATGTCCTGGTATCATTAGCGAATGAAATTAGATCTACTACGTTTTTCAATTGATATTTTCCTTTGAATACACATTCTCCCGCCACAGAAAAATGGCACATCTTTGAATGTCCTGCTGCCATCAGCCAACGAAATTTGATCTGCTTTTGAGTCAATATTCGCGTGTTACCGGTTTTCTAAGCTGTTGTGCTATAAAGATTCTAGACACACACAAAGAGAGAGAGAGAGAGAGAGAGAGAGAGAGAGAGAGAGAGAGAGAGAGAGAGAGAGAGAGAGAGAGAGAGAGGGGGGGAGAGGAGAGAACCTGGTTAAGATATTTTACTTGGAACTAAAGACAAACAAGATGCGTACAAGCTCAAAGGGTATGGAAACAAGCAGACGCAATACAGAAATGAATAACAGATAAACAAACAAAAAAATAGAAAATAAATATCTATATAATAAATAGATAATAAACAAATAAATGAATCAAATAGGTAAATAATACAAAATTGAACACAGACAATCAAATAGATAAATACATAAACAAATTAAATAAATCAGTAAATAAAGCTAAAGACTAGGAAACCATAGAGTATGCCTCACGACTCTATCTAGAAAGACTTGTATAAAATATATATATATATATATATATATATATATATATATATATATATATATAAACAACTGATTCTAGAATGCATCTAGTCAAACACAAATAAATACAAAAATAACAAAGAGCCCCAGGGAGAGTTTCTGGAAATCTTTTATCATTTAACTTTACTTGTTTATCTATCTATTTTATTTCTTATCATTTATATTACTATTTATCTATCATTATTATAAATTTTTCGCATCCGGCCTAATTGTGGACCAAAAGGTCTCCTGTCGGCATGCTCCTCTTTTGTAATTCTTTGTAAAGAACTCAAAGACAATAAATAAACATATAATAACCAAATCAATAAGAAATAAACAATGAATAAAAATAACAAATACATAACACCAAAGTACATAAACTGATAACAGATAAGAAAATAAACGAACAAGTAAAAAATAAAACACAGATATATATATATATATATATATATATATATATATATATATATATATGTAAATAATGCTAAACAAGAGAGCACGTGGGTGGGATGTCGAAGACTGGAGGAAGCGTGGCTGTGCTGGCGCGCCTGCCTGCCTGCCTGCCTGCCTGCCTTCTTTTGCATGTCAAAACAGACACACAAGCCTTCCCCCCCCCCCGCACGAACAGGGTGAGGAGGAGGAAGAGGAAGAGGAGATGAAAGAGGATGGAGGAGGAGGAGGAAGAGGACGAGAGAGAAGAGGAGATGAAAGAGGATTGGGGTGAGGATGAGGATGAGGAAGAAGAGATGGCAGAGGATGGGGGTTAGGATGAGGAAGATGAGATGGAGGAGGAGGAGGAAGAGGAGGAGGAAGAGGACGAGGAAAAAGAGGAGATAAAAGAGGATTGGGGTGAGGATGAGGATGAGGACGAGGAAGAAGAGATGGAGGGGGAGGAGGAGGAAGAGGAGATGGAAGAGGATGGGGGTGAGGAGGAAGATGAGATGGAGGGGGAAGAGGGAGAGGAGATGGAAGAGGATGGGGGTGAGGATGAGGAAGAGGACGAGGAAGAAGAGATGGAGGAGGAGGAAGAGGATATGGAAGAGGATGAGAATGATGAAGAAGAAATGGAAGAGGATGAATCTGAGGGAGAGGAAGAAGAGATGGAAAAGGATGAGAATAAGAATGAGGATAAGGAGGATAAAGATAAAGAGCAAGAGGAAGGTGAAGGAGGAGGAGGAAGAGAAGGCAAAAAGGGACGAGGAGGTGGAGGAGAAAGAGAAAGAGGACAAGAGTACGAAATGGAAGAGGAGGTGGAAGAGGAAGAGAAGGAGAAGGAAGATAAGACCGAAAAAGAAGGAAAATAAGACGAAATAGAATGAGAAGGAAGAGAAGAAGGAAGAGGAGCTGTAGGAGGAAGAGGAGGAAGAGGAGTTGGAAAAGAAGAAGAAAGAGGAGGTCGCAAATGAAGTGAAGGAAGAGGTGGAAGAGAAAGAAGACGAGAAGGAAGAGGAGGGAGAGGAGGTGGAAGAGAAAGAGAAAGACGACGAGAAAGAAGAGGAGGAAGAGGAGGTGGAAGAGAAAGAAGACGAGAAGGAAGAGGAGGGAGAGGAGGTGGAAGAGAAAGAGAAAGACGACGAGAAAGAAGAGGAGGAAGAGGAGGTGGAAGAGAAGGAGAAAGACGAGAGAAGGAAGAGGAGGGAGAGGAGGAAGAGGAGGTGGAAGAGAAGGAGAAATAGGAGGACGAGAAAGAGGAAGAGAAGGAAGAGGTAGACACTGTGTAGAAATAAGAACAGAAATACTTGCATCAGCATGGATAAATGGGTTTCAGGCCAAGAAGGTTACATAAAAATAATATATATATTTTTAGCATGGAGGCGAGGGGAGTCTATCAAAACCGAGTTCCCCTTAATGATTCATGAAAAATTCTGAAAAAGGACGAAAAACAAAAAAAACAACTGAACGTAGTAAAATGATTCAATAACCTCCCCTTTTTCGGAATAGACTGAAGACGGTATGAATTTTGCAACGTGAAATGAAAAGAGAGGAAACAAGAGAATTTATGGGATGGTGATGCTGTACTGTCTTCTAAGGATGATGCAAAAAAAAAAAAAAAAAAAAAAAAAAAAAAAAAAAAAAAAAAAAACGTTTAGGGTCACGGGTTGAAGTTTCTAATTGAGAAAATGAAGACAAACGAGATTACTTAGAATTCTTAACGCTTTCAAGAAAAGAAGAAAAAGGATGAGGCAATTAGGCCCATCTTCACTTCAAACAATGAGATTAAAAAAAAAAAAAAAAAAAAAAAAAAAAAAAAAAAAATGACGCGGTTGCCACGTTTTGGATCCGAAACAAAAGAAGGACGCTGTGAGGGTGGACCTGATCCCATTCGCTGTCCCGCTCAACTTTTAATTTTACTACTGGCTAAAGGAGGGGGGGGTTCTTCCACCTGAAGAAAACCTCCTTGAGAGACAAAAGATTAAAGACAATTTCCTTAAATCCCCTTTAATCCCTCCCTTTAACAACCTCGCCTGGACAAAGTCTTCTTTAGACACATTAAATCGCCTTAAAAAAAAAAAAAAAAAAAAAAAAAAAAAAAGTGATCAATGGAGTAAAACCTCATTTTCAATCATCTCTCCGAATCCCTTCGGGATTATAAGGAATCAAATCCCATTTGGAAGAGAATCCCACTTGTGGGTGCATCCCAATCCCCTATGTAACAACGATGCTCCCTCAACGTATAGCCGACGTCTAGGCGGTTCGAATCCTGAAGACTTTTCCAGTCGAGGCCACTGCGAGAGACTTTGGGGGGGGGGGAGGGAAACGTCGCTCATAATTTATGATGCAAAAGGATATTTGAGGAGGCGACGGGGTAAGTGTAAATTTTGGGAAAAGGATTGGGGAAGTAGGAGAAGGAGGTGGGGGAGGGAGAGAGGTGGCAAAATGAGAAGAATGAGCTGGAAGCAGAAGAGGAGGAGGAGAATGAGGAGGAGAAGAGGGGGAGAAGAGGAGGAGGAGAAGGAGGAGGAAGAGGAGGATGGTGAGAAAGCGTGGAGGAAGGAAGAGAAAGAGAGGTAGAATACAAGGAAAAGGAAGCGAAGGAGGAGGAGGAAGAGGAGGAGGAGGAGGAGGAGGAGGAGGAGAACGAGGAGGGAGAGGAGAAGGAGAAGGAAGAGAGGAAGGAGGAGGAAGAGGAGGAGGACGCAGAGGAGGGAAAGAAAGAAGAGACAGAAAGTAAAATTAGGAGAATAAGGGGAAGGAAGAGGAGGAGGAGAATCAAGAAGAGGAGAAGGAGAGGGTAGGTTGAAGAGGAAGAGGATAAGGAGGAGTAGAGATACTACGTGGAAGAGAGGAAGAGGAGGAGGAGGAATAGCAGAAAGAGGAGGGGAGTAGGAGGAGGAAGAGGAAGAGGGAGAGGAAGACGAGAATGATAAAATGGAATATTATGCGAAGGAGGAGGAGGAGGAAGAGGAGGAGGAGGAGGAGGAGGAGAGTATGCGGAGAACGAGGAAGAAGAAGAAGAGGATAAGAATGATAAAATGGAATATTATGCGGAGGAGTAGGAGGAGGAAGAGGAAGAAGAGGAGGAAGAGGAGTGAGTAAAAATGCTATCGCAGTTTATGCTGGTAATAGCGAACAATGCTTGTTTATGAAACATAAAAAGTGGGATTGTAAATTGTACAAATTAACAAGCGAGGGTAGGATAGTATATCATCGAGATAACACAAACATCAGAGATAGAATTCAGAGATAAGAGAGATAAAGGTGTGAGAAATGAAGTAACAAAAGACGAATTAGAAAATAGAAATTGAGAAAAGGAGAGAGAGAGAGAGAGAGAGAGAGAGAGAGAGAGAGAGAGAGAGAGAGAGAGAGAGAGAGAGAGAGAGAGAGAGAGAGAGAGAGAGGAAGAAAAAATGAAAGACAAAGAAGAAAGGACAGAGATCATGAATTCCATTAAGAGGTGCAAATGCAATGCGAGAAATGTCTTGTGAAACGAACTTGACGGTCATATTTCAAGAAAAAAAATAAGGACGCACAAAAAAGCGAGGACAGAAGGATGAGAAAAAAGAGCTGCGAAGGAAAAGGTAAGGATTGGGTTGAAGACGGTCAATGAGATGAAAAGACGAAAGAGGAGTAGGAGAGAGAGAGAGAGAGAGAGAGAGAGAGAGAGAGAGAGAGAGAGAGAGAGAGAGAGAGAGAGAGAGAGAGAGAGAGAGAGAGAGAAAAGGAGAGAGAAAATGAAAGGATTAGGTTGAAGACGGTCGAGGACCATGAAAATTCGAAAGAGCCGTTGGAGGTGTGTGTGTGTGTGTGTGTGTGTGTGTGTGTGTGTGTGTGTGTGGTGTGTGTGTGTGTGAGAGAGAGAGAGAGAGAGAGAGAGAGAGAGAGAGAGAGAGAGAGAGAGAGAGAGAGAGAGAGAGAGAGAGAGGGGGAGAGAGAGAGAGAGAGAGAGACTGCGCAGTTGGTAGTCCTAGAGGGTGCCGCTTCCGGACATCTTTTGGCGAGGGCTTATTAGATTTGAGCCATCAAGGACTAAGCGTTTCTATTACGGCACTAACGACCTCACGCGGACGCGGGGCTTGTGTGTGGGGGGAGGGTTCAAACCACGATAACTAGTGGAAATAAGACATATAAAAGGGCATCTAAAGGCCTCCGAACCTCGTTTGACCTTGAAATGTCTAATCTAAGGTCACAATCTCCTGGGAGCCAAGCCTAGAAAAAATGTTGCAGAAACACGTTTTCACTATTATAAACATAGAGAATCTCGTATTTGTTACTATAATAGTTATGAAATTATTCGGATTTAATTTGCAGTAGCCGTTCTCAAATGAAGATTAGCCAAGTTTTAAGTTAAGCTTAAGGTTCGTGGAAGCCAAAGCTGGAAAACTTGGGCAGAAATACGTAGGCCATCATAACCATACCGAAATTCGAATGCGTTTACTTCATGACTTTTTTAAGAGTTAATTAAGATTCAGTTTGTAGTTACTGTTCTCATATGAGGGTTATTATGCCTGGCACTGCTTTTGCTTTCACATGTGACATTGTATCCTCTCTTTTGTGTATACCACGGTCTTGGATCACGTGTTGGACTCGTAACCGAAAAGCTACCACCCTCCCGGATGAGAGCTCATTTTATAAATGGTCCGATCTGTGGGCAAAACCAGCGATAGATGAAGCTCCGCCATCTTTTGTGGGAGGGGCGAGAGTGGCTGAGGGAAAGGTGCAGGGTGGAAAAGCGACCGGGCATCGGCAATGTTAAGCGCGGATTTGCTGAACGCCAGAGTTAAGGGCCAATCCGTGGACTGCACGTTTGGCCAGTGCAGTACAATTCCAGAGTTTATCAACATCCTCACCTCCACTTGGGGTTGCAGCCCCGTGGGGATTGGTAATCAATCCCCGGGACGAGATAAAGACCTATAAGCTTATAATATATATATATAATATATATATTATATATTATATATGTAATAAATATAATATATATACATATATATATATCAATATAACTATATATATGTATATATATATATACCAATATATATGTATATATATATAGATGTATATATATATATATATATATATAAATATATATATAATATATATATAATATTTAACCTAGAGCAAAGACCTCTGATAAAGGACAAATACTCCTTCCTAGAAGAAACTCGAACAATACATTTTTTCTCTTCTTTTTTGAGATATTTATTGGGGAAACTCATTACTAGTTGTCATGATACCTACAACTTTGAAAAAACAATAAAGTTTTAATTGAGATGAACGGTTGTTTTGGACAATCACTACCCCCTATGACGTCACAGCAGATGAGTCAATAAATTGCCCGATCGCTTCCTCTTGCCTAATATTTGGTAAAAAAAAAAAAAAAAAAAAGGAAACAACTCTAATAGAAATAAATATATAGAATAAAAATAAAATAATAATGATAACAAGTGAAGAAAAATAAAAATATGTTAAACGTCTTCAGAAAATTAAGATAAACTTAACTATCATTTTTACGTCAATAATGTTGACAAAATCGTAGTTGGCTAGTTATTATGGACTGTAGTCTACCATCGCTTCTATCCGTCTAGAAAATCTAGCAACCTTTTTCCCAAGACAGATGGAATTTGTATTTTATATAGCGTCAAGAAAAAATAAATTAAAAAAACAAATAATAATAATAAATGCAAATATAAGGACATGCAGGTGAACTAAAATGAAAAACACAAACAACATAAAATCAGTAACTTGGTAAAAGAAAACGGGAACATGACAAGCGATTAAAGAATTTGACAGCTACTGGTTGCAAAACTAACAAGAGCCTGAGAACACAGGAAGTTTCAGGCTGCAATAAATGAATGAATAAATAATAAATAAATAAATACATCAAAAGACCATCCATGCTTTAGGAACGCTCGCTATTTTTTTTTTTTTTTTGTAAACTCTTTCAAAAAAAAAAAAAAAAAAAAAAAAAAAGGGATAGGCAGAGGGCGTAAACCAACATTGTATTTACCCATCCAGAATGCTACAGCCATTTTACCCTAATATTTAAACCGAAAACATGAATTCAATATGAACCTACTGATTTATTGAAGGCTCCAAATATGGAATTTGTGGTTCAACGTGGAACTCTTTTGGGGAAAATTCCCTTCTGCCTCTTTAATATGCAAATTACGTTATTTGTACAAACCTCCATTCAGAGATAATCGAAGAATATTTCCCTGAATTTTAAGTTTAAACTCTTGCTTTTATCCCCCGACATAAGTCCTAATACTCCTTACATTAATCATAATGGGCTACGTTGTTACAAATATTCCTTTACAAATATTAAGACAAGAGTTCATCAAATAAGAAAATATTTTCACTTTCATCATACTTAGTGATTGGAATAATGCTTGAAATCTCATTTCCTTGGGATAGACAAAGTCCTTAAGATATCTGTCCCTTTAGTGTAGTTATTACCTTTGTAATTGTTAATGTTGATTCTTCCCTACAACTACGTTCAGAATTATCTACAAAAATTTCTTTATTCTGCACAGGTCGATTAACAGTAATCAACTACTCTTGTAGTTTCTCGTTTATTGTCGTTGTTGTTCTCCTTACACTAATTCTCAGAGTTCTCTATACTATCTTTTATTGTTTTTCATACAATAAAGTTCGATAACAACTTAAAAATTAAAATAAAATTCGGCTCACATGTCCTCCCCAGGGAAAAAAAATCCTCATTTAATTCTTGCTAATACTTCGTAAACCCATTATTGGAACTCAAATATAATCAATAATCCAACAAAAGCTTCTGCACGTGCAACATCATTTACAACAGCCAGGCTATCAAAATAAAGATACAAAAGCGACACAAAAATAGCCTTACAGACGTGAATAAGAAAAAAAATCTTAGCACCCTCAAGAGAAAATGAGATAACTTTATGGATGGGGATGGACAGGCGGTATTGAACTTGTAATTACCTAGTGGGGGGACCTTACAGTCTATTGAAAATCTTCATTCTTAGGTTCTTATGTTCAATATATTGAACAATATTGAACAATATTGAACAATATATACGAGGAGAGCTGCTTTTTCATCTACGACTGGACGTTGTGTCACTTGACACCAACCATCCTTTCGGCTACACATAGGGGGGGGGGGCAATTATTTTTCAAACGGACGGGTGGATTTGGGGGCAAATGAAAAAAAATATAATATATATATAATAACAAAATCTCCATAAAACAATTTCGACGAGCTTGTAGGGTAGATTAATTAAAACTTTCGATGTGTACCATCAATTACCGGCATCCAAAAATTTCAACATAATATTAAATATCTCACACACACAAAACAACCGAACACATGCGTGCGCGCGCACACACACACGTCCAAACACACACATACACTTTTACGCAGACAAACATGCGTAAATATATTATATATACTGTATATATATATATATATATATATATATATATATATATATATAGATATATACATGCACTCGTTTATACATATACACGTATATACAGAAAGTTATGTCCACTAACAGTTCCCGATGTAAAAAGTGAGAGTACAGTGACCTTACTTGGTACCAAGACCATCCCTCAGCCGAATCAAATCGCTTGCCTCTGTCCAATCGGAGAGTACTCCCTCCCCCGGACCAAAGGAGGTCAAATGACGACACGCCCTCGCATGTGCCATGCCCTGCTTCCACTCCTTCCTCCTCCTCTTCCTCTTCTTCCTTCCCCTCTTCCTCTTTTCCTCCTCCTCTTCTTCCTCTTCCTCTTGTTTTTCCTCTTCTTCCTCCTCCTCTTCCTCCTTCTGTTCCTCTTCCTGCTCCTCTTCCTCTTCTTCTCCCTCCTCCTCTTCCTCTTCTTCCTTCTCCTCTTCCTCCTGTTTTGCCTCTTCCTCTTCTTCCTCCTCCTGTTCCTCTTCCTGCTCCCCCTCTTCCTTTTCTTTCTCTTCCTCTTCTTCCTCCCCCTCTTCCTTTTCCTTCTCAGATTTCACGATCTGGCGTTTGGCCATGAACTCCCCACTGGAACGAATATTCCACCTTTAATAACTTTCTTCTGGCTACGGGGAAACTATTTCCTTCATATTAAAAAAAAGTCCCTCAAAGTTAAGGACTAAAGTCACCCGTCTTTAGTTAAGAACCATTTAAGAACATATGAATGAAGGAGACTGCATGAGACCATAAGGCCTACACCAGGCAGTTCCATGTCTACAAGTACCTGTCATCCCTATCCATAAGATTATATCTTCTTTCAAAATAACCAATTGTTTCAGCGATCATTAAATGGTTATTACGTATATTCCATTCGTTCACCACTCCGCTAAACCAGTTCTTGCATATTTCCTTCTTAATCTCATTGAATACGATGGCGCCTACGTCGGCTTCTTGATTACATTTATTTTGTAGTTGTAGCTGAGTGACCCTCCTATTCTGTGAACAGGCTTGATCACTTCTTCAGTGGTTACAAAATGTTGCAGTGGTTACAGCTGTCATTTTATATTTTGTGATGCGCGTATTGTGATCAATAATCGCACACCAGGTAGCTAATAAGCGCGAATATTTGAATCGTATTGAAGAGGTTAAGCCTAAATTGGTCCAATTCAAACCCATTACTACGAGTCCTACCCTGTTGTATTCACAAGATGACCTTGCCTGCATCGACCTTGTTAAAGACTTGGTCATTCCCGGATTTCTGGTTCCGGAAGCTTCTGCAAGACGTAGGCGGACCGATCCGGAAGAGTCTGCCCTCGGCAAGCGCTCTTGGGCCCCGAGCGCCTTCAGAGGCCAGCAAGAGTAATTGGAACTGGAAGCTTCCTTCCTCAGCCCTTCCCGTGCCCACTCCCACTTCCTCGGCTAAGTGCCAAGCTCGTTTATTCGCCCGTGTGGCATTTGCTCAGTGGTGAGGAGAGAGGGAGAGGAGAATATATATATATATATATATATATATATATATATATATATATATATATATATATATAGAGAGAGAGAGGAGAGAGAGAGAGAGAGAGAGAAAGATGGACAGAGGGAGGGAGGAGAGAGAGAGAGAGAGAGAGAGACAGAGAGACAGAGAGAGAGAGAGACAGAGAGATGGGGAAAGAGACAGAGGGGGAGAAAGAAAGATTGAGAAAGAGAGAGATGAGACACAGAGAGGAGAGGGAGAGGGAGGGGAGGGAGAGAGAGAGAGAGAGAGAGAGATGGGGAAAAGAAACAAGACAGAGACGAAGATGGAGAAAGACAATAGAGAGAGATAGAGACGAAGAGAAGGAGAGAGGGAGAGAGAGAGAGAGAAGAGAGAGAGAGAGAGGGGGAGGGAGGGAGAGAGAGGGTAAGAGAGAGATGGGGGAAAGAAACAAAGACAGAGACGGAGACGGAGAAAGACACAGAAATAGATAGAGGCGAAGACATGGAAAGAAGGAGAGAGAGATGGAGGGGGGGGTAGAGAGAGAGAGAGACGGGGTAGAGAGACAGAACGAGAGAGAGAGAGAGAGAGAGAGAGAGAGAGAGAGAGAGAGAGGTGGAGCGCTTTCTTAGACGTCTGTCTGAATTGTTCTTGTTCTTCAAATTTTTCTTCCTCTTTTTGTTTATTTTATTCACTTATCTATTATTATTATTTATTTATTGCATAAATTGATTACCACGACTGCCATCTCCCCCTTCCTGATTTAACTCACACTTTCGTTTTCAGCTTGATTACTCCAAAGGAGCTCCTTCCTCTTCTGTTGGGTCTGTGTTATTTTGCCCTTCGATACAGCCTCACGTTCTGTAGTCTGTAGACTTCTCAAGTTCCTTTTGAAAAAAATATAAATAAATTAAATTAAATTGCTTTTTTTGTTTCGTTGCATTTTATTATTTTATTTTTTTCGTTTCTTTTGACATTGGTATAATATTGTATGTTCTGTATGTTTTTGTAATTAATTGTAATCTAATACTCTCAGTTCTAATTAATTTCTGATTACTTCGTTGTTTTCGGAATAATCTTGCGGCGCTCATTGTGTCCTCCCATGTCGCGGCGACAGCTTTCATCTCGGCGCCGGCGAAGGAAATCGGGCCTTCATCAGGCTTCAGGGCAAGGCTCCCCGTTCCATCCTCTTTATTTATTACAGTATTATTCGAATCCTGCCTATAGCTGAAATAGTTTCAGTATCGCTTCGCTGCGAGTCGTTACTCCAACTCTAGTGGCCGTTATCCATAGATCGGTCATAGATGATCTCTAAGCTCTCTTACGGGAGGGGAATAGTTGTCGATCACGAGGCCAACATATGATCCAAGACCATGGTGAATCACACACACACACACACACACACACACACCCCCGCGCGCGCGCGCGCGCGCGCGGCTGTCCGGGTTCGAATCCTGCCCAGGGCTGAAATAGTTTCAGTATCGCTGCGCTACGAGTCGTTACTCCAACTCTAGTGGGCGGGGAGTTGTGTGTGTGTGTGCATATACTGTAAGGTCACAGCATTATCCATAGATCGGTAATAGATGAGCTCTGAGCTCTCTTACGGGAGGGAAATAGTTGTCGATCACGAGGCCAACACGTGATCCAAGACCATGGTGAATCTCACACACACACACATACACACACACACACACACACGCACACACACACACGCGGCGGTCCGGGTTCGAATCCTGCCCAGGGTTGAAATAATTTCAGTATCGCTTCGCTGCGAGTCGTTACTCCAACTCTAGTGGGCGGGGAGTTGGGTGTGTGTGTGCATATAAGGTCACAGCATTATCCAAAGATCGGTCATAGATGAGCTCTGAGTTCTTTTACGGGAGGGAAATAATTGTCGATCACGAGGCCAACATGTGATCCAAGACCATGGTGAATACACACACACACACACACACACACACACACACACACACATATATATATATATGTATATATATATATATATATATATATATATACATACATATATATAATATAGTTTATGCGTAAATA
The DNA here is from genome assembly GCF_046742065.1 of Oratosquilla oratoria. Lineage (NCBI taxonomy): Eukaryota > Metazoa > Arthropoda > Malacostraca > Stomatopoda > Squillidae > Oratosquilla > Oratosquilla oratoria. The sequence goes on along the minus strand of NC_134785.1, from coordinate 70,409,115 downwards.
ATATTCCTTTTCAGAAACTGTTATGTACATTCTGTTTTTGTACATAATCCATGGCAATCACATATGCAAAGTTGCCAAGTGACCAAAGCCTTTTGCTCCCCCGATGGGATTTCTTCTCCTCGCATTTCGTTGGGAAGAGCCAGCGCTGAAGCTGAAGTGGGGAAGAAGAAATATAGGGATGAAAACAGAAAAGAAAAGAAAAAAATCTCCTTTGATTGGAGGTCAGTCTACAATCGTAAAAGAAGCATACGTGACCCCGGTCCGTAGGGGGTTTCGTTAAGGACGCTAAGATTTTTACTGCATAACCCTCAATGCAGTCAATACCCTGTATCGGGTTCGAAGAGCATTGAACACGTGTGTCTTGAAATCCAATCTTCTCATTGGTCGTCGACAGAGGTCAGGTCAGGTCAGGTCAGGTGAGGTCAGGTCAGGTCATGTGACCGCGGGAATTAGGTCAACATATGTGCTACAGGTTTGGAATCTGGCTTCATCCAGACTACCTACGTGCGAGACACATACTTCAGGACAATGTTATCTATAATATCTTCGTTATTTTGTTGAAACATTGGCTTGCCCTCCGGAAATTATGATCAACGAAACCTATGTTCACAAGGGAAAGGAAAAATTTCCAATATTGGGTCGGCCGAATACCTCTGGGTCAATTTTCTTGAATACTTGGGGAAGAATGTGCAAAAGGAACGAGGGAGAGAAAGAAAAAAAAAGTAAAAAGAGTAAAAAGAGGTAAAGAAAGACGAAAGAAAAGGGAAACTGGACACAAATTATGGAATGAAAAGATGCAAAGTTACTGGATATATATATATATATATATATATATATATATATATATATATATATATATATATATATATATATATATTGGTAGGAGGCCATGTTGTATACATGATTTCAAGAAATCTATAAACTCAACAACGCCATTGTCGCTGTAGATTTCTTGAAATCATGTATATATATATATATATATATATATATATATATATATATATATATATATTCGTTGATCTTGTAAACTAAAGTTCGTAATTTCGGATTCGATAGGCACTTCATTGTGTACGTTCCTCATATATATCTACTTAACCTTAAATAAATATCACTCACCCACTGCAGCACGTGGGAACAAGTTCACACAGAAATAAAAAGGTCCACACTAGTCATATCTAATAATGGGTTTACCAAACAAAATACAGATGAAGTAACCAAGAAGATAATCGACAGTTTTCACCAAGCAAAGAAAGAAAACGCTGAGAAAAATGACGAAATCAAAATATACTTCTCATCAGCGTACAAAGAGGAGAGAATACTGAAACAAATTGTAAAGAGGAACGTAAAACCAGCAAATCCAGAAAAAAAAAAACATTAAACATCATAGTGCATTACAAAAATAAATAAATAAATAAACAAACTAGCCACATACTACTACGGAACAGTTCTAACGTCAAGAACCAACCCAACAATCACATGAATAAAGATTTTCTTGCACACTAAGGAACTGTGAAGCCTTACCTTCTACCCATAGAAACATGACCTACCATCTTACATCTGGAACCCCCAAAAACCATTAAAAGACAAGAGAAATAGTGGTGGAAAATACGGACATCATAATGACATGACAAGATACCCGTCACCTCCCCGTCTTAGAAGCACCATTAATCAGAGTTATGAACCCTAGTCTGAACATCCAGACGTCCGACCTGTTAGCGCTACAGAGCATGAGGAGGAACTCTTATACCGGGCAAAACCAACACGAACACGGGAAGAGATCACCCAATCGGACAAACCAATCAACACCAAGAACGAGTACACAATACAGCTAGTCCAGCCATTAAATATCATCCATCTGTTATTTCTAGTTAAGTAACTAACATAGAGAGAGCCACTATACCAAGCCAATGAAGAAGAGTCGAGAGACTCAAAATCGCGATCTGGCAGCACAGGTGACCTCCTACGGGGGCATTAAGACCATCTTAAGACACAAAGAGAATGTCTTAAAGAAAATACAAAAAACAGAACTAGCAATCATATTTGTCTCTACTTGTTTAAAAGAAAATTTCCTGCCTATTTATACATACATACGTATACATACATATATATATATATATATATATATATATATATATAAACATATATATACAGTATAAGAACATAAGAATGAAGGAGACTTCATGAGACCATGAGGCCTACACTAGGCAGTTCCATGTAAATTACCACCTGTCATCCTCATTCATAATGTTGTCTACCCGTTTCTTAAAACAACTGATAACTTCTTCAGCGCTCACTACATGGTTCCTAAGTCTGTTCCATTCATTGACTACCCTATTAGTAAACAAATTCTTGCCTATTTCCTTCTTAAATCTAAATTTGTCCAGTTTAAATACATTACTTTGAGTCCTGCCCTGTTGTCTTAATATAATGACTATATATATATATATATATATAAATATATATATATATATATATATATATATATATACATATATATACGATATATATATATACATATATATATGTATATATACATATATATATTATATATATAATATATATATATACATATATATATGATATATATAATAATATATATATACACATACATATATATATATATATATATATATATATATATATATATATATATATATGAATGGTAAGAATGGAAAGACACGATTGAGAACAAGAGACTTTCGTGTCTTTCCATTCTTACCATTCATAAACCTGTATGTCACTATATATATTATATACATAATATATACATACATACAGTAAGTTACCCACACTCCGTCCCACACCCTCACTCTCTGCCGAACTAAACTTCCCTTCCTCCCCAACTCTGAATTCCACAACAATTCTCAATAACGACCCAATATTGTCTGACTCCAATATAACCGTTAACCCTTAATCCGGACATTCAATTCACCCTTTTTGGCAACGTTTCCCTTATTCGGGCCTTCATCTACCTTGTCCCATAAAGTATTTTTTTTTCCTCCAATATGGCCTCCTAGTCTCTTCATTTCAATAAATATTTCCTTCTCAATAAACACAAATTCCTTTGAATATTTATTCCCGTCGTATCAAAACACTTATGTCTACAAAATCATCTACGGCGCTTACCAACTGTGACCCTCTGCATTTTTTACACAAAACAAAATCTTTAGTATAAAAATGTTTCCCATCCTTTTTTCAGGCGACCCCAATATAATCCTCATGATATAACCACGACCCCACTAATCTATTTGTATATGTGTAAATATGTATGACTAGTTGTTGATTGTAAAAAGTGGGGGACAAGTATGATAAATATATGTGTAAGAAAGGTAATGGAAGGTCATAAAAGACGAAGATAATATCATCGTGGTTATTGTATTGAATTCATATCATTTTACAACAAACAATTTTATCATACAAGATGTGTTGGTGACCCCAGGGTTGGGAAACAGTGATATAACAGAACTTTATACGTCTTACATTCTCTCTACACTTACAAATAAAAGGAAGTCATGTTTGATTTTGATGTCAACAAATATTCATAGTAACAAATACTAAATTTGAGATTTAGAAGAAATAAACAAATCCAGCGTATTTGAACATTACATACCAAGAAGAGTTGTGAATAGAATACATATACATATACCAAAGGCTTTTTCCTCCTACACGGGGGGTAGCCAAAAAGAAAAATGCATAGAAACCACTCACACCCATTCCATTTCCTATATATTTCACTCCTCTCCACCCTCCCCCCCCCCTCTTATCTTGGCACCTCCTGGATGACGGGTCATCGCTGCATCCTGTCCACTGCCCTGGGTCAGAAGCAGTGTCGCAAGACACAGCACATCCACAGCAAGGCCGCTTCATAAATTCGGCGACCCCCCCTCTCCGTCCCCTCATGCAGAAAAGGAGAAGACGGGGAGATATTCCTTCGGGCTGCGTCAATTTTTTTCTCATACATACTTCCTCACCCCCCCATCCCCCACCCACTCCCCCTCATGCATCACAGCATCATCTATACACAACCCCTCTCCATTCACCCCTATCTTCTGTCCTCTCCCGTCCTTCCTCCACAGACATTCCTCTCTTTTGTAATGCCCCTTTCACCCAATAATAATAATAATGATAATAATAATAATAATAATAATAATAATAATAAAATAGTAATAATGATAATAATAATAGTAATAATAAATAATAATAATAAAAAAAAAAAAAAATAATAATAATAATAATAATAATAAAATAATAATAATTAATAATAATAATTAATAATAACAGTAATAATAATAAATAATAATAATAATAATAATAATTTAAAAGAGAAAGGTAGCAACGTCCACAAAAGATTAAATAACGATAAAATCTACACAACTGGGAGTAGCCCATTACTAAGAAGATTTACAGAGACGAAAATTAGATGAAAAAACAAATAACACAAGACTCACCAGTCAGCCTTCCAGAAGTGCGATGTTCGTTACACAGTGTTGCCAGATGCTGAAGACCTCCTCAGTGTTGCCAGAGGGGGCTCCCGGATATAGAAGTTCTCTTAACATTTGATTCCCCTGTCACTTGAAGTCGTCCTCTTCTCCTCTCCCCTCCCCTTCCTCTTGAATCTCTCTTTTTCGCTTTCTTTTTCTTTTTTCTCAAAATGTAGGTAGTAATCTTTTGGTGAAAATTTGTTGATTCGTTTTGTTTTGAGAATTAGTTAAGTCGTGCTTATAATATTAGTTCACTAAATTTTCGTAACACTTAGAAGATATCTTAATCTGGAAACAGAAAACGGGACAATTTTTTTTTTACCATAATCCATCTATTTTTTTATATGGCTCACTCAATGTAAATTTAAGTTCAGACCGTTATATAATTCACACCTAATGCTTTAAAGTGCACATAAATGTTCACTGTAGACCGTCAGCTTTATTTGGTAATTTCATGGAAACCATACAAAATGCTCTGATGTCGACTAATCAATCTTGTAAGGATTTACATGACAGAGGGGTGTTCTTGATTAACTACAACCCCTAACAGAGCTTCGCTACTGGGTTAACTAATTGGTTTAAAATCTGTATGTCTGTTGATGTCCTCGGATAAACAAAGGCTGATACTGAGAGGACAAAAGGCTTAGAGACAAAGAGACAGATGCAAATACATATCTTTCCTGAAGAGGGCTATAGCTATTAGCCGAGATATAGAAGTTATACTTTCTTCTAAGTTTCCTTTTATTCCGACTGTGGGTTCTTCGTGATTATTATTTACAAATGTGCCACTACATTTTGTCTAAGTGACATAACTATTAGCCGAAATATAGAAGTTATACTTTCTTCTACGTTTCCTTTTATTCCGACTGTGGGTTCTTCGTGATTATTATTTCGAAATATAGAAGTTATACTTTCTTCTACGTTTCCTTTTATTCCGACTGTGGGTTCTTCGTGATTATTATTTACAAATGTACCACTACATTATGCCTAAGTGACATAACTATTAGCCGAAATATAGAAGTTATACTTTCTTCTAAGTTTCCTTTTATTCCGACTGTGGGTTCTTCGTGATTATTATTTACAAATGTGCCACTACATTTTGTCTAAGTGACATAACTACATGCAGATGTTCAAAGACCCAGATCATCTGGACAATAAAGATTAATGTAATGTATTGTTTTCTGACGCCTTCAGGCATCACATTAATTATGACAAAAATCTGGCTGGAAATCATTCCAGAATCAGTGTTAATTACACCCAAGTTATTCTCATGGCTGTAGCGAGAAAAGCAGAGTTCATTACATACATTACACTTATGATTGCATCCAGATTATCTAAACTCATCTAAGTTTCATTTCATCAGCATAAAATCTGAATTCTATTCATCCCATCCAATCTAGATTATAAATAAGCTCTGGCAAAGAGGCTTGCAATATATCAACAAACGCGTTTACTAATAGGCAAGTAATCATGATTGTCACTCATTCAGCTTATTTACCAATCATGAACTATTTCATACTCGGAGAGAAGTGCAGGACTCGAACCCGCGACGAGGAAGATACGAGACCAGCACGTTTGCGATTGCACCACCCGGGCATAATTGAATCACCACCGTCTTAGACCACGTGTCAGACTTGTGATCGTCAGTTATTATTCTCCCAGATGAGATCTCAGAGCTCATACATGGCCCGATCTATGGGTAATCCTGTGACCTTACACACACACACACACACACACACACACACACACACACACACACACACACACACACGAACTCGATTACAAAAGTATTTTGAACATTCACACTCGTTTGTATCATCGGATGATTGCAATACTAGTACTGATTCTGACATAATTACATCACATATTAATTTCTGTGCCAAACTCGTAGCTCTCACCAACATAAATCATAACAACAATAACCATGGATTAAAGAAAAAAAAAAAAAAAAAAAAAAAAAAAAAAAAAATCAATATTCTGTTCAACTGTCCACCGTGTCCTTCATTTGCCTTTGTAGGGTCTGGCCTTGACCCTGGTGCTCACCTCCTCCTCCTCCCCTCCTTCCCCTCCTGTCCCCGACCTAGAATTCCCCCCTCCCCTCTCCCCCCTCCCCTTTCTCTTTTTTTTATACCTCTTTCTCCCCTCATTCCATTTACGACAGCCTAATACCAGGCCTAATAGCATCTCTTCCTCCTCTTTTTTCCTTCTTCCCTCCTCCTTCTTCCCCTTCCTCCTCCTCCTCCTCCTCCTCCTCCTCTTCTCCTTTCCACTCTCACCCCCACCCTCCTCCACGCCCCTGCTCCCAATGCTGTTACCATCCAAAGAAGACACAAAAATTCGGTGTTTCTATGTCGTTTCTCTTCCACACCTTTATTGATCACAGTAGATGCGACATCCGGGAGGACATTTTCTCCTTGAAGGAGGGGGAGAGGGGGAGGAGGGTGAAGGAAGGGGGGAAGGGGGGAGGAGGGGGGAGGGGGGAGGGGGAAGGACACTTCCCAAGATACGTCCCCCTTTTTTCACGTGGTGACCATCTTCTGTCACTGCCGTTTTCATCCCTGCATCTTGCAGTGGGTGTGAGATACACGGATGACCCAGGATAAGAGGGAGGGAGGGAGGGAGGGAGGTGAATGGGAGTGGAGTATATGGGGATGGAACGGGTGAGAGTGGATTTTATGCCCCCCTCCCTATTTGTATGTATGTATGTAAGTATGTATGTATGTATGTATGTATGTATTTTAAGACAGTCTTCAGTACTTAACCCAGCCCCCAAAACTAATCCCCTCCCCTAACTTCTCTCTAATTAACCCTAACAATCCTTTCTATCTCAAACCTATTGTTGAATTCGAACACTCAGGGCAACAGCCAATCAGGCTTGAGGACGACAAGGGTGGGAGAGGGGAGATGCTGCACTAACGTGAGGTTTGTTACTGACAGACTCACTGGAGCGATCCGGTCACGTGACTGAAGGGAACGAGTCGAAGAGAAGAAGCAGAAGACGAAGAAGAAGGGGAAGATGGAGAAGAAAAAGAAGAAGACGAAGACAAAGAAAAAGGAAAAGACGAAAAAGGAGGAGGAGGAGTAGAAGAAAGAGGAGAAGAAGGAGGAAAAGAAGAAGACAGAGAAAAAGGAAAAGACGAAAATGAAGAAGAAAGAGAAGAAGAAGAGAAAGAAGACTATGAAAAAGACGACGAAAAAGAAGAAGGAGGAGTAGAAGAAGGAGAATACGAAGAAAAAAGGAAAAGACAAAAAAGAAGGAAGAGAAGAAGAGAAAGAAGACTATGAAAAAGACATAAGAACTGAAGAACATAAGAATGGAGGAGACTGTTAGAGACCATAAGGCCTACACTAGGCAGTTCCATGTCCCTTATCACCTGTCATCCCTATCCATAAAGTTATTTCATCTTCTTTTAAAACAACCGATAGTTTCAGCGCTCACTACCACATAGTTTCTAAGTCTATTCTATTCGTTAACCACTCTATTAGTAAACCAGTTCCTGCCTATTTCCTTCTTAAACCTAAATTTGTCCAATTTAACTCAATTACGAGTCCTGCCCTGCTATCTTAATATGATGACCTTGCCTGTATCACCTTTGTTAAAGATCTTGACCCATTGGAATACCTCTATTAAGAAACATTAGAAAAGGTTTTTCAACCCCTGAAATGTGACCCTGAGAATGAAAACCTCAATTGCATCAATAAAGAAGCAACAGCTTAGCAATATTGCAAACATGCAATACATGCAAACCTTGAACCGGACGTTGATCACATAGTGGGATTCGAAAGGACAGAGGACAAATAAGATTATACTTTTACAAAGGATTACAAAGGCGGAGCATGCCGACAGGAGACCTTTTGGTCCATATCTAGGTCGGATGCCAAAAAAAAAAAAAAAAAAAAAAAAAAAAAAAAAAAAAAAAAAAAAAAGTAATAATAATAATAATATAATATATAATATAATAATAATAATAATAATAATAAATAAATAACAACAATAATAATATAAATATCAAATAAAATACAGAAATAAATGCATAGGTATAGTTAAATAATAAACAAACAGGTAAATAGTAAATAAAAATAAATTGACATATAACTAATAATAAATGAGAATCAAACAGACAAATGATAACACAAACATAAACAAATAATATAAAATAAATAATAATCATTACAGCATCTTGCTTAGGTGTTTATCTAAATGATTTTTAAAGCTTCGAACTGAACTACATTACTCTGCCTCTGCATTCATTAACTACACGGTTGGCGAAGTTGTTTCTACCCACTTCCAAATTGAATCTATTTCCAGACAGTTTGAGAACACTGTTTCTAGTCTGATTCTCCTTCAGTGTGAAAATTTTGTCACTTTTGATGTTGTCAATTCCCTTTAGAATTTTAAAGACCTGGATCAAGTCACCTCTGAGTCTACGCTTTTTTTTTTAGGGAAAACAGATTCATATGTTGTAGTCGATTTTCGTATGATTTATTTTTGATATTTGGATTAAGTTTTGTGGCTCGCCGTTGTACTTTTTCCAGTCTCCTCCCTCTCTCCCTCCCCTCCTAACCCTCCCGCAGTCTCTCTCCATCTTCCCCTTCGCCCCCTTCCTAAGCGCCGTTTATACGTCTATCCTTCCACTACGAGAGGAATCAAAATCCATAGTTCCCTCCTAAACGTCTTTTTCTTCCTCATTACGTCCCCTTCATCTGTTCTCGTTGTTACGGAATGTACTTTACCAGAGTTTCTATCCACATGGACGTGTTCTTTCTCCGTGTTCCTCCTAGTTTTATCCCTGGTCCTCCCTCTAATATCTAATTTTCTCTTCTAAATTTCTCCTGGGGATTTCCTTCGCTCGTGTTCCTTTCCTGACGTCGCCTTTCCAATTTCCTCCATCGTCCTTCATTTTTTTTTTTTACTTTCTTCCTTCTCTCGTCCTTCATCTCTTCTGCATCCTCGTCCATGACATTTTTAACTTTCTCCAATCTTTCGTTTTCTTTTATCCACCTTCCATGAGGTAATCTTTAATGTAAAATTTCTTTAGGGAAAAATAAATCTTCTTTTCTAAATTTCAGTTTACACAAAACTTCACCCTCGTTTTCTTTTTTTTCTTTTCAAATGTGTTTTTGTCTCCTCTCTTCGTTTACTTTCTAACTCCGAACTACATTTTCATTTCCAAGCTAATAACCAATTTGTTTCTCATTCCACGTTGTCTGCGCTAAAAAAAAAAAAAAAAAAAAAAAAAAAAAAGAAAAAAAAATCTTCCCAATCGACGTGGGTTTATATATGAATTCAACATGTGTGCTTGTGTGTTTGTGCGTGTGTCATTCATCTTGGTCTTTGGATCACGTGTTGGACTCGTGATCGACAGTTATTTTCCCTCCCGAAAGAGAGCTCAGAGCTCGTATGACCGATCTATGGGTAATGCTGTGACCTTACACGCACACACACACCCAACTCCACGTCCACGAGTTGGAGTAACGACTCGAAGCGCAGCGATACTGACATTATTTCAGCCCTGGGCAGGATTCGAACCCAGACCGCAGTAGTGAGAGTCCGGGACTCTACCAACCGCGCCACCGAGTCGTGTGTGTGTGTGTGTGTGTGTGTGTGTGTGTGTGTGTGTGTGTGTGTGTGTATGTGCGTGCGCACGTGTGTTCTTGTGTGTGTGTGTGTGTGTGTGTGTGTGTGTGTGTGTGTGTGTGTGTGTGTGTGTGCGTGTGTGTATGTGCGCGCGCACGTGTGTTCTTGTGTGTGTGTGTGTGTGTGTGTGTGTGTGTGTGTGTGTGTGTGTGTGTGTGTGTGTGTGTGTGTGTGCACGCGCGCGTTTGTATGATTCACCAATGTCTTGATTCACGTGCTTAACTCATGATATACAGCTATTACCCTACCAAACGAGAGCCTACCCTGATCTAAGTTCAACGCTGTAACCTAACCCACCCACCCATCCCCTTGCTCAAGGGTGGTAGTAACGACTTGCAGCATTAGTGAATATTTCGAGTTGTAAAAGGGGACTCGAATCAGGACTTACCACGTGAGAAGTCAAGACGTTAGCCATTATACCATCAAGCCGATGCGTGAGTTTGCCTATGGTTGGGTTATGGTATATACCACAGTGTGGTATAATGGGACGCTAATAGTCTACCACAAAGACTTCTATGATACCTATTTACATCTAGTCCGGTAATTGGAACGCATGAGTGTGTGTGTGTGTGTGTGTGTGTGTGTGTGTGTGTGTGTGTGTGTGTGTGTGTGTGTGTGTGTGCGTGCGTATCTACGTGTGTGTAAAGACATTCTAATGTGTAATTTCCATTCACATACAAATACATTCTTAAGCACTTTTTCTTTCTTAAACCAATCTGCCTTCCAGGAAAAGATAAGGATGTAATCAAGCCTCAAGTATGGAGAAAATCATAAGCAAACGTTCCTGAGACGAGAACATTTTTTTCTTTTTCAAGAAAACGTTCAATTCAACAAGATCAGGGCTTCAGCGTCATGAATAATGAACCGGGCGGATTGGATTCGTCGCATATGTAATTGGGGTTTCATGCATCGTGGCTAATTGCAATCGTCTTATGTGACTTCGCCGTGAAACGTTCATTCTCTCCATCCTCATGACGAAGGGAAACGTTTCGGTTTTGTTTGAAGATAAAACGTTCATTCTCTCCGTCTTCATGACGAAGGCCAAAGTTCCTGTTTTGTTGGAAGATAAAACGTTCATTATATCCGACCTCATGACGAAGGCCAACGTTTCTGTTTTGTTTGAAAATAAAACGTTCATTCTCTCCCTCCTCATGACGAAGGACAACGTTTCGGTTTTGTCTGAAGATAAAACGTTCACTCTCCCTCCTCATGACGAAGGGAAACGTTTCAGTTTTGTCTGAAGATAAAACGTTCACTCTTCCTCCTCATGACGAAGGGAAACGTTTCAGTACGTTCATTCTCTTCGTCCTCATGACGACGACCAACGTTTCGGTTTTGTCTGGAGATAAAACGTTCATTCTCTCCGTCCTCATGACAAAGTCAAACGTTTCGGCTTTGAAAATAAAACGTTCGTTCTCCCTCCTCATGACGAAGGCCAACGTTTTGCTGGACAGGAGAGCGATCTGAATCGGTTTTGTTTTAAGACGAATTCAATTAAGTAATATCAAGAACCTTCTTTCAGTTACCTAAGAGCCCTAAAGATATTTTGGCTCAAGTGACTTCAACGATACGATTAAAAAATTGGTTTCATTTCGTCATTCATAGAAGAAAACCAATCCTTTCTTCTTGGGCTCTTATCTGACAACGTATCTCATTATGAGGATATATGACCACTGATATCTAATCAAAAAAGGTAATACAGAACGAAGTGACCTGGTATCTTCATCCTGGAAATTTAAGAACGTAAGAACATAAGAATGAAGGAGACTGCAAGAGACCATAAGGACAACACTAGGCAATACCATGGTCCTTTATATCTCATGCCTATCGTTACTATTGTTAAAATTACTTGAAACAACCAGTTTCTTCTTCTCCCGATGAGACGGATTTCTGTCAGACGAGGCAGTCTCTTTCGCCGTTTTCTTCAGCGTTAAACATAAAAAAATAATTTGTTTTATGGTGGTTCGCTACTGAATAAAAGACAAAAAGAATCTGTGTATTACACAGCTCTGCTTCATTTATTGTCTGTTGCTATTCATCTCCCAAATGGAAATGGACAGAATCCCAAGAAAGGTCATGACGGAAAGAATTATCGGTGGAAGAAGATCAGTAGGAAGACCCCCGTAAGAAGATGGATGGATAACATCAAACAAGGCCTAAGAAGTGTCGGGATGGAGAATACGGAAGACTGGATGCGACAAGTGCGCAAGACCGACGACAATGGAGGCAGATAGTATCAGCGGTGAGGGGTGAGCAAGCGGCCCGAACACCAAAAAAAAAAAAAAAAAAAAAAAAAAAAAATCTCCGAAAAAAAAAAACATCTCCGAAAACGCACTTCACCATTTCTTCTCGTATCACACAAACAAGATCATCCCTCTGTGCCACTACACACTTTCATTATTTCTCTTCTTTCCTTTTCTTCATTTTTTGGATCTTCAGTTCTCGAACACATCACTGTCTTTTACAACACTCTCCTATCATCATTCCAAACGTCTCTAACATCGATTCTTATTGTCTCGCAGTAACACAAATTTACTAAAGTTGTCCGGCTGTTTCGTTCATGTCGTGACAAGGCGATACTGCTCTACCCTGTCTGACTCCTAACTTTACATTAAACCGTTTCTCGTTTTCTAATCCAGTTCTAATATGACGTTCAGAAGGTTTATACAAACTCAACAATACTCTCTTCTATTTTCCAGTTGTTTCTAATCGGTACGGAAAATTTCTTCTTGGTATGGAGTCACACGCTTTCTTTAGGTCTACGAAAATTAGATATGCTGATTTATCATATTAGAGTTTTCTATAACCATTTGAGGCACAAACACAGAACCAAAGGTTCTTGTGTAACCTCTGGATCTGTGTTCTTGTCCCATTAACTCAAGGTAGTTCTTTCTCTTCCCTCCTCCCTTTACCTTGGTCCCAGGAACTATCAAGGATTTTTCCCAATCTTCCGGCCAACTACCATTTGTCCAAATTTAATTTTCTACTCTTAGATTATCTTGAAGGACTACCCACTCTCTTTCATCAGCAGAGCTGGGCGCGTTACCGCCAGACAGGTAGTGCGTTACCGAAAAATCTGGGGGTGGATTTCCGTCAGTGCGTTACCGATTTTAATTTCCTTAGAGCGGTCCGTGTTACTATGTGTATATGTATTTACACTAAGGAAATAAAAATTGGTAACGCACTGACGGAAATGTACCCCAGATTTTTCGGTAACGCACTACCTGTCGGCGGTAACGCGCCCAGCTCTGTTCATCAGTTCCTCGTGAATACCATCACAACCTGGTGACTTTCCATTCTTCATTTTTTTCCCCTCTAACCTTCCTTCGTGGGTCACTCAGTGGTTTTTCCCCCTCTCACTATCATCATCGTCTTCTTCCTCTTGCTCTTGTTCGAAATTCAGTAATTCTTGAAAACCTTGAGTCAATTTTTTGTGTAAGTTAAGTGTTGCTAATACCTATTATTATTATTCATGTTTACATTAGAAAAATAAAATTAACATCAGTAAATAAAATTGTACTGGACTTTCGATCTTCTATGTACATATGGAGCTGTAACTCGATGAAGTAGCTCTAATACCTGACGAAAATCCATTAAATATTCGGCCAGTTAACAGCTTCAACTCAGAGACTCCAGTTTCATGTACCTGAGTATTTTGTAATTCAGTCCAAGACATTACACTTTCATGAAGAATACTATATTTGAAAATTCTAATTACTCTGCTATGATCCACTTCACCACTCCTGGTTACACTGGTCCTAGCTGGGCTACAATTGGTTGTTTGACCGGGGGTGGGGGTTATATGAAACAAGCACTGTTTGAGAAGGAATGTGATTATATGGCCTTTTCCAACATTCAGAGAAAATATGTCCAAATTTGTGGCAGCTTTCTCAGACACTGTGCTGACTGACATTGTTCGGTTTAAATCTATTGAGGAGGAGACCGTAAGAGGCCAAAATGAGACAATGAATAACAAAGAGACCGTTTTATCCAGACTGCATCTCAATTCCATTTTATCCAGACTGCATCTCAATTGAATACGAGGATGAAGTGGAAAGACATGTCGAACATAGACTCCTACATCCGTACAGATTCAGTTGAGCAAATATTCATTGAATTTCTATTCGTCTTAGTACACACACACACCCAATATATATATATATATATATATATATATATATATACATATATACATACATATATATAAAGGATAAAGGTATAATCTCTCACTTTTTTAAATAAGCCAATAATGACATTTTGTCAATAGAGCGGTAAAGGTTATTTTGCCCGATCACTGGTTATTTTTGGATTTCCTAAAGACGAGGAAAAAAAATGAAAGGGAGAGAATCTTTTACTTTGTCCCTCATTTAGTAGATACTGAATAAGGGCCGAAGGTCGGGTACCCTGCAAAGTAGAGACTGGCGCAGCCGGTGGCACGTAAAGTGAAAAAAGTGTATATATATGTATATATATATATATATATATATATATATATGTATATATATATATATATATATTGTATTGTATTGCTTCATTAAATGTGCAACAAATAAGTAATTAAATAAATAAACGAGATAAATAAGAATAATATTATTTACACCCAAATGACTCCATCTGAAAGAAAATTTAGCTTTCAACAAAACCTGTTTTATATTCATAGATATTTGATGGCGTATTACATCATCATCGTAAACAAATAAGAGCAATCGTTGGAAACAACGAAACATGACACGTTCTGATCCAGCACTGCAACAAACATGTCGCAGAAGTCAGTTCATACACAAATGAAATCTGCTCATAAGGATAAAAGGTAAGAAATCCGAAGCTACGCTGGACCAAGGTTGTCATACCTTGACCATGAATATCTAAAAATAAATCAATAAACAAATAAATAAATAAATAAATAAAATAATAAACAAATAAATAAAATAAAATAAACAAAAATAAAAATAATAATGATAATGATAATAATAATAATAAAAAATGTAGGTGTGGTGAAAGGATGCCTATGCTTTAGCCGCTGAAGAGGCTTCAAGGTTATCAAGTATCAATGATATTCTAGAGCAGCGTTTAACAAACTTTTTTTTTACAGCGAACCACTGCAAGAACCACAGTTTATATTGCGACCCATAATACTTAGGTCTAATAAGATATATATATATATATATATATATATATATATATATATTGTATATAATATATAATAATATATATATATATTGTATATAATATATAATAGTATATATACACATGTATAATATATGTGTGTTTATGTATAAACACACACACACACACACATATATTGTGTATATATATATATATATATATATATATATATATACATATATATATTTATATAGTGAGAGAGAAAGAATAAGGAAAAGAAGGGGAAAGGGAGAGGGAAAGAGAGAAAGAAATAAGAGAGACATTTCAGTAAACGTTAATTTTTCATCATCTCCTCTTCCTCCTCCTCCTCCGCCTTGCTCTCTCTTGCGTATTTTTTATTTCCTTCATTTTTTGTCGCGATCCATTTTATTATTCACGCGACCCACAGCTTGAGAAACGCTGTTCTAGAATAGTCATTGCCTTGGAGGGGGAGGGGGACATGTTATCCCGTCAAAAAAAAAAAAAAAAAAAAAAAAAAAAAAAATGAACGCAGATGAACCCGTGAGTTGACAAAAAATAAAAACAAAAATAAAAAATAAAATAAAATAAATAAATACATAAATAAAAGTGAACGGAGGTAGTCATAGTGAAACTGGTATAGTCTCTGAACTAGACTTGATAATATGTGATAAAGAATTAAGTAATAAAGTAATTCAGACCAACCAATAACAGGAATATCCACAACGAATAATTTACTGATCATTGTAGTTGGAATCACAATGAAGACAAAGAAGATTGAGTGCGCTTGATAACAATGAACGGTTCATGGTCAAAATAAGACGACTTAAAATACCAAATGAAAAAAAAAGAAATTGAAAAATTGAAGAACAATTATGAAGAGATAACTACAGGATGAGAAAATGTGTCGACATGAATTTAGGAAAAATAATAATAAAAAAAAAAATCAAAGAAATCAGAAAACAAAAGATAGGGCGGACAAAAATGCATTAGGGGGGGAAGTCATGTTATATTACGGAACAAGAATGGAGAAAACAGAGAAGTTAACATAGTTGTGGAAAAGCAGGCGATAATGAAGATCATGCACCAACAAGAATGTAACCAAAATACAGAAAAAAGTGCAGTATAGACACTGAAGTCACATACGAAAAAAAGTATTTAGGTTAGGCACATATGTACAAGGGGTGCACTGCCAAAAATAAATATACAAATGATTGATGATTTGGTTTAACGTCACAAACTTCTCCCATAGGAAGGCTAGGACGGTGCCCCTTACAGAGGGCTATGTAGTGTGGAATTTAATGAACCATGGCCTTGGTTCAGCTTTGCCGGTGGCAGGATTCGAACCGCCATCCCCTCGACCTTCGCTGCAAGTAATGACGCCCTAACCCGCTCAGCCAGCGAGCTTCCAAATATACAAATAATAATAATAATAATAATAATAATAATAATAATAATAATAATGATAATAATAATAATGGTAATAATAATAATAATGATAATTAAAGTTTTACGAATGATAGTGAATAAAATAATGAAGAGGACATGGTGATTATCAAAGAAAGTTAAGAAATTATTAGGTAAGGAAAGTAGATACAGAGGAAAGAAGACAATTTTTGGAAACTTGGAAATAAATAAATAAACAAGACCAAATAGGAGAAGAATAAGTTTCACTCAAGTGATAAATCAGCTGATGATCAAGAGAAGCAATAATTTAAGAAGATAAAGATAAACGACTAAGCTCAATGAAAATATTGATATTCATGAAGGAAAGGGACAATATAACATATGACATAGGGACAGAAGACAAAAATGTAGATGGTAAACGTATGACTTCAAGGGAACATATGTGGACCGTGGTGAAATATCAAATGTTTAAGTGAAAAGTGACTAGTGGAGTACCACAGGGCTCAGTACCAGTAAAGTTCTTAGTGTATATCAGTGATATGATGAATGAAATAGGCAGATTAAAGAAATGCTGGTAATTCAAAGATCATGATAAAAAGTTAAATGTGAGGGGGTAGTAAATTGCTTTACGGTTACCTAGATGTGGCTTCTCAAGTGAGCCAGAAGAGGACGATGAAATGCAATGCAAAGAAATGCACAATCTTGGAAATGGAAGGGTGAGAGTGTGTGTGTGTGTGTGTGTGTGTGTGTGTGTGTGTGTGTGTGAGAGAGAGAGAGAGAGAGAGACAGAGAGAGAGAGAGAGAGAGAGAGAGAGAGAGAGAGAGAGAGAGAGAGAGAGAGAGAGAGAGAGAGAGCGGGGGGGTGAAGAATTTAGGCAAAATGACCTATCGCCACAAAATCATATAGATATTAACGGGAGACATGCAAATTGCTTTTGAACATAAGGGTAGCATTTCATTGAAAATTTCATCAGCCCCAGACGAGAATATGCAGCAGTGCTGCGGTCAAAAAAAAAAAAAAAAAAAAAAAGTTCGGTTAAACGTAGTGCACTCCCCCTATCAGGAGGCTAGGACGGTACCACTTACAGAGGACTTTGTAGTATGGAACTTATGGTACTTAATTAATGAACCATGCCCATGGTCCAACTCGCTGGCGGTAGGGTTCGAAATGCCGTCACCTCGACCTTCGCCGCAAGTAGCGACGTTCTAATCCGCTCGGTCAGTGAGCATCCATATATATATATATATATATATATATATATATATATATATATATATATATATATATATATATATATATATATATATACAAAAAACGGTAAACAGAATATCAAGCCTGCCTGAGAAGACAAACGAGAAGAGACCGAAAAGACTGGGACTACCCACGCTGGAGGAGCAAAGTTCAATAAAAAATACAGACGGGAGACCATGTGCACTCGCACGCACGCACGCACATGCGCGCACGCAGACCAGCTGGAGTGCGGCAGGTAATTGGGAGTAAAATCACCAATAATTGAGTACATTTTTTATAATCATTATTCAATGTAGGGCAGCCTGGTTGATCAGATAATTATTGGAACGGTGTTTTTGTATACTCTGACTATTGAAAATTAAAAAAAAAAAACACTTGAATTTTAAATGAATAAAAAATGTTTTGTGTCTCCCTGTAATAATGATCGATTTTAATACATGTAACTGAATATGTATTCATACATGCACATACAACCTCAGTATACATTCACGCACACAGTTATGTACATATGCATGTAATTATATATATATATATATATATATATATATATATATATATATATATATACACACAGTACAGTAGATCCACTTTGGTTTGTGGATATACGTATTATACCAATGACATGTCTACATCATATTTATTTCAATTACGAGGGTGTATCCACTTACTCAAACTTGTGAGAATATATTATTCACTGTACGTGTCCACGTACAGGTAAGGAAGTTCACTATTTGGTGTGAATGTGAACTGTTGTAGGCGACTGTTTATTTTGACGGTCCAGCGCGCATGCGCGAAAGCAAAAAACATTCGCGATTATTTTTCTACAGAATGTTCACAGGGAAGTATGAATATACACCCAGAAGGAAGTATATACAGTGATGGGTTTGTTTGTATATATATATATACACTTTGTAGGATACATGTAGAGTACAGACGGGGCACATAACAAGGGCGTCAAATGAACAGCCCCATTCTGTCTTTTTTTCTTCTCGCTAAAGTTTTGTGAGCAAGTTCTCGTGTTTAGACGCGACGCGCGAATTGCACGTCTCACCCACTCAGACGTCGCCCAACCTCTGCCTGTTGCATCTGGACGGCAGCCTCTCGGCAGTCCCCTCTTCCCTCCCCTCCGTCCTCACCACGTCGGTTACCTCTTCCAACTCCCTATTCAAGTATTCTTTCATCCACGCCCATGTATCCTCAGACCCTTCAAAATAAATAATCAAACAAACGAATAAATAAATAAAATAAAACTGAAAAAACATGTTTAACATCACATCAACACAACCTGATCACTAACTTCTTTTCTAGGAACTAAAAATCACCTCCCAAGGCTTGTCTACGAGAACGATCAAATCCCATTTTCTGGAGCAAACAGAATCAGATACACTTTTAATAAGCGTTTCTTTGAAATAATTACTTGTCCATCAGCTACGGCATCCAGCAAAGCAAACAAACTAAGCGGAGGCACGTCTCCTTTGAAGGTTGATTAATGTAGAGACTAAACAAACATCTTTAACCCTTTTCAGTGCTCCTTACAGAATATTTTCTAGCGTGGAATTTAATGAACCGTGCCCTTGGTCCAACTCGCTGCCGGTAGGGTTCAAATTGCAGTCACTTCGACCTCCGCCGCAAGTAGCGACGCTCTAATCCGCTCGGTCAGCGAGTATCCTTACTATTATCCAACTCTAATAAACTAAACCCTTAAAGGATTTAACAGGGTTAAGATGTTGGTTTAGTCTATGTTAAACCCAGTTCAAAGGGGGTTAACCTTTCACCAGGGTACAAATACAACAGATGGACGTGGGATGTGTCTAGGTGTGTGTGATTCACCATGGTCTTGGATCACGTGTTGGACTCGTGATCGACAGCTATTTCCCTCCCAGAAGAGAGCTCAGCGCTCATATATGACCGATCTATGGGTAATGCTGTGACCTTACACGCAAACACACACCCAACTCCCCGCCCACGAGAGCTGGAGTAACGACTCGCAGTGCAGCGATACTGACATTATTTCAGCCCCTGTGCGAGATTCGAACCCGGACCGCCGTAGTGGCGGCCGCGATCGCTACCACTGCGCCATGGAGTCGTGTATGTGTGCGTATGTGTATCTGTGTGTGTAAACATACAATTAGTTTCCTTGATGATGCTCAGTCGATTACCTCCAAGGTTCTTTCGCTTCATATCCCAACAACAACAGCCCCACTTAGTTAATCTCTCACAATAAGAGATCCTGGCTGATGACCCTCATCCCGAAGTAATATCCTTCTCCTGTTGACGTGGTGCCCCGTTGTTGGCTAACGCGATGATGACAATTCTGTTAACGTCGCGAACTAACCCCCCCGCCCCCTCTATCAAGAGGCTAGTTCGGTGCCCCTTACAGAGGACTTTGTAGCGAGGAAATGAATGAACCATACCCTTGGTCCAACTCGCTGGAGGCAAAGTTCGAACTGCTATCATCTCGACCTTTTATCGCAGGCAGCGACGCTCTAAACAGCTCGGTTAGTTAGCGTTCTTCTACAGACTAATATACGGTTGTCAATCAAATCTATGTTGTGTCTATCAATTTAACTTTGTTGATGAACAGGAAATTAAATCGTAGACTAAATATTGTGTCACAAGGTAAATTCATTTTCTGAGATCGTTACAACCGTTACATCTGCGTGAGATGTTTGAATGTTATTCAAATATAATTAAAAGCAGGCAGCTCTTGAGTAGTCTTATTTCTTGGAAGCAACTCGGCGAGCTGTTTTTAAATAAGGAATAAGTTTTGTTATGTTGATTGCCTTTAAATTATTTGACCTGAAAAGGTGTGCTCAAATGTTGAACGACTAATGTTACATTCCGTTTTCTGTTCAACGGTTCTCCCTTTTTCATATTCACTGCTTGAGCATACAAAAGAAAAGAAAAAGAAAAAAAAACATGAAAATAATAAATAGACAAATAAATATATATATATATATATATATATATATATATATATATATATATATATATATATATATATATATATATATAATGCAAGATTCCTCATTAACTACAGTATGCTTCTGTATATTACTTATTACTCAAACTAATTAACGCTTCGTAACCACGTAATGAAGACTAAATATGATTTATATACAGCATAAGAATACGTGTTACCCATTGTTCTTTTATATAACTTCAAACATGTGTCGTAAGATCCGAGAATCTGGTCAAAACGCGGTCATAAGATACATTTCAAGGATTTTGGTGACACCCCTTACGGACCAGAGACACACAACAATCCTCCGCGAAAAAAAAAAAAAAAAAAATCTGTTGAGCTCTTTAAAATCTCTTTTTCTCTCTTGCACCTTGCCTCTCCACCTCTTCGGTGCGATATTGTCCCCCCAAGGAGAGAAAGAGAGCACCACTAATTGCCAAGGAAGCGTTCTTCACATAATAAGGCTTTCAACATGGCGACGTCCGCATTCGCTGCTCCCCGCCAATCGATCTTATTCAAAACAAGACCCCAGACCCGGAAGTACAATAATCTCAATTGACAAAGAACCTGCTACGGTCTCAAACGAACAATAAAAACCGTCTGCCGCTGCACAAAATACGATTGAAAAATTGGCGTCACGGTATTGATGGGATCAGAGATCTTCGGCGCGAGATCGCGGAGCGTCGAGAGACTGAATTCACAACCAAGATCGGCGGGTTGCTTATCGGCACCTCGGAGCAACCGTTCGACTCCCTCCCTCGGGTGGTTAGTCGTCTTCAGCTCAGATAATTTGCCCCTCCTATTCCTCTTCCTCTTCCTACTCCTCTTCTGCCTCTTCTTCCTCCTCCTCTTCTTCTTCCTCCTCCTCTTTCGCCTCTCCCTCCTACTCCTCTTCCGCCTCTTCTTCTTCCTCCTGTTCCTCCTACTCCTCTTCCGTCTCCTCCTCCTCTCCCGCCTCCTCTTCTTCCTCCTATTCCTCCTCCTCTTCCTCCTCCTCCTCTTCCGCCTCTTCCTCTTCCTCCTCTTCCGTCTCCATCTCTTCCCTCTCCTCTTGCTCCTCCTCCTCCTCCTCCGTTCTTTCTCCTACTCCATCACCCCATTTTCTTCCATCCTTTTTCGTCTCTGCTTTCTATTCTTTGGTACTGTCTATTCCACTTATGGAGAATTGAAGTTTTATGCACCCCATACGGACCAGAGTCACGCAGCATTCTTTAATGGCTGGAGACTAACCTTCACTAGAAAAAGGAAAGGTGACAATACTTTAACTTTTCATCCTAATATTCTTCTTCCTCCCATCCCGTCTCCTCCTCCTCCCCCCTTCCTTCTCCTCCTTTTCCTTTTCCTCCTCCTCCTCCTCCTCCTCCTCCTCCCCTTTTCCTTCTCGCCTTCCCCTTCCTTCTCCTCCTCCTCCCTTTCCTTCTCCTCTTCTCTCTCTTTCTCTTCCTCCTCCTCCTCCCTCTCTTTTTCTCCCTCCTCCTCCTCCTCCTCTTCCTACTCACCTCATCTTCTTTGTCTTCTCCCTTTCACCGAAACTGTGACGTGGGGTATTAGATTTGTGCAGACGGAATACATTTCATCCGAAACATAAACACGACACAGACCAATCGCAATATGACTAACGTGTTTATTTCAGCCTCTCGTAAGCCCTCTACCATCCCCACCCCCTCTCCCCCGCCTTGATCCGTAAGAGGCAAAGCAACGCCTCCGCATAGGCCCCAAACCGGAAACGCCAAAATCATTTCCTCCATCTTTTTCTTTCGAAATACCAAGAAACCGAAATCAACTCGACATCAAATTCGAAGAATAGGAAACTTACATTTGTCTGAGCTCGACTCGCAAATCAAGACATTTTTATTATTTTTCACTAGAATTATTATATTTTTTCTTTGTCTTTTCTAGAATATGATGCATGCACTGAAACACAACACTGTATTACACTAGGGTGTTAACCTTTCACCAACAAGCTCCATTCAACTAACGAGAACAAGAGGCGAAGAAAACTTCCGTGACCTTGAGTGACCTCGATGCAGTACTTCTGACCTTGCTTTCGAGTCTCCTGGCCAACACGAGAGTACATCTGAGCACTCCACTTGAAAGGACATGACCACCGACGCCTATATGAACATTGTAATAAAACTTCACATTTTACTCCCAGGAAGTGGGAAGTGAGAAACCCCATTCAGTTTTTTTCTTTTCCGATGTTTGGGTCGCCTTCCCGCCTGGCCAGGACTCCCGGGAACCAACGCACAGTCCCGGGAATCGAACTAACGACCACCCGCTCGCGAGTTCGACCCGCTGTCCAGGGCTACCGCGCGTCTCCGTTGAATAAAAATATTTGGTGATGGAACAAAACCTATCCCGTTTCTCACGAGAGGCTACTACCTTCGCATTCGGAGCGAAGGAAGATCTAGCCGAGCAATCGTGGGAGCTTCGTTTCTTTCATGCAAATGTTTCCCTCTCCTTCTGTACCATTTGCTTGCTTGCTTGCGTGCATACTGACTCCGCGCGACGTCGATATAAGGCAGGGCTGGGCAAAGCACCCCCTTTCCCCCCAAAAAAAAATAAAAAAATAAAAGTGAGTTCCTTCTTCTCTATGCTCTGGCTGCAAGACTACGTGAAGGAGAATTTGATGATGTAGGCAAGAAGAGGCCGACGATGGCGTGGGGAGGAAATATAGTAACGAGGGTCGGGGAAGGGCAGGATACTAGGAACCTAGTTTATGGTCCTATCAGGCGGTCGTGGTAGTGGTAGGGTCCTCAGTCATCCGTACTGAGAGCCATATCCACCCAGAACCTCTTCTCTTACCCACTTCTTTGTACCTTCCCTTTCCCCGTTGCTTCCGCAAGGTAGAACATTTCCCTTTGTATTTTACCCTCTCATTCGTCATCTCCCGATTCCATCAGTCATTTTCATACCCTATTCTATCATTCTACTAAAGTCCAAATCCTTCTTCTGCCTCTGCTTCTGTCGTCTATCATGGATGCAGCCCTCCTCCTACCGTAATTCTTTCGTCCAAATCCGTTTCTTCTTATTCTCCAACTTCTCCTTCGTCTTCTTCCGTCCCAAATCACTAACTTAGCCTTTCCCAGTCCCCCCCCAGTTACTGTTATCCCCCTAACAATACACAAACAATACACAATCACACACACACACACACACACAATAACACACATGCGCGTGCCAACCCTTTCACCCCATTCTCGTTAGTGTTTTCAAAAGCCAATGAACTCTTTTTCATAATATCTATCTTGACAATATTGCACGATCTTCAAAGCAAGGAACCAGATCTTATGAAAAATTCCACGAGAAGCGACCACTTTTTTCCATATAAGGAATGGAATACAAGATTACGTTTGCGTGATCCTTTCAAGTTGGATTGTATTCCCTTTATTTGATGTAAATATCAGGAGAGCGATGTTCAAACACCTTTCACATATTCAGGTCAAATCAGAGTAACGTGATGTAGTAGGACATAAGTAAAATTAAAACTTATAACCCACTTTCAGAGAAAAATTAAACTCAGAAGTTTAGTAATCCATATATTTCGACCACTAACTGAGGTCCTCTGTATTTATCCTCTGAAAATGACCACAGTTAGTGGTCGAAATATAAGGATTAATTAATTTCCGAGTTTAATTTTTCTCTGAAAGTGGGTTACAAGTTTGAATTAAGTCAAATATTGAAAAAAAGAACCGTTCCTTGTACTTTGACCCATTGTGTTCGTCGTGTCTGGTGTCAGTATCCTAGTGATATTTGGTACCAATGGTGATTTCATTGTGTTCATCTTAATGGTTTATGAAAATGGTGATTACTAAAAGAAATGAAGATAGCCGACGAACGCAGTGCGATAGAAAAGACGTTTCTCATTTGTTTTGTTGTTCGTCTGACAACGATGGTGATGGTTGATGAAGCAGTGAATGTATGTTATGGACTGAAGAAGGGACGATTGTGTTGGCAAAGGTGGGAAAAGGAGATTATAAAAAAAAAAAAAAAAAAAAAAAAATCCTCAAAGCTACTGCCAGCACCGAAATACCTGTGTGTGTTAGATAAATTCTACCTTGCTGAGAAAGCGTCACTCACAACTATCCTCCTAAATGCAATAGTTTCCCAAACCTTTGATCATTCACCAGTTGAAAATTCGTGTGCGTGTGGGCGGGTCATGATGTGATTCTGTGTGGTTAGCGTTGCTGTTTTATAAAAGAATAATATGCAACACTCCAATTGCAAGAATTCTATCGGAAGGAAATGCTTTGTTCGCAGTTGGATCCGAGGAAACGGTGACGGAAATAAAGACGCTGGAGTAAGGTTCTGAGAAAAACGACAGCGAGTGAAAAGAGAGAGAAATCACTACATAAAAATGCGCTCATATCTCGTTGGTGATACTCGGATCGGTAGGAGGAAAAAAAATATATAAACAGCAGAGGAAGCAAGTAAACGAAAAGAATGACAAGCTTAACATTGGCAAAATGTCCACAAAATTTCCGGGAGATAGAGGTATGAGGAATGGAGAGGCAGTGAGGGAAACGACCACACATCGCCTGAAAGTATGACAGTCAAGCCGGGAGTGAAGTAGAACATAAGAATTGAGGAGACTGCAAGAGACCATAAGGCCTACTTTAAGCAGTTTCATGTTCCATACCACCTGCCATCCCTATCCATAAATTTACATAATCTACTCTTAGAACAAACTATTGTTTTAGCGCTAACTACATGGCTACTAAATCTATTCCATTCGCTGGTAAACTAGTTCTTGCCTATTTCCTTCTTAAAATTAAATTTGTCCAATTTAAACTCACTACTACGAGTCCTGCTCTGCTGTATTAATATGATGACCATTCCTGCATCACTCATGTTAAAGCCCCTGACCCATTCGAATACCTCTATTAGATCACTCCACACTCTTCGTCCTTCCAGAGTAAGTTAAGGTGGGTAAGCCTATTTGCAAGAGTGAGAAAATAAAAGAGGAATACAAATGGTCGTTAATGAAGTGTCTGAAAGCGTCCAGAAGCAATAAATGAATAAAATCACAAAGTAAATCACCAGAGCATTGTCCCTAAAGGATATCAATGTTTAATAACCAAAATGACTCTGTTGTGTTTACTTGGAAAAGACATACCCACAGGGTTTAAAACACCGAGAGTAAAAAGTTGTATACACTAATGAAGAACAGGCGATCCCTTTTTAACAATGTCTCAATAGGAGAGATTGAAAAACTGAGTCTGGGTAATTCTGAAAGACATTAGGTTAGGGGTGGGGAACCTTTTTAGGTGCGGGTGCCGAAATCAGCCAATTTTTTTTATACAAATTTTCTTGCGTGCCGATTGAGGAAAATCATAGGCCTTAAGTACAAATACGTGACCCTTCTCTTAACCTCGTGGTGCCCCTGACCATTGCCCAGCGCAGCATGCGGTTACCAATCGTCATACAAAAGAAGCTGGAGATCTATTAGTTGTCTTTGATTTAAAGGTGAGCTCTGGTTTTCGCGTACTAGGAAAAAAGTCGTTAAAATATAATGGTAGCATTGAACATTCCTTGTAATATTGTATATTTATTATTGTATATTGATTATGCATTTAAACTGATGTCCTATGTATCATTAAATATGAGAACCAAGCGTTCATACCAACCCCGCTTCTGTGATTTTCCCACAAAATCTGAGTTTGGTGGCGTGGCTTGGCGTCAAAAGCAGTCTTGGTTCTGCCTCGAAAGAGGTCACACGCTAGTCTCTGTTGTGCTGATTAATTTAGATATTCCATTCAAATTCGTCCCATTAGCCAAGGGTTTAGCACGCGTGCCAAAGGTTCCCCATCCCTGCACGAGGTTTTCTCTAACCTAACCCCATTCAATAGCAAATGTCTAAGATCAATTGTTCTCCTCTGTAGCGCTCCTTCTAGAATGATGGTACCCAGACTAAGAGGACTTGTATATAAATGCCAAGCGGTCTCGTCAGGATATGAGACTGGGATTACACATACTTTGAGACCTTTATCCAGAAATCTATCGGAACTCTAAGGATAACTAACCTCAAGCAGCCTCGTGATCGAAATAAGCCCAGAATAGAAAAGATAAAATTTGATAACTGAAGCTCAGAGAGACTGATCCAATCAGGACGGAGACGCCGCGGGGGCACGATCATCCCACGGATGCAATCAGCTGCCCCCAGGTTTCCTCTGCGGGTTGTGCACGTGTGTGTGTGTGTGTGTGTGTGTGTGTGTGTGTGTGTGTGTGTGTGTGTGTGTGTGTGTGTGTGTGTAAAAAAGCGCTGAAGCAATTGGTTGTTTTAAGATAACTTCACGGATAGGGATGACAGGTGGTAAGGGACATGGAACTGCCTAGTGTAGGCCTTATGGTCTCTTTCATTCTTCTCCATTCTCATGTTCTTGTGTGTGTGTGTGTGTGTGTGTGATTCACCATGGTCTTGAATCACGTGTTGGACTTGTGATCGACATTTACTTTCCCTCCCGGAAGAGATCTTAGAGCTCGTATATGACCGATCTATGGGTAATGCAGTGCCATTACACGCATATACACACACAACTCCCCGCCCACGAGTTGGAGTAACGACTCGGAGCGCAGCGATATTAAAATTATCTCAACACTGGGCGGGATTCGAATCTGGACCGCCGTAGTGGCGGCCGGGAACTCTACCAGTGCGCCGTCGAGTCGTGTGTGTATATTGTGTGTGTGAGAGAGAGCGAGAGAGAGTGTGTGTATTAGAGTGTATGGGTGTACGTCTATACTTTTCAATTTTTGTGATATGTCAAATGGAATGTGCGCGCGGTCTTTTGTACGGACGTACGCATCAAGTCTGTGGACATGAAAGGAGACGAGCAATATGCTGGTAAGATTCTTTCTAAAGGATTACCGAGGTAGAAAGTGTATAGGGTGACGATAGTGGTGATGATGATGATGATGGTGAGAAAGAAGAGGAAGAAGTATAGTGTCAGTCCATGTAGAAGCTTGAAAGTAACTTAGAAGACAGTAAAAAAAGATGGAACGTGTAAAAAAAAAAATATAATAATTTTATATATATATATATATATATATATATATGTGTGTGTGTGTGTGTGTGTGTGTGTGTGTGTGTGTGTGTGTGTGTGTGTGTGTGTGTGTGTGTGTGTGTGTTTATGTGTGCATAAAAAACCACTGGGAATTTTGGAACTTGGTCTGAACGTTTTCGTCTATTTTAAGACCTCCTCATGGAATACAAAGTGACAGATACAGCGATATATACTAAATAGATGGAGACATGAAAAGGAGCAAGGTCAGGTCACACAAGATACTCCATCACACCAAGTTGGGAAAAACACCACCAATGAAGAAATGTCAATATGTGGACATTTGCTCCCACAAGAATTATCACTGCAAAGACTGGGTATTCCTTGCAGCTGAAGTATATTAAACAATTTTCTTAATTATAAATTTATCGAGTTTGTAACTTTATTTTTAAGAAAACTGTTGAACGTACTACAACTCCAAGGGATTCCCAGTCTGCACAGTGATAATTCTTCCGTGATCAAATGTCTACACATTGACATTTCTTCACAGATGTTTTTTTCCCGACTTTTGTGGTGGAGTATCTTGTGTGACCTGACCTTACTCCTTTTCATGTCCACATCTATTCAGTATATGCATCGCTGTCTCTGTCACTTTGTATTTCCTGAGGATCTCTTGAAATAGACGAAAACGTTTGAACTAAGTTTCATATTTCCCATTGGTTTTTCTACAATTTTATTTCCACGTGTGTATATATATATATATATATTATATATATTATATATATATATATATATATATACACTAAAACCCACTGTTGATTGGATTTAAGAAAAGAAAGGAAATAACGATTTCCGTATATTTCGATCACTTGCTGTGATCCTCTTAAGCGGAATACAAAGACAAGAGAAAACACATATCTTATATACAGAGGAGTGAGGGAACATGGACATGTCATCAGGTAGCGTCTATATTGCTGCGCGGGCTTTGTGGCAAGTCGTCCGCTTTTACTAGAGAAGGAAGTAATATGCTAACTGCCAAGGTGGTTATATAGTCAGGTGACCATTGTCCTTTTGAAATGTTAAGATTAAAGTATTGTTTAAGGAAAATTCAATGATTTTCCTTTTGTAACTACATTTTGATTTGAAAACTATTTTTGCCTCGTCCAAATTTATGCGGTGATTATTGTTGGCGACGTGTTGAAATACCGCGGAGTTCTATTGTGCCTATTTTACTGAGTTTTTATGTTCTTTTATTCTTGTTTTCAATTCTCTACCCGTTTGTCCCCAATACATCACCAGTGATATGTATATATATATATATATATATATATATATATATATATATATATATATATATATATATATACATATGTGTGTGTGTGTGTGTGCGTGTGTAAAAGAGTTGTGTTAATATTGGATGGGGGACTGCATGACAATCTCACTCAATATTGCATTAGGCCACGCTCACCTACGTTTCCCCAACCAATCACAGTGGGCCTGCCCACGGTCACCTCTCCGACAAAATAGTTCATATTTTGTGTTCACTGGTCACCAAGTTGATTTATGTCTCAGGTTCGATTAATCTTAATCCAGTTCAGCTTCTAGAAGAGCTTAACCCCTTAAATACAGCGACGGACATTTTAAGGATTATTCAGGGTAAGAACATAAGCTTTTATGTCTCAAAGGAAGCTTAATTCCTGCTCAAAATGGATCTCGATCCCTTTCAGATCAAAGTCTCTTTTTTTAACTATACGAAAATCGCCTCTACGGAGGAAATTAATTTACTTGTACGAGCGTCACTGCATTGAAGAGACGACGTTCAAGACGCTGTTTGCAAACCTCCCATGTCATACGTTCTTGAGAAACGAATGATCCAATTAGCTGTTTGTCAATGATCTCCGCATTAGACGCGGGTTGGTAATTAGGTTCTATTGTTCCTTGTGGATTACCTCGTTGCGAAGCACTGCGCTCTCCGATGTTCTTCTCTTCGTAAACTCTAGATTTTCGGTAAATATAATGTTTTTCCATTGATAGAGGAGTTATATGGGGGAAAATATGTCCTGAGGACTCCTCGCCGAAGATGATCTCACAATTGTTTACTACTTAGCTGGGAGAACTTAATTGTTGTCGATGATGACGTGATCAGGGTGACCAGATTTAGCAGAATTATGCAAAATCTAGCATATTTTCCCTATAGAAAATATAACAGAGACCGAACGTATTATGAGGAACTAATTATTTTAGCATTACTTTGTGTCAATTTAGCATAAATTTCAGTTGCTGTCTAGCATATTCCACCTTGAGACATCTGGCAACCCTGGACGTGATATGGTGGTGGTGGTTGATATGCGCGTTGGTGACTGTACATGCCGAGCACGACACACACACACACTGTAGAGTCCGCAATCTGGGCATTGATTACACGTCATTAAACGGCTGTAGTCCGTGATGGTGTCATGCCTGCTCCTCTATGTCATTGAAAAAATTCGGTTTATGAAGAAAAAAGGTGTGAACTGATTTACCAAGAGAGTGGTTAAAGAATGGAATAGACTTAGTAACCACGTGGTGAGCGCTGAAACAATTGGTTGTTCTAAGAGAAGATGAGATACCTTTATGGATAGGGATGAAAAGTGGTACGGGGCATGGAACTTCCTAGTGTAGGCCTTATGGTCTCTTGCAGTCTTTTCCATTCTTATGTTCTTACAACAACAGCGAAGGGTTGTCCACAAGGATAGAAGCGCTGGTATTGCCCCAGTCACACCAAGCTTACGACCTGTTTCCGACCACCTCCTTCGACGGATGGTGGCACTTTTGTTTCTCTCATGGTTAGCGCCAGGTGGCTGTTTCATATCCATCTTCATGACGGGGGAGGAGGAGGGGGGAGATTAATTCCAATTGTATCATTGTCCTGAATACTTTTTATAAACAGGGGAACAGCACAAATCAACCTGGTCGCCGGTGGTCGGAAACAGGTTGTAAGCTTGGTGTGACTGGACCTTAAGCTACCGCCCATGACAACAACAACTTCCTTCATGTCAGAGATGCGTCCGTGGAGATGATCCCCTGAATCATACAATTTTTATTTTTTCCTACATTGTTTTATTTCTTTTCATACAGGATGATATAAAACCCTCACCGTGCCAGGAAGAGATTACAATTCCAGGAAGTGTTGATTTACAT
Organism: Oratosquilla oratoria; assembly: GCF_046742065.1. Taxonomy (NCBI): domain Eukaryota; kingdom Metazoa; phylum Arthropoda; class Malacostraca; order Stomatopoda; family Squillidae; genus Oratosquilla; species Oratosquilla oratoria. The sequence goes on along the minus strand of NC_134785.1, from coordinate 70,378,073 downwards.
TTCCAACAGAGCTCTTAATGCCTTTCCTTCAGGTTTTGGTAAAATTAGGCACCATTAACGATATTCCTCAATAGTAGGTGGTACGTCACCACCTAAAATGTTGTCAATAAGTCGAATTTCCTCGAACCACTTGTTTGCGATTGCCATCCTGTTCTGGCGCCAACAGTGTTACAACTTTGCAAAAGATTCTGATCAGACGTCTTGTTAGCATCGACGTTTAGATCCAGAACAGAAGCTTCACGGTTTCGAAAACCCGTTGAACCTCGGATTACGAACGCCCCATTTAACGAACAAATCGGTTAACGAACAAGTTTTGTGAACAATTTTTGTCTCCGTTAACGAACGATACTTCAGGGTACGAACATGCACATACGCCAGTTCACACAATCCCACCAGCTCAGAAGTGCTTTGGCACATTTGCCCCATAACTGTTTCGGTTAACGAACGTTTCGGTTTAAGAGCGGAGTCATGGGACGGATTAAGTTCGTTATCCGCGGTTCCACTATATTTACAGTGAAATAATCTTCCTGCACATTTCTCCATACCTATGCTGTACCAGTTGCAACATAAAAACATAAGAATTAAGGAGACTGGAAGAGACCATAAGGCCTACAGTAGACACTTCTATATCTCTTACCACCGGTCATCTCTTTCCATAAAGTAATTTCATCTTCTCTTAATACAACCAATTATTTCAGCGCTCACTACATATTCACTAAATCTATTCCATTCGTTAATCACTCTAAACTTGTTCTTGCCTATTTCTTTTTCAAATCTAGATTTACCCAATAGAAATCCATTACTGCGAGTCCTGCTTTGCTGTCTAAATGTAATGACCTTGTCTGCATCACCTTTGTTAAAGCCCTTGATCCATTTGAATACCTCTATTAGATTACACCGGACTACGTCTTTCCTGATAATGTAATAGCCTTGGCTTTCCTACCTGCAGACTGAATGACGTCAAGTCGTCTGTCGCAACGCGGGAATGTTCGTCTTGTCTTTAATGCGTTCAGCTTCTCTTTTTCATGCGTAGCTGGAAACCAATCCAACGGTCTCATGACATTTCTGTCTCAATGCTTAAGTAATGTTTATAATAATAACAATATAGTGCAGTTGTTCTTATCCTTTTTCAGTGCCCTTAGTATCCCTTGATATCTCAGAAAATGTTCTCGAACCCCCATCCAATACAAACACAGTGCTAACATACGAAAAGGATAAGTGATATGAAGCTTGCTTTGCTTTCACTTTGTAAATATACGGTGCCATTGCACTGGCTGTCATGTCTAGTATCCCTAGGTTTAATGTTTCGTACCCTAGGTTAAGAACTATTGATCTAGTGCAGGGGTTCCCAAAGTGGGTTCCGCGGAACCCTTGGGTTCCGTGAAGCTAGGCCAGGGGTTCCGTAGCTCGTAAGCTAAAGTTCACCAGACATGCAAAGAGTGTTGCACTGATGAGCGCACATCAGAGCTTTAACTTTGGAAACATGATACTTCCTTATATTTTCCATTCAAATACCTCATCTCCTTAACTTGAGGAAATTTTTATTTAAAAATATGATTAAAAGGCAGTAGACTTCTTCATTTTTCAATATAGTATGTTTTATTTTGGGTTCCATTATTATTATTATTATTTTTTTTTTATTTTTTTTTTTTTTTTTTTTTTTTTTTTAATAATAATGTCATAGGGTTCCGCAACAAAAAAAGTTTGGGAACCACTGATCTAGTGTATTTGCGGACAACTATCACCGTGACATTCCCCCCTTCTACCGGGACGGAAAGCCGAGTCATGTGACATTCGTAAGAGATTGCAGATGATTCAAAGTAGGGATCATCTCGGTCATGCCAACAGCTGATTGGTCCGCAGGAAAGTGGGCGTGGTCTACAGTGATATCGACGTGAAATGCGAGGAAACGAGAACGGGACGAAGACTTGGAGTGGATGAGAGAGAGAATGGGAAGAGGGGAAGGGTGGTCAAAGGGGTGAGGTGGGAGGGGAAGGGGGAAAAGCCGGGGGGGGGGGAGGAGGGAAAGGTGAAAACAAAGAAAAGTGTGCTCCAACTCTTTCCACGCGAGTTGCAACGACTCCCAAGTCAACATAGTTATGGTTTCATAAATATATATATATATATATATATATATATATATATATATATATATATCTACATATACATATATATCTATATATATATATATGTATATATATATATATATATAGATATATATATATATATATATATATATTACCCTTTTTGGCGGGGTGTGATTTGAGAGAACAATGACGTGGATCCACACGAACATAAACGGTGCGTGTCGCCAGGCGATTTTATTAATCTGATGGGGGACCCTACAGTAGCCAAAGTAGACTAATAAATAAATAAATAGAAAAAATAAATGAATAATAGCTGTCTCCCGACGATTCTATCCATTTGCGGAAGACCATAAGTAGCCATTTTTATATTTCTTAATTAAATTGTATTTAATTTCAGCCCAATTCCGCTTCACACCAAATTCGATCCTTGTCCAAGGTTGCGAATTGGAATATCTAGAAAAGCGCTTCACGACAGTATTCTAGATTTCACTAAGAGCGTTTCAACAATGTGTCTTACATTTGTGGAGGTTTAATTTCTCTTAGAGAGAGAGAGAGAGAGAGAGAGAGAGAGAGAGAGAGAGAGAGAGAGAGAGAGAGAGAGAGGAGAGAAAGGAGAGGGAGGAGAAGAGAGAGACAGGAGGAGAGAGAGAGGGGGAAGAGAGAGGAGAGAGATGGATAAAGAGAAAGAGAGAGAGAGGGTTTCTCTATACAAGACCCAAATGTGCCACTTGCAGATTCGGGAAAAGGAAATATTGTCACCGAAGTCGTTTTCTATTCGTTCGAACTCACAACAGTTGTCGAAAATCTGTCTCTGCTGTGAAATGGAGGAAGGAGAGTCCCGACGCCGGACAAAATATTCGGGGGGAAATGCCCGAGTCCATACACCAGAGGGTGGACAATTTCACCAAAGGAATTGCGAAAAGAGAGAGAGGGAGGAAGACGGAGAGAGAGGGAGAGGGAGAGGGAGAGAGAGGGAGAGAGAGAGAGTGAGAGGAATAGAGAGAGTGTGGAAGAGAGAGAGAGAGTGTGGAAGAGAGAGAGAGAGAGAGAGAGAGGAAGAGAGAGAGGAAGAGAGAGAGGGGGAAGAGAGAGAGAGAGGGGAGGGGAGATTTGGGAGGAGAAAGACAGGCGAAGATAGGAGCAGAGAGAGACGAGGAAGATCAAAGGAAAGAGTAGGAGGAAGATTTGGGGAAGGGAGGGAGGAAGGGAGGGGGGGAAGAGAACTGTGGGAGGAAATGCAGATGGAAGAAGAGCAACGAAGGGAAAAGAGAGGAGGAGGAAGAAGTGGGGAAGGAAAGAGGGAAGAAGAAAATAAAAATTGATGAAGCGGAAGATGTGTGAAGAAGGTGGAGGTCAACAAGAAGGGGGAATACTCTTGATATAGATAAATAGATAGTGAGAGAGACGATGAACGAAAATCAAATGAAATAATGAAATGAAAACAAAATGAAATGAAAGACTGACAAAAAGAAATTAGAAACAAGAAAAAATAACAAAGAAAACCAAACCAGAAAAAATATATACATAAAACAATAGCAATATAAACAAACGAATAAAATATTTTACTCTTTACTTTTAGCTGCCGTCAAACGATTGTATTCGCGTGGAGAAAATCCTCCCCCGCCCCCCTGAGGCGCTGCCAGGTGATTCATGTGTTGCTAGATTGGATGGAGCCAAAGAAGAAGAGGATTTCAAAAGATTTCCTGACTGAAATGAACTGAAGAAAATGAACTGAGGTATTCCCGAAGAACAATGAGAGAGAGAGAGAGAGAGAGAGAGAGAGAGAGAGAGAAAGAGAGAGAGGGAGAGAGATAGAATGAGAACATAAGAATGGAGGAGATCACAAGAGATCATAAGGACAAACACCAGGCAGTTCCATGTCCCTTGCCTGCATCACTCTTATTAAAGCCCGAGAGAGAGAAAGGCCAAACACTAGGCAGTTCCATGTCCCTTGCCTGCATCACTCTTGTTAAAGCCAGAGGGAGAGAGAGAGATTGAGAGAGAGAGAGGGGGGGAATAAAACCCCAGCCAATCAGATTGCATGACGTCAAAACAACCTTAAGGTGGAACGAGTCACCTGACGGGGTGGTCCAGCAAGGTGTCCAGATCAAAACGTTTTTGCGAATATCGACCTTATGCTCTCCTGCACGAAGGTCTGTATTAAGACAACACTGAGATTTATCCCTCGATTAATGACGCTATACGTCCAGATTACTTACCAAGCAATAGCCAAATCTTCGACTCGAAACTTCAATTGATGAACGATTTTTTTTTTCTACAATACGTAAATTATATTGGAAGGTCATCATTTTTATTTCGGTTCTCTTTCGGAATTTCGGAAGATGAAAGAGAGGAAGAGACTAGGGAAGTGGGAAGAGAGGAAGAGAGAAAAAGAGAGTAGAATGGAACCAATTTCAGGGGGCTCCTGCAAAACGGTCACATCAGGTCAGTATTGATTTCGGTCACCGTAATGTAACGACGAGAAACGACCTTGCTTCGGTCTCTTTATTTCTTTAAAATCCGTGAAAACAGAAAAATTGTAAGTTATAGCCTCAGAAAACACACACACACACACACACACACACACACACACACATATATATATATATATACTATAATAAAGTAGTAGCCTCTGTCTGTTTGTTTGTTTGATCACGAACTCCCTTTAGGGTTTTGCAGATAGACCCCCATAACCATATATA
>NC_134785.1:70348284-70363284 GCF_046742065.1 Oratosquilla oratoria | reverse complement strand
TAACCCGCTGGGGTGGCAGAGTTCGAACTGCCGTCATCTCGACCTCCGCCGCAAGTACTGGTGCTCTAACCCGCTCGACCAGCGCGCTTCCAATAATAATAAGAACGAGAAGAAGAAGAAAAAGAAGAAGAAGAAGAAGAAGAAGAACAACGACAATAATAATAATAATAATGATAATAATAATGATAATGATGATGACAATGGGCTCAAGAACGGTGGCCCTCGTAACCAGCGCTTCTATCCTTGGGGTCAATATCCCACCAAGAGTATTAGTAATATTTCTCGTAACATTCACAGAAAAAACTGTAGTAGTTGTAGTAATAGTACTGTAGTGCTAATAGACAATCTTATTCTATGGCCCCTCTGTCACAAGGAAGATGGTGAATAGCTTATACCTGGAGGCGCTGAGTAGCTGCGGCCGAAGCCGTCAACTTTGCCCTATTATGCGCTTGAACTGCTGAGGCAATTAACGGTCACAGCTGGGGATTCGAACCCATAAATATGGGAATGCGAGACCAGCAGGTTTCCGATGACGCCACAAAAACTCAAGGATTGAGGTGATTCACAGGAGGCTAAGACGGTGCCCCTTCCAGAGGCCTTTGTGGCGTGGAATTTAATGAAACATTACCTTGGTTCAGCTTCGCCGGTGGCAGGGTTCGAACCGCCATATCCGTCGTAAGTAACGACGCTCTAACCCGCTCGGCCAGCGAGCTTCCACGATATGTGAAAGTGAGATGAGGGAATATGAGGAATGTTTACAAAATGCGGATCACGGTCCATTTATCCCCATTTAAGGTTTATATCGTGAGCGATGGGTCCAAGACTAAAGGCATTTTACGCTCGGGCGACCGAAGTAATGGCAGAGAAAAACGGCAACTACCAAACAGCAGCAGAGTGGCGCGGATGAGATGTAGACTTTCTTCTAACGTAAGCTCCCCTGTGCCTGAGAGGTACCAGGTCCCCTTATCTTAAACCAACACACATAAGGAGATCCGACTTTGAGCAGACAGTCTCTGGAGACCTGATTAATCAAAAGAAGCACCGTCTTCGCCTCCTAATAGGTGGGAGTTCGTAACGTTAAACCGTAGCGTAGTAGGTAAAAAAAAATAAAAGTGATGATAGTATCTGTGGTGATAAGCGCATCACTTGTCATTATTAAAGTTACTTTTAAAGTGGTTACCGACTCGTTTAAAATAGAATTTCTACTCTGCTATCATTGATTTCTGAAAACCAATTTCAAATCAATTTTGCGTTCATTGTGACATGAAAAATATCATCGGATGATATCACTTTTTTTTTTTTTAATTTGGCGTTCCTGATTCCTGGGCGTGATGATATATATTTTTTTTTTTTTTTTTAATGGCGAGGAAATATATTCAATCTTTTATCATCGTGCCTCTTTGGACCAGATTTATGTGGTATTCCTTTATGGTTATCGACAAATCTCCACTAAAATAAAAATGTTGATTACATTAAACCTTGACTATCTGTCCTTTTTACTACGTATAACGTAACTATACCCTTTTAACACACGTCACTCCATCTCTTTAGGTGTAATTTAGTCATGGAGGACAGAAACGCTGGTTATTAGCAACGAAATACAAATACTTCTATCATCATGATACACTGCTCTTCCCCTTATTTATTTTTTTTTTTTCTCCCCCAAGGTAAAGGGTCGCCAATGAAGATGGATGTTTTTTTTTCCAGTATCATGTAAGCACATTTTCCAATTCTTTCTTTCTTTCTTTTTCATTTGAAATATCTGTTTTTTTTCTATGGAATGGTTACGTTAGATTAGGTTATATAGTGATGAGAGTATAGTGATATAGCAAGTTCCACGTTATATATCCATGCTTGCGTGATTCTGGAATTTTACCCAAGAAGGATCTAACTCCCAACCCGTTCCTTGGCGACTGAAAAGGTTCACGTTAGCCTGAATAGAATAGCCTGGCGACAGACGACACAGAAAGACAAATACCACCCTGTATGCTAATCGAAAAAGGGTTTAAATACTTTATTCTGACTAACAATAAGCGATTTGATTCCCTTAGGCAAACCTCGCCCTGTTGAACGGGTTTCAGGTCGCGTCATTAACGAGTATTTCCACCTAAATGACTTCCTTATGTTCTGACTAGATCCTTTTATCCAGCTGAAGGCGAAGCATAAGTTATAAAAGGAGTTGATGCGGTGGTTCTTAACCTTGGATACCTGTATCCCAAAGGGATACGGAACTTTATTCGTGGGCGTACGAGACATGGTAGCCCCAGCGCAACGGTACTGTATATTTACCATGAGAAAACAAAGCAAAGTTTGTGTCACTGATCCTTTTCATATGTTTGCATTGTATTTGTATTGGACGGGGGTACGAGAACATTTTCTGAGATATCAAGGGGTACTAAGGGCACTGAAAAAAGGTTGAGAACGGCTAAGTTAATGTGTCCATTCCAATTTCAGTTTATGTTTATCAATGAATTGTATAATCAAGAACTGTTTCATGAGCATGACCAGGAGTTGTTATTCAGTATGGGACACAGCCTCGATTCTAAAAGGTCTTGTTTTTGGGATTGTAAACTTGTTTCTCTTCCTCTGTCGTTATCGACATGTTCCTTTCGCCTTTTCGACTCCTCCTAATTCTTCTAATCTTTCATTTCCTCCTCTCTTCTTCCCCGGCCGGAGGAAGCGAGGCTAGCAGGACACTCCCTCCTCTCTTACATTTTCCTATTTCACGCCCAATCTCTCCTCCAATCTCCTCCCCCATTCCATTATCTTGCAGTTCGGCAACTTCGCTTCGCATCGCTTCGCATCGCTTCGCATCGCCTCGCGAGCGGGACGAGGCGAATTCCCGCCTCCTGTATTGACGCCATTCCGGCCCGGGCAGGACGCTTCTTTGCGAATAATATACATACATACATACACACATAAATGCATACATGCATCCATACACACACACATACATTGATACATTCATACATACATGCATGCACACATACATGCATTCATACATACGTATATGCATGCGTACATATATTCATACATGTATTCATACATACGCACAAACATGCATGCATACAAACATACCTACATGCATACATACATACATATGTGCATACATACAAACATACCTACATGCATACATACATACATATGTGCATACATACAAACATGAATGTATGTACACATGCAAACATATATGCATGCATACATACATACATACGTGTATACATACAAATATGCATTATTCATACATACCTACTTGCGTGCATGCGCACATGATTACATACACACAAACATGCATAAACACACCTATACATACACGCAGTACACACACATACACTCAAAAGGAACAAATTGAAAAGACATGCTTGGAGGGTTGGAAAAAAATGCCGTTTTCTATACAGATGTGCAAACTCTTCGAATAATTTGATTATACACAAGCTGAAAACTCGGAACACTAGAACAATGTTGAAGAATGAGATGATACGATGGAGGGCGGTGATAATATGTAGTGAAGCGGAATACAAAGAATTCATGATATATACAGTACATCCGACCGATTAAAAACGGCGCTCGAAATGTCAACATTATTACGCTGGTGGGAGATTTCAATTGTGTAAAGGTGAAATTGGAAGTGGGAATTGGGTTGAAGTGAGAAATCATAGGACAATACACAGTTGAATGGTAATAACATAATGGCCAAATGGATGAAAGAATATACAAGACAAAGCTGAACATAACAAAAAAATCGACCCTCTTGCTCGACAGACATTTCGCTTGAGTTCTTATCGGGGGGGAGGGGTAATGGCTGTCGACGAGTCCAACACGTGATCCAAGACCATGGTGAATCTTACACAAACACACACACGCGCGCACGCACGCATATTGGGAAACTTTACGTGTGTAATCTTTATCAATTTTTGGAACACGATCATGTGATCACCATTTCCTAGACCGTGGACTTTTGGTCACCATTGATCAGATCACTGTTATTTGTTCCTATTCACTCCGCTGGTTTTTGGGCCACTTGGTGTTCCATAACCGCTTTTGAAACGTCTCGCCATGTCTGTCTGTCCTGTGCCACCTCCTTCCATTCTCTTGGTTCCATTCTGCATATCTGCACATCTTCTTCAACGCATCTCCTCCAATCTTTTCTAGGTCGTCCAAGTGGTCGTCTTCCACGCACTCCACTATTGAGCACTTTCTTTGGCCATCTATCTTCTTGCATCTTTGCAACATGTCCTGCCCATTTCAATCTTTTTAATCTTATTACATTTTTAATATGGAGTTGTTTTGTTTGTTCTCGAATTTCCCCGTATCATTTGTCCATATGCCTTACGAATATCCCTCCACTGTTCCTCCGCTGTATGTTGTATATATATATATATATACTCAGAATTTGCAATCCGGGCCTGTGTACACGACAATCCCTAACGGGAGGAACGTTGTACTAATCAAGGATCCGTTCTCACACGTTGATTCCTTTGTCCTCTCTCTCCCCTTCCTCCATTCTCTCCTCTCATCTTTCTCCTCTTTATTCCTCTCATCTGTGCATCTTTCATCGCTCGATTTCCTTACTTTTTTTTCTTCTTCACTACGTTTCTGTCTGCATCTCATGAGCTATTTCTATGCATGAGAGTTCCCAAGGTGTTCCTAATAAAGACCAGTGTTGCTTATCAAAAAGCTTTCCCAATTTGAAAAAAAAAAAAAAATCTATTGACTTTTGTTCACATATTCATGGACCTCTCTAAATTCATTATATACAAGCCACTTCTCCCCTTTTTATTCGAAAAATATATTAAAATTTGTCGACATATTCATAGAATTTTCGAAAGTCATTATGAGCAAGACCCTTCTATTCTTTTCGAAAATCTATTGGATTTTGTATGTGCATTCATAGAATTTTATTATAAACCGTTGGCAGCACACCAAAGAAATTTGGCTTTGGATTCAATGTGATATGAAGAATCATGTTTGACACTTGTTCGTATACTTTGAATACTAACTTGATATTAGAGACACTGGGGGCATTGACTGCAAACCAAAGAAATTTGCTAAACACTTACTCGTACTTCTTTGAAAACTAACTTAATTTTTACTTAAAAATACGTAAAGAAACTTCTTTGGCCACCTGCCTTGTTATAAATTCCAGAATTTTGTCCTGTCGTACATATGTAAGATCAAAGAAGGGCTTCTGTGAGATGAATCTTAGAGCTCTGATCGTCTCCTCTTTTATCTAGAAAACTCATCCAACTCTAAGCTCTATCTAAAGGTTCAACCCCAATGGGTTGGCACTTGGTCTCCGGACTACTTTTCCTCGACTTCTATCACATAAAAGCTGACAACCAGCGACTGATCCTCTCGTCCTGCTAGCCGGTGACACATATACGATTCAACACTAATACAGAAGAGAGAAACGTTTCTTCTTGAAGAGATCCACGTGAAGCCCCGAAAATTTCTCATGGGTGCTGTGGAGATGTAAACTTCAGGTTCATGTGTGGGCAACCTTTGGCACGCGTGCAAAATTTGGCACAAGAACGATTTTTTTCGGGCACGCAAAATCAGAGCTCACATAAAACACACACACACACAATGTATATATATATATATATATATATATATATGCAGAAAGATCACTAAAAACGACACGTGATCCACAAATTTTGCTGGTAACCACTAAGGAAATCGGAAGAAAACAGAAATTCCCAAGCGCTTTCGTGTAATTCACATCTTCACGTACTCCCCTGAAAATGTGAATTACACGAAAGCGCTTGGGAATTTCTGTTTTCTTCCAATTTCCTTAGTGGTCACCAGAAAAAAAAATTATAACATATATATATATATATATATATATATATATATATATACATATTATATATATATATATATATATATATTATATATATATATATATATAATTTTTATGACCATTGGTAGCCACATGCTGCACTGGGCGGCGAATTGGGGCCCTAGCGAGGGGGCCCATACTCGCGTGTAGGCCTATCATTTATGTTACTCTGTTGGCACGTGAGAAAAAATTGTACCAAAGCTGACTGATTCTGGCACCTACCCTTAAAAAAGGTTCCCCACCCTTCTTCTAGTCAGTCGTAGCTATCCCTCTTCCTTCTAGTCCATCTTGGGTTCTTGGTGTACCCGAATTTAGCTGCTGAATCCAATACGGGCTTTGAGGGATCTTCTGCAATTTGAAGTTGTTCCTTATTATTCACAACATGGCATCTTCATTCTCGTTGTCCCGTTTTCTTCCTTGCTCAGCAGTTACGACGTAGCTCCAATAGATTTATATAAGAACATATGATCATAAGAATGGAGAAAACTACATGAGACCATAAGGCGTACACTAGGCAGTTCCAGCCCCTTACCACCTGTCATTCTTATCCGTTAAACCATTTAATCTTTTCATAAAACAACCAATTGTTTTAGTGCTCACTACATGGACACTTAGTCTATTTCATTCGTTAACCACTCTGTTGGTCAATCAGTTCCTGTCTAGTTCCTTCTTAAACGTAAATCTGTCCAATTTAAAGAGTGGTAGGGTGACGCAGATGAGATGTAGACTTTCTTGATGGTGTAAGCTCTCCTGAGCCTGAGAGGTACCAGGTCTCTTTCGAACCAAAACATACAAGGAGACTCGACTTCGAGCAGACAGTGTCTGGAGTTTTCGCAGTGACGACCGTACAAGGTTCAATAGTTGTCAATACAACCGAACCTGTCAGCAAGGTCGCAGAGATCATTACAATGAGTAACACAAACCCATCACATCCATAGCGCTTCCAAGTGATGAAGCCGTCAAGTGGAGGTTTGAAAAGAACGTCTTAGATGTTTAGAAAAAAAGACAAGGAATTTTAGTCAAAGAAAGAAGAAAAAAATGCGATGAAATACTATGGTCTTCTTTCGTATACGGTCGAGATCCAGTGGAATCTCTCAGGTATGTGGGGTCAGGGAACTAAATCAATACCATTCCAGGAAAGTATAATGAATACGTACGACTTTCGTGTAACTAAAACTTATGGATTACTGTTTAATGTTTTTCTTTTTTTTTATGGAATGGACAAAGTAAAGGCTTCGTGGATACGTACTAGAAAAAAATAGAAAAATTATCTTTCTAGGACAGGGTAGGAAGTGTGGATATTATTTGTATAGCTGCACCTTTGAGGTAAATATTAAAAATGCAAGGAATGAGATCAGGAGATATCACATGCAATTTATTCCTGTTGAGGGAATGTGGGTCGAAAAAGATTGTGCGATAAAAGGGCCAGGTTAAAATAGAAGAAAAAGGGGTAAATGGGAAAACACACATATACATACACACACACACATACATGCATACAGTACATAAACACATACATACATGCATACATACGTACGTACATACGTACATGCAAAATTCTTGCGCATGACTCTTCTTCCTATAAACAACGCTACTGGAATTGCGTTCACCAGCTGCCTTTATTTATCTTTTTTTTTTTTAGATATTCGATCAATTTCAGACTTATTATTTATTTTGAATGTTATTATAAACTTGAGTATGTGATGTTTCTTATGGTATTAGTACTCGTCGGAGAAAAAAAAATTGTTGGGAAAAAAATCCTGTTCATCCAAACACAAGCGAATATAATATTGCGACCCAACAGAATGGGATTATAAAACGAAAAATCCATTATTCAAAAGACAAAATACTGAGGATTATGTACAAGTTCAGAAAGCCATGTATAGAGACTATGAGCTTGTTAACGAAATGTTGAATGTCGAACAGAGTGAGCAGGAAATAAATAAATAATGAAAACAAAGACACGCATCGCACGTTTTGAAAAAAAAAAAAAAAAAAAAAAAACTCAATGATCGTTCACGTTTCACACGTATCGACTTTTCGCCGTGCGCCGTCCACGGCACGACGTCGTGCTCTCAAATAACCATGGGTGTCTATGGATACTTTCATACGTGGTCGTAGTGTCTGAAAGCGTCTATAGGCCCCCATGTTTATTTGAGAGCACGACGTCGTGTGGTGGACGGCGCACGGCGAAAAGTCGATACGTGTGAAACGAGTCATACTGCGTTAAAATGTTACCAAGAAAGCACAAATCCTTTGTAAAAAAAACCTACGAAAAACTACGCAAGAATAAATACCTTCGTACCTGATATAGCACAGGCGTCGAAAGCTCGTCAATAAACCTAGACAGTTATACGATTGACTAGGCAACGAGAGGATCAATAAAGATGGAATCAAGATGGGAATGTGCCATACGGGAAGGGAGCGTGGGTATATATAAAGACATACTCTCGAACCAATGTTTATATGGATATGCCGGGGAATTGAGAGTGTATCGCTTGGTAGAGTTACACGTAACATATAACAATAGTGAACATTCTCTCTTTCTCTCTCTCTATTCTCCATCTATCTGTCACTACATGTCTCTTTAGTTGTTCCTGTTTCTCTTTTTTTCCTTTTATCTTCTTCTCATCTCACTTTTCCTTCCTTTCTCGGTCTTTCCTTCTCTATTTACTCTCCTCTTTTGTTGTTTCATTAGCTTGTTTTAGTCTTCACTCTCACTCATCTCATCATCTCAGTCTCTCTCTTCTCATCTCACTGTTCCTCCCTTTCTGTGCCTTTCCTTTTCTCTTTACTCTCCTCTTTTGTTCTGTTTCATTAGCTTGCTTTCGTCTTCTCTCTCTCTCTCTCTTTCGGCGCTCCTTTCCTTTCCGTTCCCCCCTACCAATCCCCTCTTCTCTTCTCTTTTTCTCCGCCACTTTGCTTCCATGAGGCCTTCCCTTGGCCACTTGACCAACCAAAGTCAGACACTCTGACCCATCTTGACCCATCATGACTCATCATGACGGTGGCTCCACCCAGGGTCCCTTTCTTCATTTCCCCAAAACTTCCAGCCCTTCCATCTACTTTCCTTCTCGTCTAGTCTGTTTTCAGTCTTACAGTTTCTGTTTCTGTTGGCCTACGTTCCCGACAGGCACTCAAGCTTTCTCTGTTTACTAAAGAGTATCTGGACGGCTGTTCGTATTTCCAGGAAGTTTGGTTGTTTACTTGGTTAATGGACTTCCCTTTAGAGTCTCTGTTTTCCGTCTACCACTGGTGTACGGTAAATATTTCACCGGACTTCATGTACCATAGTACCGGACCCTCCACAGAGTCGGTCTATCAATGAAAAAGAAAGACCTGAACTTTGGCGGATGCAGGGATGACCCGTCATCCATGAGGAGCTGAGATGGGAGAGGTGGGGGGGGGGGCAGTGGGAGTGAAATGTGTGGGAATAGGTACGTGCCTCTGACTTGGCTACCTCACCTATAAGGGGGAAAAACTCATGCTATATAGGTAGACAGAATATATATATATATATATATATATATATGTATATATATGTATATATATATATGTATATATATATATATATATATATATATATATATATTGCTAATAAGAACACTGGTGCGTGTGTTCATGTATGCAAAATAGACCACTTTGTAAAAAAAAACTACCGAAGCAGAGCGCTTTCGTATATTACATCTTCAGTGCAAAAAGTGCATGATGTATTTTTTGTACTGGATGTAATATACGAAAGCGCTCTGCTTTGTTAGTTTCTTTTTTTCAAGTGGTCTACTTTGCATGTATATGTGTATATATATATATACATATATATATACATATATATATACATATATATATATATATATATATATATATATATATATGTATATATGTATGTATATATATACACACACACGGAAGTCCGCCGAATGACTGACTGACTGACTGGTTATCAACCACATAGTTACTGACTGGGCACAGTATCAGGTCAAACAGGTTCAAGTTATCATGATACAAATATCTAGTAGCAGCGATGTAATTCAAACAATCAGGCCCGATCCGTCGCGAAACTCTGATCCCTCTAAGCGTGTGTCCCAAGCGAGGTGGCGTTTGGAACTCAGGGGGACCCGAGTTCAAGTTTCGCGAAGGCCAGGCCTTAGTGTTAGGTTCCAGTTGGGGGTAGATGGGTTGAGGTCATCGACCTGTTGTGTAGTGCTGGAGGGCGGGAATGGGTGTGATGGGTGGGGCGGTGTGTGGGCGCTGTTGGTCACTCCCTTCATCATTATGTTTGTTTCCTTTTTTTTTTTTTTTCCTTAGTCGAAAAACGCTTGCAACACTGCTTCTGACCCAGGGCAGTGGACAGGATGCAGGGATGACCCGTCATCCAGGAGGTGCCAAGATAAGAGGGAGGGAGGAGGGTGGAGGGGAGTGGAATATATAGGAAATGGAATGGGTGGGAGTGGTTTCTATGCCTTTTTCTTTGTGGCTACCCCCCATGTAGGGGGAAAAAGCCTTTGGTATATGTATGTATGAAAAACGCTTACTTCTGGGCGACTCCCGGGAGAGATGGAGGCAGGACGATCTATTTTTAAGTCACCTTGGAGTCAAGGCACGTTCAGGGCATCTTTCCTTGCCCCTTTCCCATGTGGGGTGTGCAGAGTGGTTCCTGACTATGCTGCTCAGCGACCTGTACTTTTATCCCCACAGATTGACCAATCACGTGGAGGCTGTCATATTAGGCTTTTCAGAGGTCGCTTTCTCCTACTCTCACTCTCACTCTCACGGCCGTGAGTCTTTTGTCGGGTTAACAGAAAGAAAATTAATCGTGGAACTGCTTTTGCTGTCAGTCACTCAGTCGTTAAGAACATAAAAATGGAGGAGACTGCGAGAGACCATAAGGCCTACACCAGGCAGTTCCATGCCCCTTACCATTTGTCATTTCTATCGTTATCTCATCTTCTCTTTAAACAACCTATTGTTTTAGCGCTGACTAACTACATGGTTACTAAGTCTAGTCCATTCGTTTACTTCTCTGTTGGTAAACCATTTATTTCCCATTTCCTTCTGAAAACTAAATTTGGTTTGCATTTTCTCAAAACACGGGCACCATGGAATGATGACATACTAGAAGGCATAAGCTATGTCAAGCTCAGCATAAGCATAATCATAAGCTTTGACGCATGCGCTCTAGGCCTCCGAAATAAGACGACCTGAAGATAGGGTCACCCACTACAAAGCTTGCAGTGCAGTGTACGTCCCTGCGATGCGGTAATCCTTTTTGCTGTTTTTTTTCAGATGTTTATTCTACCTGCCGGTAGGTGATTTTATTCACCTGAATAAAAACCCTTCCCTTAACTCTTCCCACCGAAAAGGCTTGGGTAAGTGGCATTCATCACGCCCCCCCCCCAAAAAAAAAATATTAATAATAATAAATAAATGAATATATATATATATATAAACAAATAAAAATAAAATGAAATAAATAAATAAAATCAAAGTGCATTTTTCATAGAATAACTGAGTTATAGAACATCTTGAGTAAAAGAATAATAAAGTCAAGCATTCAAATAATATAAGACAATTTAAAGTGAGACCTGACAACGGGGAACCCATAGGCAGGACCCTACGTGTCGAGCTTTTAATCTATAAACTACAATTAGGTAAATATTTCATTTTATTTGTAATATCACCGTCAACCGCCAACCGCAACCGCAACCGCCACCAATGGCAGAGACGAAGGAGAAAGGAAGAGAAGCGGGATGGGGAAAGAGTACGGAAGCGAAGCGAAGAGAGGCGAAGAGAGGCGAAGCACAGGGACCTTTCTGGAACGGCCCCTAAAGATTTACTTCTGAGATAAGGAACAACTGCGAGGCACCTTCGAGATGTTACATGCATATATACATAAACACGTATATACGTAAGTACATACATATACACATATATATGCATGTATGCATACATACATGCATACACACATACTATATACATACATACATGCACACACATACAGTCTAGTCCTAAAATTTACTCCAACTGTATATTGTCAGCGTATCGCTGAATCGCTGTTTACTCAATAACCCGATTATTATCATTACTACTACTATGATTATTATTATAATCATTATCATATTCCTTAGCATTATACACACACACACACACTAAGGGGCCTTTAACCCATTATAAATGGGGGAGGGGGTGAGATAAAGGACACACACATCCAAAACCTCTCCCATCATCGAGGATGAACGCGGGGTCGCCCCCTTAACCCTGTCACGGCTCTCAAGAAAGACGATGTTACAGGAAGATATCATTATCACTGAAGATGCAAAATTTGTATGAAATTATATGTGGACACACACACCCATACAAATATATGTGTACATATACATATCTGTGAGTGTGTGCGCGCGAGTGTGTGTGTGTATAAAAATGCAATGTTGAGGAGTCGTTGTCACTTAATGGATGAGTCAAGCTGATAAGCGACCGTTAACTTCGAGATCAAAGGAACGCGATGAGAAAGACTGATAAGGGGCAAACATTCGTTGAGAAACGATTGCATGAAGAAGCCAGGAGAGAGAGAGAGAGAGAGAGAGAGAGAGAGAGAGAGAGAGAGAGAGAAACTTCCTGATCCAATTTTGTCACGAAACCCGACTACGAAGGCAGGCAGTCTGTGTCGAACATTCGCGAGAGAGACGAGAGAAGACGCCCAATCCGCGAATGTCGGAAACCCTGTCGAGACAAGAAAATACAAAGAGGGCCAAGAAATGTCAACACGGAGAGTAAAAGCCCACAAGTGAGACAAGTCGGCGGATGAAAAGAACTGAGTCAATACGTGGAAAGCTCTACACCGTCCTCTGTAAATGTTGGAGGACAAAGTGAGAAAACATCTATGGCACAAAACTATTGGAAGTATATGGATACACACACACACACACATATATATAATGTGTGTATATATATATATATATATATAAATATATATATAATATATATATATATATATACATGCATGAGAAATCACATAAACTCGTGATTCTAAATATGCGGCATATATATACATATATATATATATATATATATATATATATATATATATATTGTTATGAAGGTTGGACAGATGAGTGGAAAGGTGGTAGAGAAACACGTGTGTGTACATATATATGATGTACACACACGCTGTCTGTCTTCTCGCTCTAACCCGTGTTTCTCTACCACCTTTCCACATATATTATATATATATATATATATATATATATATATATATATATATATATATATTGTGTGTGTGTGTGTGTGTGTGTAATACACACATAATTATACATATATATATATATATATATTATATATATATACATATATATATACATATATATATATATATATATATATATAAACACATACACCGAGGTTTTTTTTCCTCCTTAACAGGGAGGTAGCCAAGTCAGAAGGCATAGATTCATTCCCACCCACTCCATTCCCATCCAACACTCTTTCCTCCCTTTCATCTTAGCCCCTCATGGATGAAAGGTCATCCCTGTATCCCGCCCACTGCCCTGAATCAGAAGCAATGTAGCAGGACACAGCACACCCACAGCAAGGGGCCACTTCATTTAATCGGCAACCCCCCCCCTTCTCCGTTCCCTCATGGACAAAAAGAGAGGGCGGGGAGAAATCCCTTCAGGCTGCGTCAAAATATCAATCACACATAGCCACTCCCTACTTCCCCACCCCTCCCTTCCTTGCATCACATTTATTATTTATCTATACACAGCCATTTTCCACTCATTCCTATCTCCTGCCTTCTCCCTTCCTTGCGCAACAGACATTCCCCTCTTGCCCAACGCCTTTTTCACCCCTTCCATTCTTCTCATCCTCGGTCGTCCACTCAAATTCACTCCCTCCACCTCTGCCTTCCACACCTCTTTTACTAATCTTTCTTCATTCATGCATTCCATATGTCCAAACCATCCCAGTACTCTTTCATCAGCCCTGTCTGCTATCTCCTTTTCCACCCCAACTCTCATCCCTCCTCGTTTCTCATTCTAAATAACCTTGTAACTCCTACCATACTTCTCAGACATTTCATCTCAAACACATTCAAACTTTTCTTCTCTGCCTCCCTCAAATTCCAAGTCTGTCGGCACAATCATCCCATCATATAATCTTCTCTTCATCCATTCCCAAATGTCTATGTTTCATTACAATTTTTATTTCCCCAAGGCATTTAGTTGCCTCTCTTAATCTACAATTGACTTCCACCTCCACTCCTCCTTTTCCTGCCACATGCGAGCCCAAATACCTAAAGCTATACACTTCGTCCAGCCGCTCTCCTTTAAGACTTACTTCCAACTCGCTGCCACCCCCCCCTTGTACATCTCATAATCTTATTGTCACCCACATTTATCTTCAACTTTCTCATATCATATCCCAAGCTCCGTCACTAACTTTCAATCCCCCAAGACCCTGCCACAAGCTCAGTGTCGTCAGCAATATATATATGTTCGTAAAGAGCTGGAGTCCAGGAGCCATGTTATCGGAAAATTTCGAAACACTGGACTCAGTCCAGTGTTTCGAAATTTTCCGATAATACTGTATATACATATATACATATATACTGTATATATGCACACATGTATATACACATACTGTATATATACATATATTTTGTGTGTGTGTGTGTGTGTGTGTGTGTGTTTACACATACTGTAAGCGCACACATCGTCTTCACCGTTCTTTACCGCATGCTCACCGCAGCGAAGTTATGGAAAAACGGTGCAACAAGGTCCATTATTGATCTAATTATATTTCTTGGCAATGATCAACAAACCATGGCAGAGACGCAAGCAAAGGCCACCGCGTGAAGTGAGCGTTAAAGTGTGTTTGATTGAGCGGAAAGGGGGGAGGAAAGGACGTGGATAAGGAAAAGTGCGATGCAGCCTTTTCTCGGAAAGCTCTCCTTGTGATGGTACAGGCTCCGCAATTACGCCCAACTAGGCGTGAAATTCGCCCGATTACTTGGTTGTTCTTTTTTTTTTATGCTCGGGGTAACGTTGATGGCGTAATGGGCGTAATTATCTTTGCATGGAGCGTAATGGATGTAATTATTGTGTTATAAAAAGTGCGTATGCGTAAAATTCCTATTTTTTTTTTTTTTTCTCTCTCGGCGTAAG
>NC_134785.1:70335784-70345784 GCF_046742065.1 Oratosquilla oratoria | reverse complement strand
TGATACGTAGCAAATGGAAGCAAGCGAAAGAGATTTACACACACACACACAATATATATATATATATATATATATATTATATATATTATACACAAGAGAGAAAACGCAATATCATTACACTGAATGACTCACAAGCGAAACAATCGAAGTGCAACAAACAAACAGTTACGATATTTTCCAGTAACTCCATTCTCTGAACATCATCATCTGAAGGCGCATCTCACAAGTCAAATAGAGAACAAACTCCTACTGTCTCTGTAACAGAACTGAGAATATTACTCGACGTTCTGGGAACCAGGAAAAGGATTACAAGTACTTATTACCTTTGGAGACAGAAGCTGGATCTGGAAAACAAAAATTAACGACAGACAGAATCCTGGACATAAGCTCCTTTGGTGAATCACACACAAGACCTCAGATGTTTGGTGAAG
This sequence comes from Oratosquilla oratoria, assembly GCF_046742065.1. Lineage (NCBI taxonomy): Eukaryota > Metazoa > Arthropoda > Malacostraca > Stomatopoda > Squillidae > Oratosquilla > Oratosquilla oratoria. The sequence goes on along the minus strand of NC_134785.1, from coordinate 70,345,353 downwards.
TCCTTGTCAAAGGATGGAGAGGGGGGGAAGGGAGGGGGGATAAGGGGGAGGGAGGGAGGGGGATAAAGGGGAAGGAGGGAGGGGGGATAAGGGAGAGGGAGGGATGAAGGAAGGGGAGATAAGGGGGGAAGGGAGGGGGATAAGGGGGAGGAAGGGAGGGAGGGAGGGGGATAAAGGGGAAGGAGGGAGGGGGGATGAGGGAGAGGGAGGGATGAAGGAAGGGGAGATAAGGGGGAGGGAGGGAGGGGGATAAGGGGGAGGAATGGAGGGAGGGAGGGGGATAAAGGGGAAGGAGGGAGGGGGGATAAGGGAGAGGGAGGGATGGAGGGAGGGGAGATAAGGGGGGGAAGGGAGGGGGATAAGGGGGAGGGAGGGAGGGAGGGAGGGGGGATAAGGGGGAAGGAGGGGGGATAATTGGGAAGGAGGGGGATAAGGGGGAGGGAAGGGGGAGGGATGTTGCTTGAGAGGGGAGCACAGAAGAAGACGAGGATATTCTTTAAGACATAAGCGAAGGTGGAAAGGAGATTGAAAACAATGACAGACATCAATATCATTATCATCGTTATTAACATTATCATTACTGCTACTACTATCATTACTATTATTATTATTGTTACTACTATTGTTATTACTATCATTTCTATATTTTTTTTTTACAATTTCAGCCACAGAGTGCCTATATCCTTTTTATTTGCTAAACTACCAAACTACCTAAATGATTACCATCATCATCATTAGCACTAATAAGTGGTAGTATGATTTCACGTTCATGTAACTGGAAATAGAAAACGGAAAAAATAGTAAAGATACTAGTTGGTAACCTTCTTCCACTTGACCTAACCCTTTAATCTATGTTTATTATATAACCAGTTAAAAGTTTTAGTTTTAGAATAGATTTTCGCATAGTCCAAGATGAGAACAGAACTTAACGTAAGGGATCTAGGTGGACAGGGGGGGGGACAAAATTATGAAACAGATGAATGGAAAAAAGGAGCGGGAGGGAGAGAGTGGGAGAGAGTGAGAGAGAGAGAGAGAGAGAGAGAGAGAGAGAGAGAGAGAGAGAGAGAGGGAGAGAAATAGAGGGGAAGGGAGGGAGAGAGAGAGTGGGAGGGAGAGAGAGAGTGAGAGAGGGGGAGAGAGAGAAAGAGGGAGAGAGAGTGGGAAGGAGCGAGAGAGGGGGAGAGAGAGGGAGGGGGAGAGAGACGGAGAGAGAGGGAGGGAGAGGAAGAGAGGGAGAGAGAGGGAGGGAGAGGAAGAGAGGGAGGGGGGAGAGAGGGAGGGAAGGAGGGAGAGAGAGAGAGAGAGAGAGAGAGAGGAGAGAGAGAGGGGAGAGAGAGGAAGAGAGGGAGGGGAGAGAGAGGGGATGGAGAGTTTCCATTATTTTGCAGAGTGGGGGGTTGGGGGTTGGGGGCCGGGGGTGGATTAAGGATGGCCTTTCATCCGCAGCAAGGAGCCAAGATAAGAAGGAAACAAATGGATGATGAACGGATGAAGGATGGATATGCAATGCCCTGGCTGGCCACCTCAGAGAAAGATAGATAGATAGCTAAAGTATTATCAGACTAAGTTGAAATGTGGAAAACGCATTTTCGTCTCCTTGGAATCTTACCTTCTCACAAAAAAAAAAAAAAAAATAAATAAATAAATAAATAAATAAATAAATAAATAAATAAATAAATAAAAACAAATACATGAATAAAATAAAAATAAAACAAAAATCTTCATTTCATCTCCGAAGCCAAAGAAGAAGCTTCGAGATGTTTCGCCTCCTCCTCCTCCTCCTCCTCCTCATCTTTTTATATTTTTTTGCGAACTCAGCCGAGCGCGGGAAGACTTATCCTTGCGCTGGCTCCCAGCACTTATAACCTCGATTCTGAATGGGATTTGTAGAAGAGTGGATCAGGATGAAGGATGTTTGTTCTGTAACTCATGAAAGGATGTGATTCAACACCATGGTCTTGGATCACGTGTTGGACTCGTGATCGACCACTATTACTCTCCCGGAAGAGAGCTCAGAGCTCACATATGACCGATCTATGGGTACTGCTGTGACGCGCACACACACACCCTAACTCCCCGTCCACGAGAGTTGGAGTAACGACTCACAGCGCAGCGATACTGAAATTATTTCAGCCCTGGACGGGATTCGAACCTGGACCGCCATAGTGGCGGCCGGGAATTCTACCATTGCGCCGTGTGTGTGTGTGTTTGTGTGTGTGTGTGTGTGTGTGTGTGTGTGTGTGTGCGCGAGTGTGTTATCTACTTGTATCTACTTTATTGTAGTAAAGTATCAATGCTCGTGGGGACCTGTCTCTTTCTCACCAAATTATCTTACCTGGCAACCAATTCACATATGGTTCTAACTTTGGCTATACATCTTTATACTCCAAATGTCATACTTATATTTAAACTCCTGCATTGTTCCAGGTTTGGCTATGACGCATTCTAAAGTATTCCAAGTATTTGCTCATCTCTATGGAAAAATCCGTGTGTGTGTGTGTGTGTGTGTGTGTGTGTGTGTGTGTGTGTGTGTGTGTGTGTGTGTGTGTGTGTGTGTGTGTGTGTGTGTGTGTGTGTGTGACAGATTCCAGAGGTGGATGAGCCAGAGGATGAAGAAGGAGAGGTCTGAGGAGGTGCGAGATGGAGAGTATATTGACAAGAGAGAGAGAGGGAGCGATGTGAGGTAGGGAGACTGAAAGTGAAGATGATACGAGAGAGAGAGAGAGAGAGAGAGAGAGAGAGAGAGAGAGAGAGAGAGAGAGAGAAATAGAGAGGAGAATAAAGAGAAAAAGAGAGAGGAGGAGAAAGAGGGAGAAAGTGCGAAAAGGAGAAAAAGCAAGAGGAAGAATGAGGGAGAGGGAGAGAAAGAGAGAGGGAGGGAAGGTGAAAGTGAGGGAGAGAGAGAGTGAAAGAGAGAGAGAGGGGGGAGAGAGAAGGAGCAGGTGACACGAAAACACCAAACCATAGCAGAATGGGTCAAACAATGGAAGTTAGGTCATTGGAATATAAAGAACAAACATAAATGGTAATTGTGTTGGGGGGAGGGGGGAGGGGAGGGGGAGGGGGTTGAAGAGGGAAAAGTTACACAGACCCGAAAACGACCCGTCTATGATAACGAGACAGGACAAACAGGAAAACAAATAAAGTGACAGTTACCAGAGGAAGTGACGGGAAAGCGAAAAAAAACAACATAAAAACATTAGAATGAAGGAGTTTGCACGAGACCCTAAGGCCTACACTAGGCAGTTCCATGTCCCCTACCACCTGTCACCCCTATCCATAAAGCTCTCTTAAAACAAGCGATAGTTTCAACGCTGACTACATAGTTACTAAGCTTATTCCATTTGTTAACCACTCTCTCGGTAAACCATTTCTTTCCTATTTCCTTCTTGGAGAAGAAAGAAGAACGAAGGAGAGTTATGACACAGAAGGAGAGGGGTTGACACGTGTCTCACAACGTCACGTAATCTACCATGTCATCATGTATGACACAAGTGTCATCCATCTATCATCCACATTCAACAAACCCGCGGACACTCAATCAGCAATCCATCCTCAATGCAACAGGAGCAGAAGAGAATTACTTTCAGTTTTGTACATTTGATAAATATGAAAAAAAAAAAATTCATGTTTCCTTCATGTACAAATCAATTGTTCTTCATTAAACCCTCGGTCTTATACTCGCCCCTATGTGCTCTAAGGCTCGTTTCACACGTATCGATTTTTCGCCGTGCGCCGTCCAAGACACGACGTCGTACTCTCAAATAACCAAGGGTGTCTATGGACGTTTTCACACGTGATCGTGTGCAAGCGTCCATAGACCCCCATGGTATATTTGAGGTCACGACGTCGTGTCGTGGACGGCGCACGGCGAAAAGTCGATACGTGTGAAACGAGCCATGCACTCCCCCTTGTGACAAAGTTAATTAACTCACACGTCAAAGAAAGAAAGAAAAAGTTAGCGCACTGGTCTCGTTACCCAAAGCTGTAAATGCAGAAACTAACTAAATCTCCGCGAAGGTTCTGTATACAAACGCAACTCTCTTCGTTAATCCCGTCCTTATGAGGCCCTATCATCGGAGCAGAAGGATGACTGGAGAGAGAGAGAGAGAGAGAGAGAGAGAGAGAGAGAGAGAGAGAGAGAGAGAGAGAGAGAGAGAGAGAGAAAGAGAGAGAGAGAGAGAGAGAGGGGGGGGGAGAGACCTCTCATCTCTTAGCAAATGCATGTGATAATGGGCTCAGAGGGAGTTTGAAGCTAATCCTATTCCAATCGCGTCCATTTCCTAGACTAAATTCCCATTTAGCCAAAGGAAAGATTCCCGTCCCGTTCCGTCCCGCCCTGTCCCCACGCTTCTTCAGAAATCATTTCTGTTGGATCACCCAAGAGGGTTTAATTTCACTCTTAAAAAAATAAAATTACTCGTAATATTCTCAGCCTGACCGCAAACTGACACACTTGCGACACAGGCAACGCAGCACAGGTAGTACATCTAGAAGCATTTCAAGTGAGAAGTTCGAACTGTACTTCAATTCAGCAACAGGAAGTCTGCTTTTGGTCTGTGCTGCGTCGACTGCGTCTCGGTTTGCGGTCAAGCGAAGACTCTCAACACCAAACAAATGGCTATTTCAACGTCCATAAAATGCTTGAGAAGTGTTTTTTTTTTCCCTGGAACATCCAAGAGTGTATGTTCAGAAGTACAATGTCACTCTAAAGAATAATATTATTTGTAGCACTCTTACATTCTCAGCACTAACATGTGCTTATCTTAAAGTTCATACAAGTTCTATCAAACATCATTGTTATTGTTGTGGTATTAAGTATAGTTTTCATTACTGGATCGTAAATGAGCTGTTCACAAATGATCACGTACAACGAGCATTTCGAGGACAAAAATGACTGTCCCATTAACAGCACAACATAAATACAATTGTTACTTGTCCGAAACAGGTGTTCAGTACATAAAAAGTAAAACAAATTAATAAACAAATTAATAAAGAAATTAATACATAACTCGCACGATATGTTTATACGAAGTCTACAAAACATTTTTGTAAATAAAAAATAGAAAAACACAAACAAATATGCTCATATGGAGTCTACAAATCAGTTTAGTATATGTAAAAAAAATAAAAGTTCATACCGGGTCTACAAAACATTTCAGCATATAAAAAGTAAAACAAACACAAAAAATAAATAAAACAAAAATAATAAAATGAAATTAAAAATCGCACGATAAAGGTCTTAGTAAAACTGAATCTACAAAACATATCACGTTACCCGTCCCCATCCTTTGAAAATACAAAAAAAAATTGTCAACGCTCTGAACTGCCCTAAAAGGGGCCTCATTATCCTCCACGGGAACTTCACGTCAGCCTCGCCATAACAAAATGGAAGGAACAAAGGGGCTGCAAATGGCGAAGCCTTGGTAGCCATTAATTCCCATTAATAATGGGGGAGCTACGTTTCCCGTCAAAACAAAGCGGCTTTTCGTCTGTAGGATTCTTAAATAAGCCTAACGGCTGCAGGAAGGGAGAGAGAGAGAGAGAGAGAGAGAGAGAGTCAAATCCTATTATTTTTAACGGAAAGACAGCTCACAACCAACTAAACATCAATATCACAAAATAAGAAACAAATCAAACAAACAAATAAACTTGATAAAAAAAAAACATCAATGCCAAAGGACACAGCATTTCAACAGCTGAATACAATTTGGCTACAGCCACTATAAAAAAACACATTCATATTGAAATATATTTTTCAAGCGATTAGAAGACAGACATGTATACGTGAGAACAACTTATTTTTTCAATAGGTCACATACACAAATATGTGCGTGTGTACAGTTAACTGTGTATAAATGTACAAACACCCACGCACATACAAACATTGCAAAAATCCTCGACAATCCTCTTTCGCAAGGCAGAATAACAAGAGTAAAGCCTTTCAAAGGACAGAGTGACAGTACCATTTGATTAATCTGCTGGAACAAAGCACTAGGGACTCGGCATTCATCTGAACAAAATGACATCAACGCATTTACATTTCCAGGAGGGCACGGCCGCGAGTGTTTACATTTACAGAGGCGATGTGATGTGTCACAGCGCGGTCCCTCGTGCCGCACGGTCATTGATGGACACCGAGGGATTCCTAAACGATATCGCTCCCTTGTAGGTCGGGGACAAGGAGCCTACGCAAAGCCAATTGAATACCACTCGTGCATGGGTCCAGCTAGAGTATGTTGTGAGATCGAGAGGAAAGAGGGAGGAGGGTAAGGGCTAGCTTCGACCATATCCTCTGCCTGTCAATAGAACCGTTCAACCTAACGACCTTTGCCGTCCGTTTCACATCAACCACCTACACGTGCTTCTCGCCTCCAAAGCTACTGCGAGGGTCCTTAACAATTCGTCCTCTTCCTCCTCCTTTAAATTTTCCACTTCCTCCTTTTCTTCCTCCTTCACCCATTCACAACTTCTCCGTTTCAGCCACCACCTTCGAGATGGACTATTCCATTTACTGAGACAATATACAACATATATAAACGTGATGGGAAAGTCGGATATTAAGAAGGAATGTATATATATATATATATATATATATATATATATATAGAGAGATATATATATATATATATATTAATTCACTGTATCTGGAAATGAGAGCGGTTGTCACTTTCTAAGAACATAAGAATGGAGGAGAAGGCAAGAGACCATAAGACCTACATTAGGCAGTTCCATGCCCCTTACCACCTGTCATCCCTATCCATAAATTTATCTTCTCTTAATACACAATTTTTTTTCTTGCGCTTACTGCACGGTTACTACTGTAAGTCTATTCCATTTCTTAACCATTCTATTGGTAAACCAGTTCTTGCCTATTTCCTTCTTAAACCCAAATTAGTCCAATTTAATCCCATTACTACGAGTCCTGCTTTGCTGTCTTGATATGATGACCTTGATAGTATCACCCTTGTTAAAACCCTTGACCCATTTGGAGACCTCTATTAGTTCATCCCGCATTCTTCGTCTTATCAGTTTATCTCTTATATTTCTCGCCTGACAAGTGACAGACGTTTTCATTCAGCTGAGACTCAGGAAGAATCCATCAAGTGCACAAAATCCTTTTGAAAAAAAAAAATACAAATTACATCTCCATTTTGAAATGGTTATTGGGTTCTATTCCGATATCACGCAAACACATTTTATTTATTCATTTTTTTTATTATTATTATTTTTTTTTTCATCTGAAAGATCTATTTGTTCTATGGAATATGGTTACGTAACGTTAAGTTGGGTTATATTAGGTTAGGAGCTGTTGAACAACTAAGTTTCATGTTAGATATCAGTGTTGGCGTGATTGTGGAATTTTATCAGTTAATGCAACACTATAGTAACGTTTCTGAACTTAAGAATATCACCTGAATAACTGTAAACAATGCTCAATTATCATAAGCTTCACTCTTGAACAAGACCATACAGAATACCCTAATGATGCCGAAGGTGATGTAAAATATGGGCCTCTGTTTACTAAACTATTAAACAATTCAGTCTTACAAATTTTCGCGTTACATATAACAATGTAAAGCTCCACAATGAACGTATGAAACATGGAATGATAACTAGATGGATGGATAGACAAATAGATAAACAGATGAACGAATAAAAAGACAGATTGACAAACAGCGAGCGAGAGAGAGAGAGAGAGGCGAGAGAGAGGCGAGAGAGAGAGAGAGAGAAAGGAAAGACATCATCATCATCAATTGCACGCACTCTATGTGCGTGCGAGGGCTGTCGTTGTCTCACTGATGCGCCGACGCTATTCCCCAACGGTTTCTCCGAGGAATCCTACATTCAAAGAAAGAAAACGTAAGAGACAAAACGGAGAATTTGTATTCCTTACCATGCATGTGAATGTGTTCGTTTAAACATATAACTGCAATAGCTGTTCACCAATGTAGTTGCAAATTAAACTACAAGTCTATGAGACGAGTGTGATACAATTTTTTTCCTAACTTTTATTTTTCGTAAAATGATTCTGGGAAAGGGAAAGTGTGATTGGCCAACTTAAAGAAAGTTGAAGACAATGCTGTGGCCACTTAGTTGAGTGTATTTCTGGCCCAATCAGCTGATGGATGTCGATACTGGATGCGATCTAAATAATTCCGATGGAAGTGAACAAAATGAGGATTTTTTTTAATCTATGACAGTAGAAAGGATGAATGTCAATTTGGGATATAAGATGGAAGTATACGATTTCAGATTAAAGTGTGTGTGTGTGTGTGTGTGTGTGTGTGTGTGTGTGTGTGTGTGTGTGTGTGTGAGAGAGAGAGAGAGAGAGAAGGGGGGGGGAGGACAGGAGTTTTGAAAATCTGAACTAGGTCGCTTTGTAAGGAAGCGAGATGTTTATGTGGAACAGAAGACACAAGCTTGCCAGACGAAAGAAACACGGTGGGTGCCGGAGCCAAATACCCACCAGGGTACCGTCATTTGGAGCCCCTAAAGAAAGACGCTCCCCAAAAGAAATCACAATAATGCAACGCTCAACGAACCGAATCAAGGTTCCCAGTACGCGCGCGCAAGTGCATCAAGACTAACCCTAACGCCTTTTGCTGACAACAATCTAACATTCCACGCTGACAACATCGCCTGGAGTCGCATAATGGTGTCATCATCAAATTGAAATCATCATCAAATCGTGGTTGTCATATATGACTGAGTATATTTTCCTAATGTTCTCGTCAACGGTAACCAGACAGACTTACGAAAGCAAATATCATTATCAACTATAGTCGTCTCCAATCTGGCAGGGTAAGGTACATTGTTAGAATAACGACTAAAGTAGATGACGAAGAAAGAAAGAACATATTTAATAATAGCGAGGAATAATGAATGAACATGTCAGTGGAAATAACAGAGAAATATATATAGCAGTACTTTCTAACTAATAAAATGCAAAGCAACTACGACCTAACACTGTGACATGTTGTTTCCATACATGGGCAAATATATTTGAATATACTGTAAGTATGTTGGGACTAAAGAAGACCATCACGATGGTAATATTTGGCTTTCTCTGTTATATTATTGTAAAATATGTAAGTGTTCCGACAAAATGTGTACATATTAAATTCCAGAAACTATTTTATATAAAATCTTATTAAAAAAACCCAGTTGTTTCGTCTCTGCAATCCATATGACAAGGAATGTAATTTGTACATACTGAATTCCATAAACTATTTTATATAAAATTATGATTAACAAAAGACAAACTTCATCTCTACAACCTACATGACAAGATGTGTATATTTACTTCAATTCTATTAACTATTTTACATGAAAACATGGTTTATAAAAACAAGCAACTGTTTCATCTCCGCAACCCCATGACAAGAAGTTGGGAAATAAGTGAAACGGGATATAAGAAGCAGAATTCAACTTCAAATTCAAACAATATTTTCCGTTTTCTCTACATCCCTCCTACCCAGCAGACTGCATCGACATTATTTGAAATATTATTCTATCATTACACCTATATCATCCCCGACTATCATCTTATTCTCTTTAAGTAGGTC
>NC_134785.1:70323284-70330784 GCF_046742065.1 Oratosquilla oratoria | reverse complement strand
TTAATTTCCGATATATTCCACTCCCCTCCACCCTGCTCCATCACTCCTATCTTGGCACCTCCTGGATGACGGGTCATCACTGCATCCTGTCCACTGCCCTGGGTCAGAAGCAGTGTCGCAAGACACAGCACATCCATAGCAAGGCCGCTTCATAAATTCGGCGACCCCCCCCTCTCCGTCCCCTCATGCAGAAAAGGAGAAGACGGGGAGAAATCCCTTCGGGCTGCGTCAATTTTTTGTCATACATACTTCCTCACCCCCATCTCCCACCCACTCCCCCTCATGCATCAGTCTCATCTATACACAGCCCCTCTCCATTCACCCCTATCTTCTGTCCTCTCCCGTCCTTCCTCTACAGACATTCCTCTCTTTTGTAAAGCCCCTTTCACCTCATCCATCCATCTCATGCTAGGACGCCCCCTCATATTCACTCCTTCCATCTCTGCCTTCCATACTTCTTTTACTAATCTTTCTTCACTCATTCTTCCCATGTGTCCAAACCATCCTAATACTCTTCCATCAGCCCTATCTCCCAGCTCCCTTTCCACCCCTGTTCTCCTCCTCACCTCCTCATTTCTCACTCTATCTAGCCTAGTAACCCCTATCATACTTCTCAGACATTTCATCTCAAACACATTCAAACTCCTTCTCTCTTCCTCTCTCATGTTCCATGTTTCTGCCCCATACATTGCTGTTGGCACAATCACTCCTTCATATAGCCTCCTCTTAGCATCCATTCCCAGATGCCTATTCCCCATTACACCTTTTAATCCACCAAGGCATTTACTCGCTTCTCTCAATCTACATTCTACCTCCACCTTCACTCCTCCCTTTCCTGTCACATTCGCATCCAAGTATCTAAAACTATCCACTTCCTCCAGTTTCTCATCCTTAATGCTCACTTCCAGTCTACTGTCACTCTCTCCCGTTGTACATCTCATCACCTTACTTTTGCCCACATTTATCTTCAGCTTCCTTCTTTCACACACCTTCTCAAACTCTGTCACTAACTTCCTCAATCCCTCCTCTGATCCTGCTACAAGCGCAGTGTCGTCAGCAAACAACAGCTGGCTCACCTCCCACTTTTCTCCATTTTCTTTAATCATCTCCAGCCCCTGACCCACTACCCTTGCATTCAGCTCTCGCACCACCCCATCCATGTAAAGATTGAACAGCCAGGGTGAGATATTACATCCCTGACGATGTCCCACCTTTACCTCAAACCATTCACTCTCTCCATTTCTAATCCTAACACAAGCTCTACTACTCTCATAAAAACTCTTGACCGCTCTTAACAGCTTTCCTCCTATCCCATATATCTGCAGTACCTCCCACAGTGCCTTCCTGTCTACCCTGTCGTAAGCCTTTTCCAGATCCATAAAAGCCCAAAAAAACATCCTTACCTTTTCCTATAGCTTTCTCACATATCTGCCTTACCACAAAAATCTGATCTACACAACCTCTACCTGTCCTAAAACCACACTGTTCCTCACCAATTACTCCCTCTGTTCCTCTCCTAATCCTCTCAATCAAGACCCTCCCATAAGCCATCCCAACTACACTCAACAAGCTGATCCCTCTGTAACTACTACACTCACACTTGTCCCCCTTTCCCTTGTAAAGCGGAACTATACAGGCACTCCTCCAGTCCTCCGGCACTCTACCCTCTCTTAAACAAACATTAAATAACCTCACCAGCCAGTCCACCATAACTGTCCGTCCTTTCTTCAGACATTTTGCATGGCATCCATCCAACCCAGCTGCCTTACCTACTCTCATCATCTTAACGGCTGCTTTCTCTTCATCCTTCCCTATTTCTCCTCCATTTTCCTCACTCATCACTCTCATTTTCTTAGCTCTTCCCACTGCAACTACTTTTCCCTCCCTATCCTCCTTCACATTCAGCAACTCCCTAAAATACTCTGCCCACCTTCCTCTCACTGCCTTCTCTTCCATTATCATCTCTCCATCTGCACCTTTTACCTTTTCTTCTCTACTTGATTCGCCTCCTCTTCATCTTTTAATTTCCTTCCAAAACATCTTTTTATTACTTTCAAAATTTTCTGTCATACTCCTACCCCATTTCACATCTGCTCTCCTTTTTGTGTCCTTTATCTCATGCTTAACTTCCTTTTTCTTTACTTTGTACCTCTCATACAATTCCCTCGTCCTAATTTGTAGCCAATCTATGAATGCCTGCTTCTTCTCTTTTACACCCTTCTTTGCTTCCTCATCCCACCACTCACTACCCTTCCTTCTATTTCCTCCTGTCCTTCTTGTTCCACACACCATCTTTGCACACCTTATGACTCCCTCCTTGAACCATCCCCATTCCTCCTCCACTCCTAGTTCTACTCTATCCTTTACTCTCTCCCACTCCTCTCTCAACTTCTTCTTATACTCATTCTCCTTTTTTTTTCCTCATTTAAGCAGTTCACTCTAAGTACCTCCCTACCTTCTGCCCTTTTCCTCTTTCTCCACCTATTCTCCACTCTCAATTTACCTTCCACCAGGAAATGATCTGATATTCCCCCACTCTCTCCCCTTAGAACATGTACATCCTTAATTAACTCTTCCTACCATACTCCTGGTCACCACTATATAGTCCATTAACGCTCTATCTGCCACCCTTCCATCCACCACCCTCTCCCATGTGTACTTATGCTTGAATTTCTTTTTAAACACTGTATTTGCTATCATCAACTCTCTTTCAAGACACATCTCCACCATCAATTCTCCACTACGATTTTTACCTGGAACTCCATACTTCCCAATCACTCCGTCAATTGGTTCATTTCCTACCGTAGCATTTAGGTCTCCCAATACAACTACATTGACATTTCTCCCTAATCCCTCTATACACTCATTTATATCTACCCAAAAAAGCCTCCCTTTCCTCTACGCTCTTTTCACTACCAGGCCCATACGCACTTACAAAAACCCACATCTCCCTTCCCAGCTTCACCTTCATCCACATCAACCTTGATGACACCTCCTTCCACTCCACTACCCGCTTACTTATCTCTTCACTTACTAGTATAGCCACCCCTTCTCTCCCTCGTCCCCTCTTCACTCCTGAGTACCTCCCAGCTACACTTCCAAACTCACAGTTGCCCTTTCCTTTCATTTAATTTCACTCAAAGCCAGTACATCCATCTTTCTTCTCACAAATATACTGCCTATCTCTTCCCTTTTACATTCATCTGTACCACATCCACGCACATTAAAAGACCCAAACCTTAGGGTACTGGTTGGAAAGCACCCAGACCCTCTTATGCCTTTTCTTTCTTTTTTAGGAATATCCCCTTTTGGGGCTACAGGTAGTAGGACTCCTAATCCCATCCCCCGTCCCTTTTTTGTCGCCTTTTACGACTCAAGTGGAAATACTTGGTGGCAGTATTCTTTTGTCCCCACCATAGGGTAGGTAGGCGAAAAAAGGAAATGAATATTCAGAGAAATGGTACAGGACAGCAACAGGAGACTGGGGGACAGCATAACGGAGGGACAGTCATAGTATAGAATATTTCTTTGTCGCGGCTCGTGCCGCTTAAATTCTTCTTATCGGCTTAAGAAACCTGCACAGCGAAGCTATAGCGATAATCCCATACCACACTCCTGGTCATATGGCCATTTCCCGAAGGTTGAGTGTGGTTTGAATTTTCCGCCAAAATCATCGGAAATTTAAAATTCCCGGCTCTGTGCAGGCATGCGCATTGTCGACCCCACCTCCCCCTCCCTATCCCCTCCCTTCTTACCCGGCTAGCTCAAGCCGGGCGTCGCGTCACTTCAATGAGAAATAAAGGCTTCGCCTGTGGGAGGAGGGAGGGACCCTAAATCTGTGCAGGTTTCTTAAGCCGATAAGAAGAAATTCAGCGGCACGAGCCGCGACAAAGAAATATTATCGGCTGAAAGAAACCTGCACAGCGAAGCTATGCATGAGACGAGGACAGGTGGGAGGAGAGGTGAAGCCTGAATCAAACCGTTATTACGTGTGTCTTTCCTATGGGAGACTTATTCATTTTATCACTCAGTAGAGGGGAGACAGAAACGTCAAGTACCCACGCCGAAGAATGTGACATGCACAACATTGCACTGTTCACACAATGCGTAAATTATACGAAATTTGTATCCTGTTCAACGGTTCCTGGCCCCTCCCCACTCCTCGGTCGCCCTTTGCCCCTCCACTTTTTTGAGATGAGAGGGGTGGAGCCGTTTCCATGGCGACACATGGGACAGGGGCGACCGAGTGGTAGAGACACCGTGTCCCCAAGGGAGTCGTCGATGTCCAGTCCCTAGGTCCCGCACCCGCTCCACAGAGTGGGTGCGGAGAAACTCCAGCGACCGGCGTAGGGCCCCCGACCGAAGCCAGGGACGCAACAACCTGTGGAGTGCTGAGGGTATCGGCCCGGGCAGGTCACGCGGGAGAAGCAGTATGCTCCTGTCGACCTCCCGTACCAGCCGTCGGCGCCCCAAGCGGCTCAGTGGAAGGGCCGGGGTCGCGAAGTTGAGCCCCCCCCCCCCCGCCACCGAAGGAGGGAGGACGTGTGAGAGAAGCACGCTCTTTTGGCGCAGGGGAGCACCCGAAGGACGCTGACTGTGTCCCACTCAATCCCGAGCCAATAAAGTCTCTGTGTGGGAGCAAGGGCAGACCCGTCCCAGTCCACCCCGAACTCCACGTCCGCCAACACACTCAGAGCCACTGAGATGTCGGCCGATGCACCCTCCCCGGTGGGCAAATGCATCAACTAGCCGTCTAGGAACATGAGTGTGGAGACGCTTGCTTCCGTCCAACGTACGCCTACCACTCTCACTAGTTTCGTGAAGATCCTCGGGGTAAGCGAGAAACCGAAAGGGAGTATGCGAGGCCAAGTTCGTTTCCGAGCGACCTCGTCCGTGGGCGTTAGTCAAGAGGCTTCGTCCTGGGTGAAGACGTTCCCTGAGCGTCTCCCACGAAGACGGGCCTGGACCCTCGGTATGTATCCAACTCACCCCAAGTCTTCCCGCGGGAAGTTCTCGAAGCCCGTGGCGAGCGTCTTCATCCAATAGTGTGCTATGGCAATTTGTGACGTCTCATCACCCACAAGCGGACTTCTATATGTTTAATACCTAGTGACATCATGTGATTATACTGTGACGTCACCGGATTGATCATGGCGCCATAGGATCGTCTCGTGACGTCACAGGGACACAAATTGACGTCATAGGACTACATGGTGACGTCAATTTATCACAATGACGTCATCTTATCATACCGTGACATCACTGAGTCACAGTGAGCGTTGAAATAAATTTTGACATGGTAAAATTCTGGACCATCATGACTGTAGATTAAATTAAGTTGAATAGGAAAAGTCATGTTCATGTTGACCTGAGTCACAGTGGGCGTTGAATTAGTTTAACATTGTAAAATTCTTGACCATCATGACTATAGATTAGCTTAAGTTGAATAGGAAAAGTCATGGTCATTTCGACCTAAGTCACAGTGAGCGTCGAAATTAATTTTAACATGGTAAAATTCTCGACCATCATGACTGTAGATTAAATTAAGTTGAATAGGAAAAGTCATGTTCATGTCGACCTGAGTCACAATGGGCGTTGAATTAGTTTAACATGGTAAAATTCTTGACCATCATGACTACAGATTAGCTTAAGTTGAATAGGAAAAGTCATGGTCATTTCGACCTAAGTCACAGTGAGCGTCGAAATCAATTTTAACATGGTAAAATTCTCGACCATCATGACTGTAGATTAGCTCAAGTTGAATAGGAAAAGTCATGTCCATTTCCACCTGAGTCACGGTGAGCGTCGAAATTAATTTTAACATGGTAAAATTCTCGACCATCATGACTGTAGATTAGCTCAAGTTGAATAGGAAAAGTCATGGTCATTTCGACCTGAGTCACAGTGAGCGTTGAAATTAATTTCAACATGGTAAAGTTCTTGACCATCATGACTATAGATTAGCTTAAGTTGAATAGGAGAAGTCATGTCCATTTCGACCTGTTTTTTTTTTTTTTTTTTTTTTCTCCAAGGTCAAGGCATTTTATTTATGTAATACCTAGCACTTTGCGCCAACTTAAACTGTACTATTTAAAACTGATTTTCCTCTTCTCATTACACTAAATGATTGTAGTTTCTTTGAACTAATTTATACTCATTTTAACTAACACTAGACTCCCTAAGTCTAAAGTTCTTTTGTGTTTTACTTGGGGGTGGAACATCAGGTAAGTCATCTTTAAACTCAAGCCAAGTGAAGTTGATAAGAGGTTGGCTGTGGCTCATGAGAAGGGCTGGGTGTTTTTTTTTTTTTTTTTTTAAGAAACCTGGAAGGAGGGTGGTGCCGTGAGGCGTTAGAAGACCATTGAAGCTCGGAGGTATGGGGCTGCCGAGGCCTGATGATCCTCGGGGAGCCACCCTCCGTATCATAAGACACGTCCCCTTGTCCTCCAAGAGGCCCGGGTTCTTACCACGGACGACTTGAGGACGTATGGGGAACGGAGTACGAGTGGAAAAGGTCAAAGTCTACGCCTAGGGCCTCACAAAGGGAGCCATTAAGGCGTTAGAGGACCATTATTGGTCGGATGTATGGGGCTGCCGAGAGGCCTGATGACCCTCGGGGGCACCCCCTCCGTACCATAGGACACGTCCCCCTCTCTTCCGAGAGGCCCGGGTTCTTACCGCGGACGACCCGAAGACGTATGGGGAACGGATTACGATCGTATAAGGTCAAAGTCTACGCCTAGGGCCTGACGAAGCAAGCTATGAGGCTGTTAGAGGACCATTGATGACCGGAGGTTTGGGGCTGGCGTGAGGCCTGTTGACCCTGGGGGGCGCCACACTCCGTACCATAAGACACGTCCCCCTGTCTTCAAAGAGGCCCGGGTTCTTACCACGGACGGCCTGGAGACGGGGACGTATTGCGATCGTATATGGTCAAAGTCTACGCCTAGGGCCTGATACAAACCGTGAGGCAATAGAGGACCGATGATGGTCAGAGGTATGGCGCTGCCGAGAGGCCTGATGACCCTGGGGGGCGCCACACTCCGTACCATAAGACACGTCCCCCCCGTCTTCAAAGAGGCCCGGGTTCTTACCACGGACGGCCTGGAGACGGGGACGTATTGCGATCGTATATGGTCAAAGTCTACGCCTAGGGCCTGAAACAAACCGTGAGGCAATAGAGGACCGATGATGGTCGGAGGTATGGCGCTGCCGAGAGGCCTGATGACCCTGGGGGGCGCCACCCTCCGTACCATAAGACACGTCCCCCTGTCTTCCGAGAGGCCCGTGCACTAACCAGGGACGGCCTGAAGACGGGGACGGATTGCGATCGTATATGGTCAAAGTCTACGCCTAGGGCCTGATACAAACCGTGAGGCAATAGAGGACCGATGATGGTCAGAGGTATGGCGCTGCCGAGAGGCCTGATGACCCTGGGGGGCGCCACACTCCGTACCATAAGACACGTCCCCTGTCCTCCGAGAGGACCCGGGTTGTTTA
>NC_134785.1:70308284-70318284 GCF_046742065.1 Oratosquilla oratoria | reverse complement strand
TATATATATATACATATATATTCATATATATATATATATATATATATATATATATATATATGGTTGTTCAAATGTATATATATATATACGTGTCTATGTATGTGTGCGTATAATAATAATGAGAATGATGATGACAATAATAATAGTACAAATAACAGTAATAATAATGATAATATAATTTTTTTAACAATAACTATAATGATAATAGTATCAATGATAATAATAATAATAATGGTAATAATAGTAACAATGATAATGATAGTGATGATAATAATAATAATAATAATAATAATAATAATAATAATAATAATAATAATAATAATAATAATAATAATAATAATAATAATAATAATAATAATAACAATAATAATAATAATGATAATAATAATAATAATGGTAATAATAATAATAATAATAATAATAATAATAATAATAATAATAATAATGATAATGATAATAATGATAATGATAATAATAATAATAATAAAATAATAATAATAATAATAATAATAATAATAATAATACATACATACATACATATACCAAGGCTTTTTCCCCCTTCCAAGGGAGGTAGCCAAAAAGGGAAAGGCATAAAAACACTCCCACCCATTTCATCCCTAAATACACTCCACACCCCTCCCACCCTTCCTCTCATCTGAGCACCTCCTGGATGACGGGTCATCCCTGCACCCTGCCCACCGCCCTGGGTCAGAAGCAGTGTCGCAAGACACAGTACATCCACAGCGAGGCCGCTTCATTTAATCGGCGACCCCCCCTCTCCGTCCCCCTTTGCATATAAGGCAAGGACGGGGAGAAATCCCTTCGGGCTGCGTCAAAATTTACTCACACATACTACCCCACCCCCCACTTCCCCGCCCATTCCTCCTCATGCAGTCACAACATCATCCATATACAACCATTCTCTACTCACCTCTGTCTTCCGTCCTCTCCCTTCCTTCCTCAACAGACATTCCCCTCTTCCCCAAAGCCCCCTTCACCCCATCCATCCACCTCATCCTAGGACGTCCCCTCATGTTCACTCCCTCCACATCTGCCTTCCATACCTCTTTTACTAGTCTTTCTGCACTCATTCTTTCCATGTGTCCAAACCATCCTAATAGTAATAATAGTAATAATAGTAATAATAGTAATAATAGTAATAATAGTAATAATAGTAATAATAGTAATAATAGTAATAATAATAATAATAATAATAATAATGATACATACATAATAATAATAATAATAATAATAATAATAATAATAATAATAATAATAATAATAATAATAATAATAATAATAATAATAATAATAATAATAATAATAATAATAATAATAGTAATAATAATAATAATAATAATAACAATAATAATAATAATAATAATAATAATAATAATAATAATAATAATAATAATAATAATAATAATAATAATAATAATAATAATAATAATGATAATAATAATAATAATAATAATAATAATAATAAATCAGTATTAATAACAATAATAATAATAATAATAATAATAATAATAATAATAATAATAATAATAATAATAATAATAATAATAATAATAATAGTAATAATGATAATGATAATAATAATAGTAATAACAATAATAATGATAATAAGAATAATAACAATAACAAGAACAACAACAACAACAACAACAACAAGAAAGATCGTGGCACCAATAACCACTCTAATGTAAAACACGAAATCCTCATTGCCACGGCAGGAGAAGAATCTGAAGTTCTTCGCCGGGCCGCGGGATGGCGCCGAAGTCGATAGCGACCTCACAACTCGATTCATCTTCATTTGCACTGACAGCGGGGGAGATAGGAGCGGCGGGGACTAGTCAAGCCACCGGGTAACACTGAGCCTCTTTAATTGCGGAGGCTAGTCAATGATCTTAGCCGTGATTGTTCTTCATCCCTGTGAGCTCATTTCCAGGTGGCACTGGATTCTGGAATACAATGGAAGAAGACAAAGAACTCCTTTCCCCCCCACCCCCTACCCCGGCCTTTCCCATTGTCGCTGATGGACGTTTAAGAAATATTAAAATTTTCATATTATCATTAACAAGGGCTAGGTTAGGTTAAGTTAGTTTAGGTTAGGTGATGTTAGGTTAGGTTAGGTTTAGGTTAGATTGGGTGAATGTTAGGTTAGGTGATGTTAGGTTAGGTTACATTAAGTTAAATTAGGTTAGGTCAGGTGAGGCTAAGTTAGGTAAGGTTTGGTTAGGTTGGGTTAGTTTAGGTTAGGTGGTTAGGTTAGCTTAGGTTAGGTTTGGAAGTGTTTATATGGGAAGCGTCTATAAGACAAACGTCCAAATGGAACTAAATCATACCCCCACCCACCCGTGGGAAGCTCGTACATGCAACCATTGCCCTATGAACTCGGAGATGCCAGTAGCTTCTGGAGATCAATGAGGAGCCGTGTCCAACGGGGAAGAAAAGGAGACCAGGAAGAAAGTGGGAGGGTAATATCTTGGAGAAGTCTGCAGGAGTGATATGGCAGCTATTGCTGCAGCCGTGGGATTCTTGGAAATTTATTCGGTTTAACGTCGCGAATTCTTCTCTATCAGGAGGCTGGGACGGTGCCCCTCGCAGAGGACTTTGTTGAGTGGAATTCATTGAAACGTGCCCTTGGTCCAACTCGCTGGCGGCAGGGTTCAAACCGACCACCGCCGCAAGTGGCGGCGCTCTATCCGCTCGGCCAGCGAGCATCCAGAGTAAAATATTGGAATAAGATGGGTGTTCCAGAATATATATATATATATATATATATATATATATATATATATATATATATATATATATATCTATATATATATATAGATATATATATATATATATATAAATATATATATATATATATATTCTAATCATGAAATTATCATGGTTGGATGAATCTCCGTAACCGAGTATGGTAATAGATATGCATTCAATTTTTGCTGATATGTAACTTTTGTATACTGAAAACAGTCCTTTGGCTAATACAGTTACGTCTAAAATCATTTCACGATGACTGACTTGGAATGAAAAAAAAAAAAATAGATTAAATCTTTATATTTTTCCAACGTTGTAGCTTCTGCATTTTTATCCATTAAAACGGAAGATATCAAATAGAGGGACAATATATTTCCTGAAAAATACTTCGTTCTGGGAAAAGGACGCATGGAGGAAGGAGCTGTCACAGAGTCAAGGATGATTCAGAATACGAGGAGGGAGGAAGCGGGAGGAGGAGGAGGAGGAGGAGGAGGAGGATGGGTAGTGGGAGGAGTGGGGAACAGGTTTGAAGGCGTTCAGAGGAACTATGTGAAAATAACACCTTCATTGTTAACCATATTATATATATATATATATATATATCTATATATATATATATATTTTTATATATAGATATATATATATATATATATATATATATACATATATATATACATATATACATATATATGTATACATATATATATATATATATATATTCTGGTTGAAATCAACTGCACTAGTTTCTTTAACGATCTTCAAGACTGTATTCTTTAATTTGGAGAATACTTTCCTATTAGCAACTGAGAGGGACTGGAAGTAGTCATTCATGACTCTCAAAAGACTATACGCAGTATATGCCAACTGGTATATTTTTGCATAGTAATAGTATTGACCAACTATTGACTCCACCGAAACTACAATTTTTCGCCTCGTCGTGAGGCGTCTTCAGGGTGAGGACTGCTTTGTAGGATGCTCTGCTATGTTGAAAGGTCTTCCAAGGAATAATGACCGCTGGTTGGATGGGCTGGCTTATAAGGCGGTGTATACTCATGTATATATGTGTATGTATATACACATATATACATACATACACACACACACACATAGACACACACACACACACACACACACACACACACACACACACACACACACACACACACGCACGCACACACACACACACACACACACGCACACACACACACATACACACACACACACACACACACACACACACACACACACACACACACACACACACACACACACACACGATTCGGTGGCGCAGTTGGTAGAGCGATGAACTACTAGCATGGTGGTGCCCGTAGTGCTTGGTTCGAATCCTGCCCAGGGCCGAAATTATTTCGGTACAGCTGCACTTCGGGTCGTTACTCTGACTCTCGTGGGCGGGGAGTTGGGGTGTGTGTGTGTGTGTAAGGTCATAGCATTACCCATAGATCGGACCTACGAGCTCTGAGCTCTTCCAGGAGAGAAATAGCTGTCGATCACGAGTCCAACACGTGATTCAAAAGACCAAGTGAATACACACACACACACACACACACACACACACACACACACACACACACACACACACACACACACACACACACACACACACACACACACACACATATATATAACATATATAGGGTGTCCCCCAAAAATGTATACACACTTTAGATAAGTGTAAAGTAGGTATTTATTAAAACTATTTTAAATTTCAAAATATAATAGTTTCCAAACATCATTTTATTGTTTTGTCACCATCTGTTTTCAAACTGACGTCCGTTCTGGTCCAGACACTACCGACAACGCGAAGCAATGAAATCGTACACATCGCGAAACAATTCCTTTGGCATTTGCGTGCATTCACGTTCAGTGGCTGCTCTAAATTCAGCGATTGTTGCAGGTTTCATAGCATAGACTTTGTCTTTCAGATAATCCCATAAAAAAGTCTAGTGGTGTGAGGTTTGGTGAACGCGGTGGGTATTCAACGAAACCCCTCCGTCCAATCCGCCTGTTTGGCAAGATCTCATCAAGGAAAGATCTAACATCGCGATGTTAATGTGGGGGTGCCCCATCTTGCTGAAATTAAAACTCCTCATCTTCAAAGTCTTCTCTAATGCTTGGCAATGCAGACTGTTGCAGCAAGTTCAAGTAAACGGAACCAGTCACAGTAGCGTAAAAAAAAAAAAAAAAAAAAAAAAAAAAAAAAAAAAAAAAAAACGCAAAAAAAAAAAATTATGTTAAAAAAAAAAAAAAAAAAAAAAAACACGGTCCAATTAATCCTCTTGATGATAAGTCGCACCACACTGTAATTTCAGGTAAATTAACATGGTGGTTGACCAGAACATGTGGATTCTCAGGTCCTCCATAAGTGCAATTGTGGCGGTTAATTGAACCATTTGATTTGAATGTTGCCTCGTCACTCCACACAATCTTTGTTGCAAAGTGTGCATTTTCGTTTCAAGCACCACTCGTAATATTGTACTCTTCGGTCTGAATCATTGTCATTAAGAGCATGGATTAATCTTGGACCGTAACTTTTCCAATCATAATGCTTCATAATGCGATGGACAGATGATTTTTAAATACCGACCTCGGGACTAGCTTGCCGCAGTGACTTTTTTGGACTTCGCTGAAACGTTTCCAGTACTCTTTCTTCCTTTGTGAGGCTTGTCGATATCCGTGGTCTTCCTGAACGCTTCTTGTGATTGTTCCATCATCTTCTTATCTAATTCGATTGATGGTAACTCGCGTTGGTGGTTCTTTTTCAAATTCCCTCATAAATTGTCTTTGCAATTCAGCTGCGTTTTCATACTTCCAGTAGCCTTTTAGAGTGAATTTTCTTTCTTCAAAATCTAATCTGGCTGCCCTCATTAATTTCAATGGATTTTATCTGCAAAAAATAGATAAATGAATAAATAAATAAACTATTGAGTTATCAGCTGCTAAAGTGTGTATACATTTTTGGGACAACCTGTATATATATATACATATATATATATATATATATATATATATATATATATATATATATATATATATACATACACACACACACACACACACACACACACACACCCCCACACATATATATATAAATATATATATATATACATACTGTATATATATATATATATATATATATATATATATAGATATACAGTATGTATATATATATATATATGTATGTATATTTACTTATTCATTTATCTATTCATCCGGGTCACGGATACAAAGGTCATAGAACGGGCCAACATCCCCAGCGTTCACATCCTCGTACAGAAAGCTCAAGCTCAGTGGGCTGGACATATCACCAGAATGCCTGGTTTGTCAACTACCAAAACAGCTTCTGTATGGCGAACTGTCCCAGGGCAAGCACTCAGTAGGGGGGTAGAAGAAACGCTTCAAGGACTGCCTCAAAGTGTCCCTCAAAGCCCTGAACATCAGTCTCAGCACTTGGGAATCCCTTGCCCAAGATCGTTCAGCTCGGCGAAGCGAGATCGTCGCTGGAGCCCGTGCATGAGAGACCAGACGCTCTGCGGGAGCTCACAGAAAACGCGCTGCACGTAAGGCTCGGGCCAACTCCACTAGCAGTGCAGCACCCGCCCTTATGTGTTCCACATGTGGGCGAGCCTTCCGGGCCCCGGATTGGTCTCGTCAGCCACCTCCGGAATCAAAGTCACGGATTCTAAATCTGAAGGCAGTCATGGTCATCTTCATTCATCTTCATTTATGGAGGACGAACATCATATATATTATCTATCTATCTATCTATATATATATCTATCTATATATATATATATATATATATATATATATATATATACATATATATATATGTATATATACATACACGTCTCGTTTATGATTTTCACTGTTGACGTCATAAGGATATAATAACAGTATTTACAGCAGAGAAAGAAATATGAAAAACTAGGCAGAGAGGTCCTGTTAGTATGGCACTGAAGAGGAACAAGAGAGAGAGAGAGAGAGAAAGAGAGAAACAGAAAAGAAAGAAACACAGGAAAACAAAAAGAGACGAGAGGGTCGAAAAGCCTATCCGCCCAGAAATGGAAAGCTAAAACATAAAAGTTAAAAAAAAAAAATCTTGTTTGAGAAAGAACCGTTGTGGAAGGGGGTAAAAACAAATGAAAAGCGCGGACGAAGCATTCGATTAAAAAAAAAAATATTGTTGGAACGAGTGAACATTTGTAATAAAAACAAAAGAATAACGCCAACGACACCAATACTGTTAACAAATTTAGACGTACTACGCATACAAACTTTTCTGAAAAAAAGAAATAGTTTCAAACAAAGGGAAAACGAAAATAAATGAAAATATATTTGATTCTAGGATTTAAGCGTTTGATTACAAACTTTTTTTTTTTTTAAATAAATAGTTACCTTTCGAATTGAGAGAAAAATGAAAATATATTAAATTCTACGATTTACGCGTTTGATTATAACCTTTTCTAGAAAAAATAGTTATCTTTAGAGTTGAGAAAAAAAATTGAAAAATATATTCAATTCTAGGATTTATGCGTTTGGTTATAAACTTTTCTAGAAAAGAAATAGTTATCTTTCGAATTGAGAGAAAAAAAATGGATAAACACCTAAGCAAGATGCTGTAATGACTGCCATTTATTTTATATTATTTGTTTATGTGTTTATTGTCTGTTTATAATTATTTGCTTGATTTTCATTTATTAGTAGTTATCTGCCATTTCATTATTATTTATTATTTACCTGTTTATTATTTAACTATACCTATGCATTTATTTTATTCATTATTATTTATAATATTATATATATATTTTTTATTTTATTTTATTATATTTTTTCGAATCCGAGGTAGTTATAGACTAGAAGGTCTCCTGTCGGCATGCTCCGCCTTTGTAATCTTTGTAATTAAATTCTAGGATTTACGCGTTTTGGTTATAAACTTTTCTAGAAAAAAATAGTTACATTTCGAAATGAGAGAAAAAAAGAGAAGAAAATATATTAAATTCTAGAATTTGTGCCCGTGTGTGTGTATGACTTGCACTTTCCTACTTTCGGGTTCGAATCCCGCACTTCTCTCCGATTCACAGCACTGATTATTACCTGCCCCTAACACAGCCTAAGGTCAAAGATGGCGGCCGTTTAGCGTCTTCTGGCGTAGGCTCCTTGCCCTACGTTTAAGGATTTACTTTCCTGATTTTTTTTTTGCGCAAAATTGTTCACAAAGATAGAAGCGATGGTGAATCAATGTCCTCCTGACATCTTTATTTCTTATTGATTATTCATTTATCTATTCTAATAATTAATTTATTTATCTCCATTTATTAATTCATTTACCTATTCTTTTAATAGATTAGTTTATCTTTATTCATTTATTCATATATTCATTCATTTATCTATTATACATTTATCTATTTATCTATTCATTTATCTATTTACACAATTATTCATTTATTTACCTATTTTTAATATTTATTTATTTATTCATCTATTTATTCATTTATTCATTTATCTATTTATTTATTCATTAATCATTCGTTTATCTACCTATTTATTTACTATTCATTCATTCATTTATTTATTTATTTATTTATTTATTTATTTATTTATTTATTTATTTATTTATTTATTTATCTGTTTGTTTATCTATTCGTTCAATCAAGAATTCTATTTCTTTTTCATTTTTCCAATAACCCATCGTAGCCTCTGGAAAAAGAAAAACATAAAACCATAAAAAAAATGTCCAAACTGCGGACTTTGAAATGAAATCAATGGCGATATGCAAAACGTGTGTGTATGTGTGTGTGTGTGTGTGTGTGTGTGTGTGTGTGTGTGTGTGTGTGTGTGTGTGTGTGTGTGTGTGTGTGTGTGTGTGTGTGTGTGTGTGTGTGTGTGTGTGTGTGTGTGTGTGTGTGTGTGTGTGTGTGTTTCTTTTTTATTATTTTTTTCAATTTTTACTAACACACGAATGAGCAACTTATCCACTCTTGGGAAGAAGGAGAAACTCGAAAAAAAAGTAAGAAAGGAAGTTCAATGAGGTTCATGTCGGGGTCTTATGGGACCCTTCATGTCTTGGAAATAAATAAATAGATAAATGAATAAATAAATAAATAAATAAATAAATAAATAAATAAATAAATAAATAAATAAATAAATAAATAAATAAATAAATAAATAAATAAATAAATGAATAAATAAATAAATAAATAAATAAATAAATAAATAAAATATATAATTTTTCACATGCATACCCACCCACATATCCACACATACACACACACACACACACACACACACACACACACACACACACACACACACACACACACACACACACACACACACACACACACACACACACACACACACACACACACATATATATATATATATATATATATATATCTATATATATATATATATATATATATATATACTGTATATGTATATATACTATAAAGTAATGTCGTAGCACATTGATAAAATAAAATAAAGTAAAATAAAATAAACTTTACTCCAAGGTCACAAAACCCCATGCGACCTGCGGAGCATCGGTCATGTAACCTGAGCTTGTTCCTTTCCTCACCTTACATTTTTGTATATAAGCATATGCCTTCCACTATGTATTCATTCTGCTGAAGTGGGTCACAGTTAGTGATCGAAATATACAGAACGTTCGACATTAGTGTCTTCTTTTCTCCGACTGTGGGATAAAAAGTTTATATATATATATATATATATATATATATATATATATATATATATATATATGTATATATATATATTCTCCCGGAGAGAGGGGGGGTTGCCGATTAAGTCAAGCGGCCTTGCTGTGGGTGTACTGTGTCTTGCTGCATTACGTTTGACCCAGGACAGTGGGTGGATGAAGGGATGACCCGTCATCCATGAGAAGGTGAGATGGGACGGGTGGGAAGGGGTGGTGGAAGGGAGTGCCACTGAGTTAGCTACCTCCCTTATAAGGGGGAAAAAGTCTTGGTATACACACAAACACACACACACACACACACACACACACACACACACACACACACACACACACACACACACACACACACACACACACACACACACACACACACACACACACACATATATATATATATATATATATATATATATATATATATATATATATATATATATATATATACTTTTTCATTATGGAAAATATCACGGAGATAGATATTCTTTTGAGAAA
>NC_134785.1:70300784-70303284 GCF_046742065.1 Oratosquilla oratoria | reverse complement strand
GGGGTCGTGCATGGGGGTAGAGACACGTATCGACTTTTTGCCGTGCGCCGTCCACGACACGACGTCGTGTTCTCAAATAACCATGGGTGTCTATGGACGCTTTCACACGTCATGACCACGACCAAATGTGAAAGCGTCTATAGACATTCATGTTTATTTGAAAACACGACGTCGTGTCGTGGACGGCGCACGGCAAAAAGTCGATACGTGTGAAACGAACCTTACTGTATATTTTGGTCTTGTTTGTAGAGGTACTCTGGATGTGGAAAGTCGAGACGCTATCCCCCGGGAGGAGAGCAATCATGGCACGTTTGTGCAGAAGAGAGAGAAAGAGAAAGATGAGGAGGAAAAGGAGAAGGAAGAGGAGGAAGAGGAGGAGGAAGAAAAGGAGTAGGAGGAATAGGAGGAAGAGGGGAAAAAGAAGGAGGAGGAAGAGGAGAAGGAGAAGAAGGAAGAGGAGGAGGAGGAGGAGGAGAAGGAGGAGAAAAAGGAAGAGAAGGAAGAGGAAGAAGAGGAGGAGGGGAAGGAAGAGCAGGGGGAGAAGGAAAGGAAGAGGAAGAGGAGAAGGAGGGAGAGGAGAAGGAGGAAGAGGAGGAGGAGAAGAATGAGAAGGAATAGGAGGAGGAGGAGGAGAAGGGGGAGAAGAAGAAGGAGTAGGAAGAGGAGGAGGATAAGGAGGAGGAAGAAGAGGAGGGGGAAGAGAAGGAAAAAGAGGAGGAGGAGGAGGAAGAGGAGGAGGAGAATGAAGAGGAAGAGGAAGAGGGCAAGGGAGAGCAGAAGAAAGAGGAGAAAGAAGAGGATGAGAGAGAGGAGGAGAGGGAGGAGAACGAGGAGAGGGAGGAGAAGGAAGAGGATGAGAGAGAGGAGGAGAAGAGAAGGAAGAGGAGGAGAGAGAGGAGGAGAAGGAGAAGATGGAGAAGATGGAGGAGAAGGCGGAGAAGGAGGAGGAGGAGGAGGAGGAGAAGGAGGAGAAGGAGGAGAAGGAGGAGAAGGAGGAGAAGGAGGAGAAGGAGAAATAGGGTTAGGGGAACAACGTGTACAGAAATAGGCCGATGGTCGTTCAGTGTGCGTAGTAGCGCACACAAACGGGGGCGAGAGTGTGTGTGTGGGAAGGAGGACGGACCAGGCTGCAGGTTTGGGACCTTGATTATTTGAGGACACTGGCTGGAGGGCTGCCTGGGTGATTTATTGTTCGCAGGGCGAGCAGAAGGAGAGGAAACTCTGCTATCACAGACCTCCAGACAAGAACCTTGATGTATTACAACTTCGTTTTAAGAACATAAGAATGGATGAGACTGCAAGAGACCATAAGGCCTACACTAGGCAGTTCCATGTCCCTTACCACCTGTCATACCTATCCATAAATCTATCTAACCTCCTCTTAAAGCAACCTATTGTTTCTGGGCTCACTAATTGGTTACTAAGTCTATTCCATTCGTTAACCACTTTGTTGGTAAACCAGTTATTGCCTATTTCCTTCTTAAACTTGTGGTCAATTTAGTTGATAGTCAATTAAGGATTGGCCGTGGTTAACTGTCATTCAATTAATGTTTTGATCGACTAACAACATATTGTCGGCGAGGTTCAAACGTGTAAGTATATCTCTATTTAGTATTTTAGTATGTTCTCGTAAAATCTCCAGCGTTTCTTTCCGAAGGTCCGACCTGGGCTGTTCCTGACCATCTGGGGTCAATCCACAACTGAATAAAATCGTCTTCCTTTTCATCGCGGGGGTCGTTACTAAGATGAAACGAATCGCTTGGTACTGACCGAAGCAAAATTAATAAAGCAAGCAACAATTTTAGTAATATCAGTGTTATATCAAAATAACAAAAATAAATAAATAAATACGTGTATAAATAAGTAAACAAATTATATCATAGATAAATTGATCAGATTAATAGTTTGTAATAGTTTGTAGAAATAATCGAAATCTGAAAATGTTGCATGATGTCACAACTGAAGATCAGCCATTCAGAAGAAAAGGCGACATGACGTCACGACTGAGGACCAGCCAATCAGAAGAGGCGACATGACGTCACCACTGAAGACCAGCCAATCAGTAGAAGAGGGGAAATGACCTCACGACTGAGGACCACCCAACCATAAGAAAAGCCGAAATGACGTCACGACTGAAGACCAGCCAATCAGAGGAAAAGGCGAAATGATGTCACGACTGAAGACCAGCCAATCAGAAGAAGAGGCGACATGACGTCACGACTGAGGACCAGCCAACCAGAAGAAAAGGCGACATGACGTCGCGACTGACGACCAGCCAACCAGAAGAAAAGGCGACATAACGTCACGACTGAAGACCAGCCAACCAGAGGAAAAGTCTACAACAGGGAATAATTGTCGAAGACAGTTGAACAGAATGTTAAGTTATTGAACGATAAGGAGCTATCCACCGAAGAACACTAAAGGCGAAGTCGAGCATCCCGATGATTCCGGGACGGGCACAGCCCGGGGTTCGTAAGAATAAGAAAAAAAAAGAAAAAAG
>NC_134785.1:70290784-70293284 GCF_046742065.1 Oratosquilla oratoria | reverse complement strand
AGTTTGCGTCCAGTCACTTTAACAAGCTAGCAGTCAAACAAGCCCCTGTCTTGGGCAGCGAGACAGTGAGACAGACAGTTAGACAGACAACGATGGTATCAGGCAGTCAAAGAAGAGGTGTTGGCTGCCCCGAAATAGACCTGTTGAGTAGAAGACACGGAAGGGAGTGGAGGGAGAACCTCGGAATCGGTTCCCTGACCAGAGCTGCTTTAAAGCAGTGGACTCTCGAGGCCAAGATGGCGAGGACGAGGAGAGATCCCCCCTCCCCCCACTCCCATCCCCCCCCACATTCATCACCACTACACCCACTCCTAACACCCCAACCCCCCCAAAGCCCTACCACCTTCAACTACCCACCAACCACCCATCACTATTCCCAGGATGAAGGGAGGGAGGGTTGGGAAGGATAGAAGGCCGGGGGAGGGGGGCAAAGAAAGAGTATTAGGCAGATGGATAATAGACAGAGGGACAGACAGACAGACAGACAGACAGACAGAGAGAGAGAGAGAGAGAGAGAGAGAAGGTGAGAGAGGGGTACATGTATACACACACACACACACACACACACACACACACACACACACACACACACACACACACACACACACACACACACACACACACACTCACCCCCCCCACATATATATATATATATATATATGTATATATATATATATGTATATATATGTATATGTATGGAGGGGGGGTGAGTGTGTGTGTGTGTGTTTGTTGGTGTGTGTGTGTGTGTGTGTGTGTGTGTGTGTGTGTGTGTGTGTGTGTGTGTGTGTGTGTGTGTGTATGTGTATACATGTACCCCTCTCTCACCTTCTCTCTCTCTCTCTCTCTGTCTGTCTGTCTGTCTGTCTGTCTGTCTGTCTGTCTGTCCCTCTGTCTATTATCCATCTGTATATAATAGCATGATGACAACTCACAATTTTCTTGTTAACTTGTTCAATACTGCGAACAAGGCGACGTATTTCAAGAGGCAATCTATGTAGAAGGTCAGCAAAGGACATTTCAACACTGAGGCAGGATAGTCAAACTAGTAGATATTTCGGTACCAACGTTTCGAAGTTGCACAACTTCATTTTCAAGGCAGAATAATACATACAAAAGTCAAATCGTAAATATACAGAAATAGTGTTACATAAATGAGCTAAGGAGAGGTTACAAACAAACAAATAATATGAAATAAGTACGAACTTAGGAGAGGTGATAAAAAAAACAGAAACCCCAGCAATGACAATTGATCACCCACGCCGTGGGGTGGTCAATTGTTCACCGTGCTGTGAGGTGGAAGAATGGGCATCATCAACATGGAAATGTGCGATCATGGCTTTAGAAGAAGGGAGAATTTGGAGATCTTGAAGCTGCTTATTCATGTCGGGGTTGCTGTGTTTGATATGCAACGCTTCGATAATCGCAAGTCTTTTGTGGTCTTTTTCCGTGGCAATAATGGAAGTACCCTTTACGAGGTCTTCTCTAGTAAGTCGTAGTTGGTGGTGGTTTACTATTATGATTTTTGATGGCCGCCTGCAGATAAATGAAGAGTAAGCCTTCTCGATACTTTAGTAGTCGTCATACCAATATACGACGCATGAGGCCCACAGTCCTCATGTTGACATACAAATTTGTATACGGCATAACTACGTTGAAGGAGATGGCGTTCAGGAGTGGTGTTATTTATTAGGATCAGGTTACTAATCCTTTTGTTTTTATAGAAAATGATCAGATTTAACCTATCGCTCTCGTTAATAGGTTTGACATTTCTTTTTAATTATGTCCTTGATAACTCATTCCTCGGTCTTATACGAGGTTGATGTCTCAGATGTCAACCTCGTATAAGACCGAGGAATGAGTTATCAAGGACATTCTTCCACCTCACAGCACGGTGAACCATTGACCACCCCACGGCGGGGGTGATCAATTGTCATTGCTGCGGTTTCTGTCCTATTTTCCACCTCTCCTAAGTTCGTACTTATTTCATATTATTTGTTTGTTTGTAACCTCTCCTTAGCTCATTTATGTAAACACTATTTCTGTATATTTACGATTTGACTTTTGTATGTATTATTCTGCCTTGAAAATGAAGTTGTGCAACTTCGAAACGTTGGTACCGAAATATCTACTAGTTTGATTATCCTGCCTCAGTGTTGAAATGGTCCTTTGCTGACCTTCTACATAGATTGCCTATTGAAAATTACGTCGCCTTGTTCGCAGTATTGAACAAGTTAACAGGAAAATTGTGAGTTGTCATCATGCTATTATAATATATATATATATATATATATATATATATATATATATATATATATATATATATATATATATATATATATATATATATATATATGGAGAGATGAGAGAGTTTCGTCGACAATAACCAGTGTTTCTATCCTTTCTCTCGCGTCGAAGAGGTGAAGTCAAGTTGAGAAATTTAGGGAGAAGAGCAGAAACAAAATGTTAAAGAAAATGTCAGTTTTTTTTTTTTTTTTTTTTT
>NC_134785.1:70276582-70285284 GCF_046742065.1 Oratosquilla oratoria | reverse complement strand
AATATTCTCTTCTTCTCTTATAACATAATTTTGTCAGTGCATCAGGTTGTTCAGCAAATGTCAAAAGGAAATTTTCAAATTCTAACCAACATGACGTCTTGGAGGGTAGAAATTTAAATTTTCCCTTTGACGATTACCCTCATGGGGGAAATTATTACAGTATGTGAGGTTTACAGGGTCTATATACCTCATCCTCCCACTGGGAGAGGACAAATCACTTTCAAACCGTGAGTTCAGATCCGTTACATGCGTACCCAAAAGTAGCGCAAGTTCGGTCGTCTCTATCTTGAGTCTCTGACAGTGGATGGGTTTCCTCTGCTGCTGGATAGTGTTGTTTTGGACGCGAGTTTTACATTAATGGCCTGATTCTCGAAGGTAATCATAACAGACTTGGCCATCTTGAGTCACTGAATGACCTTGTCTTTAAGGCCGATCTTGGTGTTGTTGTCCATTGGTGACTGGTGTTTTGGTAAGGGTAAGTTTGTGGTTGTTTCCTGTATCGTCGTTTTATGGCGTCGTTTTTTAGGTGATGTTATAGTTCTTGGACAGCCATCAACATCATTCCAATACATGTAGAGTTACAATGCTGACACTCACCAACGGACCAGTCATAGGAATAAGTGAGGTTGACTTCTTTTGGGGGTAGATGGGAGATGTAGGAAGTTAGTCTTCATGACTAGGGTACGAGTTCTCTAGGATTTGTAATTGATTATATTGTCTGACCTATGTTTTTGGGTCGGTAGGGGAGAAAAAGCAAAAACAAACAAACAAACAAACACACACACACACACAAAATCCTCAATGATAATCATAAAACAATATTAGGGAACTAACTTCTTCTTGGCTCTGAACCGTGATCTGAACATCTCCATGCCCAATGTCCCGGTCTATCTTTGCTTCGTAGTCACACTGGCTGTCTGATGACACTGTTGAAAGAAGAAGTCAGTGTCCATTGCACTCAGACATGGTTTTTAATTAGATAATATACCTTATACAAACAGAAAACAGATTCCGATTTATTCTAGTAGTATGTGACTGAAAGAGCAGTGCGTGGTTTTTGCTAGGTAATGCAATGTATGGATACACAGCACTCCATCTCTGCAGGTAATATATGTAATTGAATTTTGGAAATAAAATCATAAAACTGTTTTACTAACAAGATGAAAACCTGACACTTTTTCCCATAATAGGAGATGGTTGATAAAAAGGGAAGAATGGAAAACTAAAGCTGTTTCAGGGGCTCTTACCATCAGCACACTGATTTTCAAGATAGTGAACGTCTTTAGAAGTTGGCCGGAAATTAAGTGGCTGAGTCCTCCGATCGTGCCTGCTCATGAGACAGACTTGATCCCTGTAGATATACCACGTGAAATGAGACAGCTACAACCACATAGAAATGAATATAAAAGTGACATTGACAGGTGCTTGAGTGATGATGACAGTAAGCATAATAATGATGATGATTATCACGATGACATGACGGATTACAGTGGCAAACCATGTCAGACCTTTCTATTGATATAACGAGTTCGGATGCAGCCAGATAAAAAATAATGAAACAAAACAGAGTAATCAACGTAATGGGTTTCAAGATTAAAGGAAAAATAAACAAAAATAGATCCTATGAGTCAGAAAGATACAAAGCTATATCAACTATGTAGTCACCAACAAACCCTCATGATGACCTACTTTTCATGATACTCGGCACTGCGACAGTTCATGCCACGCTCTCTGATGCACAATTCAGCACATTTGATTCGTGATGGCACCTTGGTCATCACAATGTCATCAAAACCCTCAACTTCATAGCCCACCACACGCTCAAGCGTCCATATCTTGCCACAAGTAGGGACTGCAATAGACAAGCAAATCAGTTAATGAAGATCGTGTTACAGGCCTTGTATACGTACATGTATATTTATCCCAAGTTGGAACTATACATGGATATGAGAGTAAGAGACAGTACTCCGTGAGTCTATAGCAACCTAACTGGCTGAGAGGGTTAGAGCGTCGCTACCTGCGACGGAAGTCGAGGTGACGGCAGTGCAAATCCTGCCGCTAGCGAGTTGGGCCAAGGGTACGATTAATTAAAGCCCACGCTACAGAGTCCTCTGTAAGGGACTTATAGAGGACCTAACGTCCTAATCTCCAGGTAGGGGAAGCTCGCGAAGATCAACTGAATCAACTGGGTGTTTCCCTTTTCGTTGTATTCAAGAAAGGAGCTACATTCATGGGGTCCTGTCTCTTATTTTCCATCTATCATACTTCATATCAAATTCTTGTGTAGTTCCAGAAGTTTATGCATTTGCACAGACAACTGTATTTTTTCAAATCCTTCAGATATGAAAAAATACAGTTTATGTCCGTGAATGTTCGTGTGTACCAAATCTAATTGCAAGAATATTGACCACAAACCAGATATGCAGACTTTCTCAAAGTAATGTTGAGGTTCATCCGCGTGCGGATGTGGAAAAATACAGTTTGTGTCTGTGTACCAAATCTAATTGCAAGAGTATTGACCACCTACCAGATATGCAGACTTTCTCAAAGTAATGTTGAGGTTCATCCACGTGGTTCAACGTTACACCTTCTGTTGAAGAGTTCTGTGACAGCTTAGTGCACGCCCTCTCACCATAGTGAACCACCAGACTCCTGCACGATGATGATTCCAGGCACCTGACAAGAAAATAGTGACAAATTCAAAATGTATATGTTTCCGTGGGCCGTAAAATACGGAGACTCTGACATCACACAACTGAATCACATTTCCAAGCATTAGGCTGTCAATGTGTTCCCTGGGCTGGAGCTGAGTGGAGAGCTGGTGGCATCCATCAGCTCGGAAAGGGACACCTTTTCGAACGTCTCAGTACCACTACAGCTTTGGCCTGTGGGAGGAAGAACACAGGCCTAAGCAGGGAGGTTGATCATAATGTAGGCATTTCTTAGATTTTTTTTTGTGGGGGGGGGGGACACAGGTAGAACTCTATACCTAAGCAGAGAGGGATAGGTGACCGTAATTTAGAAATTTCTTACTATTTATTATTTCATTTTATCACTGATTTAGGTGTCATCACCACGGCCAGTCTGAGGACACACTACACAATTAACATCGCGAACTCTTTCTATCAGGAGGTTAGCACGGTGGCTGGCCCTGGCAGAGGAGTTTTTGGCATGTACTTTAATGATCCATGCCCTTGGTCCAACTCGCTGGCGGCATGTTTCGAACTGCCATCACCTCGCCCTCCGCCCGGCCAGCGAGCATCTTGAAAATATTTTTATTTTTTATTTTGTCACACATGAGGTATGAGAAAATTTACATTATTCTTTGTTATGGCACAAAGAGGAAAATAAACATATAATGCATTTCATTACTATTTGTACATTTGTAATTGCAGAAGTGATGCTATACCATACCAGTCTTAACTTCAGATACACATTACATCAACGCTGGGAGTATAAAAACTAACTAATTTCTGTTCTACCTGAAACAAGAACCGAAGATCTCAGAGCTGTGAGGATCACAAGGCTGGGCAAGATTTGAGTGTAAAGACGCAGCGAATGGGGCATTCTGAAAAAAAAAAAGGAAATTTGTTAGAATACTTTTAGATATACCAGATAATACGAAACAACATGTTTATTTTCACCTTTCTTCCTTTAATATGAATGTAATCAGAAATGCAATTATCTAAGTCATTCCTAGGATATGTACAAATTATGTGTTTATCGCTGAAATAAATGTATGGCAATGGTTGACATCACGCTATAGTACTAACGGGAGGTAGATCTCACGGTATAGTGGTAGACCTCACGATAAAGTAGCCCCTGTTATTGTTTTCTCAGTCATACACACATGTAAACTGTTTGCCAACTGAATCTAAACATGTATTTTGTTTTCAAAAATATCTCATAAAAACGGTATTTAGTCCAGAAGAATAGAATATATTTGTAAGCAATGTGACAGCCTTTGCCCTTTCTGATGTCAAATCAGTAATCAATCTAAATTTCTCACTTATTCCACGGGTACATTTAACTTATATTATCCACCATGGGTTTCATTGATAATCGAAAGCCTTATCTGAGTTTATATTATGAATTTCTGGATATATATCACTTGCACACAAGTGAACTAAAGTAGATATGTAGAGATGACATTAGTAATTTTTATAGTTAGCCCTTAAATACATTTTCTTTAAAACTTACCTTGTCGTAACAGAAAATGTATTCTTTCGTCAATGGGAGATTTAAATTCACTTTTCTTTTCCAAAAATTAATCACATTATTTTTACCAGTTTGATATTTCACGAGTAAAGCTGTGCGTTCTTAATTATCATGGATGTATCATCAATTTCATAATTTGTAGCCTTCCCTGAATTTATATAATGACTTTTTGAAATCGTAACATGTGCATATAACTCAACTAAATCCTCGAATATTTGGAGGATACAATATATATATATTTTTTTTCATTATTGCTAGTCCTCAAATTCGTTTTCTTTCAAGTTTGGTGTGTTGCAACGGAAAATTAAATTCGTTGTTATTAGCTGAAAATAATTCGGAAATTCTAATTAATCTTTTCTCTCCTATAACCTAGTTTAATAATTGTTAGTCTCCCCCAACAAGTAATCTATTGCGCATTTTCCCTTAGGAACTGTAGTAAACCCTAACCTAAAACATCTTATTTCCATTCATATCCTTTGTTAATTTGCCAAGAATTCCTAAGATGGAAAAAAACACTGAGATGTATTTTTAGCTCAACTTTATTGAAAACGGTCATAAGGTTTATGAAAAAGAATGGAAAACGGTATCAACACACCGACATGACGTCATAGACGATGACTCCATTATCAGCACAACTACCTCGCATATGAAATGCTGTTTGAATGGAGATACTATAGTACCACGTTTCTACAATTTTTGACAATCCATGCGTGAAGGGCAGGCGGTTTCTTCACCCAATGTGATGTGATAGCCAATTTAAGTTATATCAGTTATGGATTGCATTATAACCCCTAGCTTTTCCTCTCTCTCTCTCTCTCTCTCTCTCTCTCTCTCTCTCTCTCTCTGTGTGTGTGTGTGTGTGTGTGTGTGTGTGTGTGTGTGTGTGTGTGTGTGTGTGTGTGTGTGTGTGTGTGTGTGTGTGTGTGTGTGTGCGTGCGCCCGTAGGATATTCGGGTTGTAAAGGAGCACATTAAACATAGGGAGGACAAAAATTCAAGCTTAGGTTGACACGGCTTTGAGGAAAAGGAAGGGGAAGGAACGCGGAAAGACAGCGAGGACACTGAACGGTGAGGAGGACTAATCATATATAATCATCACAAGGCGATATGGTATGAGGAAGAAGTGGGAGAGAACGGAAAAAAGGGGAACAGTAAGGGATAAAAAAATGAGATAAAAGAGAAGGAAAAGTTAGAGGAATTTACGGACGAAATAGCTGCTTTCCTTCTTAGATAAGAATAATAAATGATCAAATAAAGAAACAAAAAGTAGTTGAATAACTAAATATAGTCCTTCTAGCACTTACACGCTGCCTATGCTCGAATTTTGCATAATCTAATAAACCTACATCCTATGCTTATGGAGTGCTATTGCGTCCTACCGTATGTCTTTCTCTAATATATTTTCAATTAACTTAAAGACGGCTTCTATGACCGAATAAAATAACATGGCGTTTTTAGTGACCACTTGGGATGGCAAGGGTAAAGCTGTAGAAAAAAATCACCTCATAATCAAGATTCTGTTTCTTATCTCTACTCCACCTACATCAATACATTCTTTGTCAAACATTAC
Organism: Oratosquilla oratoria; assembly: GCF_046742065.1. Classification (NCBI taxonomy): domain Eukaryota; kingdom Metazoa; phylum Arthropoda; class Malacostraca; order Stomatopoda; family Squillidae; genus Oratosquilla; species Oratosquilla oratoria. Next base: position 70,279,497 of record NC_134785.1, on the reverse strand, counting down.
CTTCCTAAGAAAGTTACATTTATTCTATCTGTGTCAAGTGATACTTCTCATTTTTGTCTGACGAATGCCAAACTATTTTATTCATTCCCTCTGTGGACGGAGACCTTTCCTCCCATATGGCTGTGCGTACAACGTGTCACAGCCACGTAGACATCATGTCTCTTTCTGAGCCCACGCCCATAACTACACAAAGACACAAGGCCACGAACAAGCTATTAGTTCCGGATGAGCTTTGCAGCACAGGGAAACAACCGTCTTCTATTGGGTCCTGCACCGTCTAATATACAATATCCAGAGGCCTATTTCATACGCTGACTGTCCGCTAAACCTCTGCAGACAAAAGAATGCATATTTAACGACAGTATCGTGAAGGATGATCGGACTATATTCCATCATTTCAAAACCTCATTCTAGATAATTAAAACACCTGTTTATCAACATTTTTAACGAATACCGCTGTCAGATCAAGATATTTTTCCATATATTCAACTAAATTTGAAGTCAGAAAAAAAACAAGACAGGAAGCTGATACATATCTGAAAAAAAAATCACCGATTCTTAAGGGGAGCGGTAGACAATAAATTTCAACATGTCGTCAACCAATACCTCGATTTGGATGGTCTACCACGGGAGAAGGTCCTCGACGCTTCCAACATCTCTTAAAAGACCTCCACCCTGTAATTATCACCTCCAACTTCGCTGCTCTTCAACTCCTGTACTTACTCAGCCCCTCCCACCTCCTCATCCTCCTCTCCTCTACCACCCTTACATAAGACTGGAGGAGACTACTGAAGACCATAAGGCCAAGACTAGGTAGTTCCATGTCCTTTATCACCTGCCATCCCCATTCATAAAATCATCTAGTCTTCTCTTAAAACAAACATTACTTTCAGCACTCACTGCGTGATTTCTAAGTCTATTCCATTCGTTTGCCATTCTATTGGTAAATCAGATCTTGCCTATTTCCTTGCTAAGTCTGAATTAGCGTGTTTACCTGCAGGCGATGGTTCTGAAGGACGGACGTTAGATAGGACCATCTCCCTGCTGCTTGATATCAAAATTCGTCAGCGCCTCGCCTCCATCTGGAGGAGTAGGTGCAGTTCTGGGGGGTTGACTCTCGGTACCCGGACCGAGCTCAAAATGTTTATTAACTTTGTATTCCCTCATCTTTTCACCTAAGGAGAGCTGACAATCGGCGACTGATCCTCTCCTACTAATACTATCAGCCGGTAACTCAGAAACAGTCCTACACTAAAAACACAGACAGTCCAACGTTTCTTCTCAGGAAGATCTACGAGAGGGCCTGATGATCACTGCCAGTTGCTGTGGGATTATAGGTTTCTAGTTATTGTTACCTCTTTGTTGCTGCCTGTTCTCAGAGTTCCAACTAACATTCCCGAATACCAGCCTTCCCGTTTTCACCCGACTGACCATTTTCTTTAATTCTAATCTCCCCTCCGTTCTCTCTTATACTCACCCTTTCCTCGAGCCCCACCAACTGAAACCTGGCCACCCGCACGTGGCTACTCCAAACTCCCACTATCATACAAGACACCCCATGACGTCACACCTATGATGCGTATGTGACGTCACCCGGATCACTAAGTTGCAAGTCACCGCCATTACGGTATAATCGAGTAATCAGATGGGTTTGCTTTCAATGTAGGCGGTTGCTTGTTCTGTGTTCAATATGTGATTTATTTATGCAACTTCATTAGTTGTACACACGTTCAAATACAAAATTCATAACCCACTAAGGCAGATCAATGTTATCTTGCATACCACGCAGAGGGCTGTACACGGCCAACATTGAGAAAATACGCTGTTATGACAACAAACACACTCAGAACTCACACTAACAAACATAAACCATCAAATACCAAGTGAATCAACGTACAACCCCGTACTTGCACAAAACATGATTATAACTATCAGTAAAACAACCGTGATACCGATAACAGAAGCCCTTATGAAAGAGAAAACTCTTCAGGAAATAGACACAATTATAATGAATTAAGTCTATACCACTTGGGTGGTCAAACAACTCCTCACCCCCACTCCTACCATCCACCACAAACCTGCACTACCCTTGTTCCCGGTTTGCTCAGTGGTACTAAAATGTGTTAGCAAAATAGAGAAGACAGTTACGCGCCTTCTAGCTTAGGCTCTTTCTTCTATGGAACAAATCACTAGTCGCAGTGAATTCTTTCAAATAATAAAATCTGGCAGGCGCGAAGCTTCGATCCAGGGAGTTTATGATCATGAGACACGTCTGATACCATCTTTGCCACGCAGTGTTGAAAGTAAATAACCAGATCCGAACACAAATCTAAAACCCGAATACCCATTTTCACACACACATGGGTATTCGGGTTGTAGAGTTCCTAGCCGCCACTACGGCGGTCCGGGTTCGAGTCCCATCCAGGGCTGAAATAATTTCAGTATTGCTGCGCTGAGAGTCATTACTCCAACTCTCGTGGACAGGGAGTTTTGCGTGTGTGTGTGTGTGTGTGTGTGTGTGTGTGTGTGTGTGTGTGTGTGTGTGTGTGTGTGTGTGTGTGTGTGTGTGTGTGTGTGTGTGTATGTGCAAGGTCACAACATTACCCACAGATCGGTCATATATGAGTTCTGAGCTCTCTTTCGGGTGGGAAAATAGCTGTCGATCACAAGTCCAACGCGTGATCCAAGACCATGGTGAATCACACACACACACAAATTAGACATGGAGAGATACAGAGACGGGGCACCACGAGCGTAGCTCCCCTTCCCGTAAGATACAACTAGGTAAATACAACTAGGTAAACTAGGTAAATACGCGCACGCAGTTATATACAAGACGGATCACCTTGTGGTAATGATGACGCATACCTTTTGAATCCCGGACTCAACTTCCGCCACCCCAAAATGCGACGAGG
>NC_134785.1:70259082-70261582 GCF_046742065.1 Oratosquilla oratoria | reverse complement strand
ACCATGTAGTAAGCGCTGAAACTATCAGTTGTTTTAAGAAACGATTAGACAACTTTATGGATGGGGATGAAAGGTGGTGATGGATACGGAGCTGCCTAGTGTAGGCCTTATGGTCTCTTGCAGTCTCCTTCATTCTTATGTTCTTATGTACTTATTAATGCATTAAAAACAATACGAATTCGGTGTTTTTTTTCATTTGACTACTACAGTAATAGTTTGTAAACATAGCAGAAGAATACTTGGCGGAAAGCTTTCATATTATTTTCGTTAGCCGCTATCCAAAAAGTCATTAGCAAAACATTCCCTGTGTGACGGATAGCATGCTAGCGAGAAATGTCTATTTCCATATCCCTTACCAGCTGTCATCCCCATCCATAAAGTTATCTCATCTTCTCTTAAATCAACCAATAGTTTCAGCGCTCAGTACATGGTTACTAAGTCTATTCCATTCGTTAAGTTCCCTGTTGTTAAATCAGTTCTTGCATATTTCTATCCAAATTTAATAAAATTGCTTCCTGCATCATCATCAATAAAATTGCTTTCTGCATCATCATCATCTTCATCACCATCATCATCATATTGACAGGACTGATTAAGAACAAGCAATCAGACCTTGAGACGAGCTATGCACAATCACGGAGACAAAAATAATGGATCGATATTAGGATAAAAGGATCCGTATCTTTTTTAATTCCGGGAAGGAGGAGAATGAATCACAGACTGTCACGCTGAGTAGAGAGAAGCATATCGAGACTTGATCATCATGACGTACTGTGGAGTCTGCTACACGTGGCTGGTTCTGACGAAACCTTCTTGCCTTTTGCTCTGGCCATCAAACGTGTCTTCCTGCAAGCGTGGCAGTCAGACAGACACATTGTCTTGCTTCTCTCCGATCTCGCCCTCTGTGCTTTTCTCTCATTCTTCTTCTCCCCACACACCCACTTTCCCTTTACTCTTTCTTTCTCCCTCCTCCCTGTGTGTGCGTGTGTGTGTGTGTGTGTGTGTGTGTGTGTGTGTGTGTGTGTGTGTGTGTGTGTGTGTGTGTGTGTGTGTGTGTGTGTGCGTGTGTGTGTGTGTGTCTGTGTGTGTGTGTGCGTGTGCGCGCGAACAATAAAACTTTATCATCCTCAGTACAAGAATAATCAACCATTTGTTGAAGGCATCGAAGATTCTCATATTATTGTTCTTGTGTATTTACCTAGTTGTGTTTTACGTGAAGAAAGCTATGCTCGCAGTGACCCGCTTTTGTATCTTTCAGCATCCAGTTTGATCTTAAATTCTTGTTTAGTTTTTGCATTCACTGTTTCCTCATTCAGTTTGTTCCAGATATCTATCACTCTGTGTGGGAAGCTATTCTTTTACAGATCTCTTCTGTAACTATCCTTTTTAAGTTTCTTTTCGTGTGTGTGTGTGTGTGTGTGTGTGTGTGTGTGTGTGTGTGTGTGTGTGTGTGTGTGTGTCTGTGTGTGTGCTTGCGTGAAAGGTTCGGGTGCGTGCGCATCTAGATGTGCAGTGTTTGCATCTGGGGTTGCGATACCTTCTTTTGTTTTATCATAGTTTCTCCTATTTTGTGTCTATTTCGCAATACTTTCGTGGTTTGGGTGTTACTGTACCGTCACATTCTCTTTGGGTTTATATATAATTTGAGTTTACAGCATCATCAGTCGGTTATATCATTATACCATTCTTCTTAAGGATATTTACTCTTCGTGGATTATCTTCGCGACCTTTCCTTGATATAAAAAAAAATTGTGTTTGTGTTTTTTATGTTTAGTGTTTTGCCCGTGTGTTTGTGCGTCTTTAGGTGACGATCTACGGTAGGATGCGCATGCCTGCGGCCGAAGCCGTCACCTAGGATTGTTGGAGCAGGGAATCGGAGAGGAGTGCGGGATTCGAACCCACAAGTAAGCGAAAGCGAGACCGGCACGCTTCCTATTGCAACACCGAGTTATCGAAAGTACTCAAGGGTTCCCACCAAGACCGATATTATTGTGGTTGTTAACGTGGCGGCACACTAACCATTTCTCGCTAGTATGCTACTTGCTTTTGCTACTTCGTTTGCGTAGTGACGACTTCGGTTACGATATTATTTTTCAAATTTTCCAAATGCCAAATTACTCTTGCGTCATACAGTGAGAAGCTGAATGACGAACTAGAGAAGTTAAATCTATACAAACGAAGTAGCAATAGCAAGTAGCATGCTAGACCCACAAATTTACATAAAAATCCGATCATAATTTTTTTGTTTACAGGTGTATTACTTTGTAGAAAAGCCAATGCCACAACGAATGGGATAGATTTAGTAACCATATAGTGAGCGCTGAAACTAGGTTATTTCACGAGAAGACTAAATAATTTTACGGATAGGAATGACAGGTGATTAGGGGCATGGAACTGCCTAGCGTAGGCCTTATGGTCTCTTGCAGTCTCCTCCCTTCTTATGTTCTTGCAATAAACGAACAAACATGACCTTGTCATTCGTTCAAAAGCTAACCACTAA
>NC_134785.1:70221582-70249082 GCF_046742065.1 Oratosquilla oratoria | reverse complement strand
CAACTTTCTTTCATGCTCTTTTATTTTATTTTCTAAATGCCAGGCACCAACAACATGTCTCTCCATGTAATGATCTTGGAAAATGGGCATCAGAATAAATCGTCTCTCTACTGCCTGTCTTCGTAACCAATAAACACATCTTCATCTCCACCTGGACTTCCCCAACAGGCGGACACTGTCTCAAGACTACACCCCTGATCTCTATCAATTATGACTGTATTTCTTTCACCTTTTCACATAAGGTGAGTTGACACCTAAGAACTGCACTGTGGAGTATGATGCAGATAGGGAGGAAGTCTATTGAGAGGTCAAAAGTTTTTACATTAGTAGAAGAGTATGTGTAAGTCAGAAATGGAGAGTGAATAATTTGAGGTGAAGGTGGAACTAAGTCAGTCATGTGATGTCACCATCATTGTTCATATGGATGGGATGGTATGGGAGGTAGACACAAGGGTGCTATGCAGAGGTTTAGACTCAGTGAATGAACCAAGTGTTGTTTGTGGATGACATTGTGTTTGTGGCTGATTCTGAAGCAGTTGGTGATTGAGTTGAGAAACTGTTGCCATAAATTTCACTGACAGGGAATCTAAAGTCCTCACAGTCTTTGGGCCCTCCCACAGATCTCTTTGAAAAGAAATTTTGGACTGTTGTTTGTATTACATCAGTGGGTCTGTCTGCCCCCAGTTCATATAGAAGGGGAGTAGTTGTCAGCTGCCATATATCCTTATGTGAAAAGGTGGAGAAAATGCAGTTGAAGTTGAGAAATACCCTGGGCCTAGTTTGGTGACTAAATGTCCACCCCTCAGGGCTGTACCTCCAGATGAAGTTGATGGATGTTGAAAACATAAATTAAGGAGAGAATTCTCTCTGACATACATCTCAGAGGACCAGATACCTGTTACTGATCCTGACATTTGTGATGGGAATGAAAGATGAGAGTACCTAGCCACCTTACTTAATGGGTAACAATTTCCTTCTTGTATATGTGTGTGTGTGTTGGGGGGAGGTTTACATCAAGCGGATGACTTAGAATTCCACTAGATTGAGCTTTGCAACAATTAAACACAAGTGTGACACCTTTAAGACTTTTTCCTATTCTTCTTAGCTTTAGTTTCCTTCACATTTGAGGCTTTCTTGGTCTCACTGGTTTCAACAGCATCTTTAAATCTATAATCATTGATAGTTCTTCTGGTCTTCCTTTCTAAAGGCTCCACTCCCTTGCCATTAGAAGGCCTCTTGGACTCTCTGGTTTCAACAACATCTTTTAATTTGGAAAGATTGGTAGTTCTTCTGGCCTTCCTTTCTGATATTCCCACTGGCTCAGCAACTTTAACAGGACTTTCTCTATAAGAAACAGTTAATTTCATTTCAGCAGTACGTTTACAACCCGTCTTACCCTTCCTTGTCACTCTAGCTCGATCACAAGATGTTTCCTTTCCTGCTTCATTCTCACTAGGATTGATTCTATCTGTAGAACTGTTCACAGTCTTACTTGGAGGTGAATTAAATGCCATGTCCTTACCTTTCTTTGCATTTCTACCTCTTCTCTTACCATCAGTTGTAGATGACTGAAAGTCCTCTTGACTATGAGTATATTCTCCTTCACCTTCTTTAGCATTTGAATCTGTCTTCTCCATAAACCTCTTTTTAGCTCCCCGAGTTTTTGTGATTATTTCAGGCTGTGCTGTGTCATACTTTGCTTGTCTCTTTCTAATCTGCCTGCAAATACCCACCTTACTGGCTTCAGGAGTTTTGTCTTTGGTTGCCATAGTTTCAGAATATTGATTTTCCTTTTTCCCAAACAAGACATCACCTGTGTCTCCCTCTGAGCTGCCTGCACTGACTATATCACATTCTTTATCTTTACAATATTTGCCTCTTGCCACACCACTATTTTCATCTACATTTCTTCCACTATCAAATTTCTGACACTTTTCAGAAACAGCAGGAGCAACTGATCCTGTAACTTTATTTCTGGTCCTTCTACAAGTAATCTTTTGTACCTTATTTGGAGTTTGATCTTCTGACGATACAGTGTCACCAGTGGGATCGATGGCTGCATCCTTTTTAATTTTTCTTCTTCTGCCTCTTTGCTTCTTCAGAGTATTTAATGTATGAAGGATTCCCTCATCCAATATATTTTCATCATGATGTTTCAGTCCAATTAATGAAGTTGAATAATCATCATGACCTTCCTGAATATTTGTAGTTAACATGTGATGGGATTCTTTTCCTTTCACTTTATCATCATGTTGCCCAGTCTTCTTGGTCTGACGTCTCATTTTCCCTGTAGTTGTTTCAGAGAGAACTTTCATGAATGAATCATTAGACATGCTATCTTGGATGTCTTCTTGTACACCCTTCGTGAAGTAGGATTTTTCTTCATGAATTTTTGTTGCCTGTCTTAAAGTCCTAATTTGTTTGTTTCTTGGTTGCTTGTCTGTTACCAAACCGTCTGCTACATAGCCCTGATTTACTAACCCTTCATTACATACTGCCGTTTTTTCAACAGCTTCTCTACTTGAACTCCCATTCCCAGGGTATACATCTCTATCTAGGAAATTTTCAGTCAATTCATCTTCTGGCCTATACACTTGTTCATGTTTGTCATTTACATCCTTAAGCAACATGTGGTGGAATTTTTTCTTTTGACATCTGGCACTTTTTCTCAGTGTCCTGGCCTGCTCTGATTTCCTAACATCTGTATCAGAATATACTTGTACGTCCTTGGTTGACATATTGTCCAAATTCTTCTCCTGAAGACCAGTCTTCTGTCTTGATGTCCCCTTCTTCTGTGGGTTTGGTTTTTCATCTTCTTCAGGATTACTTTCAACTGACATTGTTTTCTTATTATCTTTATTTGAGTTTCTGATCGCTGATTGTGTGGGTATCCTTTCTGAGAAAAATTGTAAGGATTCATCTGCAACTTCCAGATCCTTGGACAATATATGGTGTAATTCTTCCTCCTTAATTTTGATATTTTGTTTCCGAGTCTTCCTACCTGGTTCTGATTTCTTTACAGTTTCAGTGGAAATTTGTGCAAGCAAGTCATCCATATCACTGACTTGTTTATCTTTGTGTACAACTTCCAGATCCTTGGACAATATATGGTGTAATTCTTCCTCCTCAATTTTGATATTTTGTTTCCGAGTCTTCCTACCTGGTTCTGATTTCTTTACAGTTTCAGAGGAAATCTGTGCAAGCGAGTCATCCATATCACTGACTTGTTTATCTTTGTGTACAACTTCCAGATCCTTGGACAATATATGGTGTAATTCTTCCTCCTTAATTTTGATATTTTGTTTCCGAGTCTTCCTACCTGGTTCTGATTTCTTTACAGTTTCAGTGGAAATTTGTGCAAACGAGTCATCCATATCACTGACTTGTTTATCTTTGTGTACAACTTCCAGATCCTTGGACAATATATGGTGTAATTCTTCCTCCTCAATTTTGATATTTTGTTTCCGAGTCTTCCTACCTGGTTCTGATTTCTTTACAGTTTCAGAGGAAATTTGTGCAAGCGAGTCATCCATATCACTGACTTGTTTATCTTTGTGTACACCCTCAATAAAGACACAAGACTTCTCCAAATTTTTGGCATTCTGTCTTGAAGCTTTCCCACTTGGCTGCAAAGATTTACAATCTGTTATAACATCATCTTCCATGCAATCCTTTCCCCTGTTACCCTTTCTTTTATTATATGCCATATTCTTCACAGCAATTTTCCTCAGGGTGTTCCTGTTCTCCACCTTTGTGGTCTTCTTCTCAGGGGGAATCTCATACGATTCATCTCTGTGCTTTTCTGGTACTACGGTTTTAAGTACATGACCTACATGCTCAAGATTCTCCCCTGAGCATGTTTCAGCTTTAGTAACTACATTCCTGAAGTTCTCCTTTGATACATCACCAGTGTCTTTTAGCACTACACCTGCAGCAGTACAAGTTACATTATCAGTCTTTTCCTTTATCTCCCTGGTTTTCTTTTCCTTTGGAAAGATTTCAAATGATTCATCCTCATCGATCTCAAGCATGATTTGATGAATATCTTCTTGGTTAAATGTAACAGGGAGCCCCAGTTTTATATGAGAGCCATCTGTCTCAAGTACATCTGTACCTGTCTCTAACTCGTTTGACTTTTCTGACACTATACTGCTTAAACTGTTATAGTTTTCAGTTACATTAGGTGGCTCTGCAATATTTTCGCTGTCTGTGAGTATATCTGACTTTGTTTCAAGTTCTACACTTGTTTGTAATTTGACTGCCTTTCCTGACACTACACTGGTTAAATTGTTACAAGATTCTTTAGTTATATTAGGTGATTCTACAATATTTTCACTGTCACCTAGTGAGGTTGGTTTTCTTTCATGTTCCACACCTGTTTCTAATCCAACTACCTTTTCTGATAGTCCACTGCTTAAAGTGCTATTGCCTTTCGAAGTACTATTACATAGTGTACCTGAATCTCTCCCTACCAAATGTAATGGAGGTGTGCGACAAAGTTGCTTGCCAGTAGGAATACTATTCTCAAGTATAGAAAGACGTTTTGGAGACTGGGAGGATTCTCTTCCACAATGGAATGAATAGCTGGCAGAAAGTACTGGCTGTTCTTCAAGAATAGACAACCTGCTCTCATCAGGAAAAATTGAACTTCTTCTACTAGTATTCACTTCAAAAATATGTTCTACATTGTTCTCATCTATAAGCTCTTTCTTTACTGTTAGGCTACTTTCAAGCCATCTGGAGAATTCTTCAGGCTTCACCTGCTTTCTTTGCTTTCTCCTACTAAAGATCTGCAAAGAATTGTCATCATCATATAAATTCTTAGTGGCTTCAAGTAATTCTTGTAGAATGTTATCGGTACCTCCCTCATCCTGTCCCTTTAAATCATCTTCATTGGCTGCTTTCTGCACAGCAAGACTACCCTCTGTCACAGAACTGTCACCATGCAAATCACCTGATGATATACATTCTTCTTTTTCTGATGACACTATAAATGTCTTTCCCAAACCAGCTTTTGATGTGGCATCACATGAAATGTCTGAGCTTACAGAGGTAATATCAGAAGTATTACAACTCTTGGTTTTTGTTGATACATTACCATCACTTGCTTTTGTATCTGACTTTTGCTCAAGAACAATGAATGGTGGTGTACGACTAAGCTGCCTACCCAATGGAATCTTGTTTCCAAGGCTGGACGACAAAGCCTGTGGGAGGGTGTATGACTCATACATATTCTGAACTGAAGAGTTTAAGTAAGGAACTGTAGCATCTTCATGAAGAGCAATTACATCTTGAGGAACACTTATATTTCCTGTCCTGACATCCTGAACAAATTTATCCTCACTCTGACTGATTGTCTCCTCATTTTGACTGGTCACTTCACTGGACTTACAGTCATCATACACAGCTGGAAGATTTTCAATGACTGACAAGTCACATGTTCCCATGTTTTGAGGAACTCCATCACTTGGGGAAGACTGCAGTGCAGAAAATTTACTTTTGGAATTTCTTTCATTTTTACTGTTAAGTGTACACTGTGGTAGCAAGTCATTACGAAATTCCTCTGGTGGGGATATAATAGAGGGTGATGGTCCTTGGTATTTTTCATTAATACTAGATTGATCACAGATTACCACATTTGAAATATTATTGCAGTTTGAAGTGTCAACCCTACTAGAGCAAGAACTCGTATACGGTGCTGATGTTTGATCAATTTCAGTCTTCAGTGTGGCCTCAGTGGAAGTAACTTCATGTTGGTTTGGAAGAACAGTCTTGGTTGTATTAAGATCTGGAGTACAACTTAACTGCTTACATAATGGTGCTGGTGTTTCAAGTTCTGTCTTCTGTGTGGTTTCAGTAGAAGTAAATTTATGTTCATGAGAAAGGGCATTCTTACTTGTATGACCCTGAGTATGACTTAACTGCCTGCCTAATGATGTTGGTGTTTGAAGTTCCGTCTTCTGTGTGGTTTCAGTCAAAGTAAATTTGTGTTCATCATGAAGGACACTATTACTTGTATGAAGATCTGGAGTGCGATTTAACTGCCTGCATAATGGTATCTTACCTGAATTACTTGATCCCGTAGGCACAGCAGAAATCTGTTCATTACCCTCTTTAACATCAGTCACCTTTTCGAAAATGTCTTCACATTCAACAGAACTACAACTTTTCAAGTTCTGAGACAGCTTTTTGGTAACAGTTCCTTGCTGTCCAGTGTTCTTCATAGGTGATAATGTCAATGACTGTCTTGAATTAGAATTATTTACATTACAAGCATTAAGGACCCTCATTGGTGTTCTTGGTAACTGGCGACCTGTAAAAAAGTACAAATATTTATTTAACTCGTACATACATACACCAAAGGCTTTTTTCCTCCCTTATAAGGGAGGTAGCCAGAAAACAAAGGCATAAAAACCACTCCCACCCATTCCATCCATATCACAAAGGATTACAAAGGCGGAGCATGCCGACAGGAGACCTTTTGATCCATATCTAGGTCGGATGCGAAAAAAAAATCATATTAATAATAAAACAATAAATAAAAACTATAATAATGTAAATAACAAATAAAATACATAAATAAATGCATAGGTATAGTTAAATAATAAACAAACAGGTAAATAGTAAATAATAATAAATTGACATATAACTAATAATAAATGAAAATCAGAGAGACAAATGATAACACAACAAAAACAAATAATATAAGATAAATTATAATCATTACAGCATCTTACTTAGGTATTTATCTAACTGATTCTTAAAGCTTCGAACTGAACTACATTGCACTACCTGTGCAGGAAGTTTATTCCATTCATTTACTACACTGTTGTTTCTACCTACTTCTAAATCTAATCTATTTCCGGACAGTTTGAGACCATTGTTTCTTGTCTGATTCTCATTCAATGTGAAAATTTTGTCACTTTTGATGTTGTCAATTCCCTTTCAAATCTTAAAGACCTGTATCAAGTCACCTCTGAGTCTACGCTTTTTTAGGGAAAACAGATTCATGTGTTTTAGTCGATTTTCGTATGATTTATTTTTGATATTTGGAATCCGTTTTGTGGCTCGCCGTTGTACTTTTTCCAGTCTGTCAATGTCTTTTATGAGATTCGGTGACCATACAGAAACAGCATATTCCAAATGTGGACGAACTAACGATTTATATAGCTTGTTAATGAGTGATGGACTTTTGAAATCAAAAGATCGCGCAATCAGTCCCAGAATCTTATTTGCTTTCTCAGAGGCTGAAATACACTGCTTGGATGATTTGAGGTCGTTACTGATAATTACGCCGAGATCTTTTTCACTATCAACTTTTGTTAACGAATTACCAAATAACTTGTAATCATACTTCGCACAGTTTTGTATCATCAGCAAATTTGGAAACAGTAGATTTTAGTCCATGGTCTATATCATTTATATATACTATGAATAGAAGTGGCCCAAGAACGGAACCCTGAGGAACTCCACTTGCAACACTTTTCCATCCAGAAGTTTTCCATTTAAAACAACTCTCTGTTTTCGACCATTCAACCAATTACTAGTCCAACCTAATAGGCTACCACTTATTCCATGCAAAGCTAATTTAGTAAGTAGTCTTTCGTGTGGAATGGTATCAAAAGCTTTTGCAAGTCTAGATATATTAAATCTATATTGTTTCTTTTGTCATAATTGGAGATAACTGTGTTGTAGAATTCGAGTAAGTTAGTCATGCAAGAACATTTCCGTCTGAAACCATGCTGGCTATCATTTATCAAACGGTTACTTTCTAAATGATGTTCGATAGTATCTCTGATGATAGTTTCCTTTATTTTTACTACGATTGAAGTCAAACTTATAGGCCTATTGTTATTTGGTTTCTTTTTGTCACCTTTTTTGAATATGGGAGTAACGTTAGCTAGCTTCCATTCTCTTGGGACATCTCCAGATATGATGGATTTCTTGAAAATAATTTCTAATGGAACAACAATCTCATTTTTCATTTCCTTCAAGATTCTTGGATGCCAGCCGTCAGGCCCTGGTGTTTTATTAACTTTGAGTTTGAGGTGGGACTTCGTCAAGGATGCGTTATGTCGCCCTGGCTGTTCAACTTATACATGGATGGGGTGGTGCGAGAGGTGAATGCTAGGGTAGTGAGTCAGGGATTGGAGATGGTTAAAGAAAATGGAGAAAAGTGGGAGGTGAGCCAGCTGTTGTTTGCGGACGACACTGCGCTTGTGGCAGGGTCAGAGGAGGGATTGAGGAAGCTGGTGGCAGAGTTTGGGAGAGTATGTGATAGAAGAAAGCTAAAGATAAATGTGGGTAAAAGTAAGGTGATGAGATGTACAAGGGGTGAAAGTGGCAGTAGACTGGAAGTGAACATTAAGGGAGAGCGACTGGAGGAAGTGGATAGTTTTAGATACTTGGGTGCAAGTGTAGCAGGAAAAGGTGGAGTGAAGGTGGAGGTAGAATGTAGATTGAGAGAAGCGAGTAAATGCCTTGGTGGATTAAAGAGTGTAATGAGAAATAGACATTTGGGAATGGATGCGAAGAGGAGACTGTATGAAGGAGTGATTGTGCCAACAGCACTGTATGGGGCAGAAACGTGGAACATAAGAGAAGAAGAGAGGAGTTTGAATGTGTTTGAGATGAGGTGTCTGAGAAGTATGGTGGGGGTTACTAGGCTAGATAGAGTGAGAAATGAGGAGGTGAGGAGGAGAACAGGGGTGAAAAAGGATTTGGGAGAGAGGGTTGATGAAAGAATATTAGGATGGTTTGGACACATGGAAAGAATGAGTGAAGAAAGACTAGTAAAGGAGGTATGGAAGGCAGATGTGGAGGGAGTGAACATGAGGGGACGTCCTAGGATGAGGTGGATGGATGGGGTGAAGGGGGCTTTGGGGAAGAGGGGAATGTCTGTTGAGGAAGGAAGGGAGAGGACGGAAGACAGAGGTGAGTGGAGAATGGTTGTATATGGATGATGTTGTGACTGCATGAGGAGGAATAGGCGGGGGGGTGGGGGGTGGGGTAGTATGTGTGAGTAAATTTTGACGCAGCCCGAAGGGATTTCTCCCCGTCCTCTCCTTATATGCAAAGGGGGACGGAGAGGGGGGGTCGCCGATTAAATGAAGCGGCCTTGCTGTGGATGTACTGTGTCTTGCGACACTGCTTCTGACCCAGGGCGGTGGGCAGGGTTCAGGGATGACCCGTCATCCAGGAGGTGCTCAGATGAGAGGAAGGGTGGGAGGGGTGTGGAGTGTATTTAGGGATGAAATGGGTGGGAGTGTTTTTATGCCTTTCCTTTTGTGGCTACCTCCCTTGGAAGGGGGAAAAAGCCTTGGTATATGTATGTATGTATGTATGAGTTTGTCTATACATCTTTTAATTTTTTCTTTTGTTATATTTACCGTAGTGAGTAAGTTTACCCCAGACTTTTCACAGGTTTCAGTTTGGAATTCACTTTGAGGTGTTTCGTTTACGAATACAGAGTTGAAATAATTGTTTAAGATATTACACATTCCTTCATTTAAATATTCAAGTTGACCGTCAGTAGATAATAGTGGACCAATGTGATTCCTAACAACCTTTTTATCTCTAATGTAACTATAGAATTCTTTGGGATTCTCTTTGGATTTATCAGCGATGTTCATTTCGTATTGTCGTTTTCTTTTCCTTATTGTCTTTTTTAAATCTCTCTGTATTGATACATAATTTTCATAGTCATTAGATGCACCCGAGCACTTATATTTCTTATAAGCCTCTTCCCTCCCTCTTATCTTGGCACCTCCTGGATGACGGGTCATCCCTGCATCTTGTCCAATTATTTAATTCACCATGACCAAAATCATGTTTTCTCAACCCTTTACTTGATGTGAGCAGACTAAACAATATCAGCTCAAGGAATATACATATACAAAATCCAATGTCTTTTTACATCTTGTAAGGGGATGGACAAATAAAAGTACAGTTGAATCTCGGATAAAGAACACCCCTTTAATGAACAATTTTTGTGAATAACTTTTGTCTCTGTTAATGATTCTTTGGGGTACAAACATATGCATTCACCTGTACATGCAATCCCACTGGCTAAGTAGTGTTTTGGTGCATTTGCTGTGAACACTGTCCAAGGGCTACATTTAAACATTACTTGTTGTTATTTTTGCACTTTTTGTAATATTTTAGGTCTTATTATGTGACCTAAAGAGTAAACTGTTATTAAGAGGAATCATGTTGGCTACCTCCCTTGTAAGGTGGAAAAAGCCTTTGGTGTATGTATGTATGTATGTGTATATGTTAGTGTGAAAGTAAAGAAAAATTCAATTAAAACACAATAATGGTTTTTGTGTTTCTGTGACAGGAAAGGGAGGAGTGGGGGTGGAGGTAGAATGTAGATTGAGAAAAGTGAGTAAATGCCTTGGTGGATTAAAAAGTGTATTGGGAAATAGACATCTGGGAATTGATGCTAAGAGGAGGTTATATGAAGGAGTGATTGTGCCAACAGCATTGTATTGGGCAGAAACATGGAACATGAGAGAGGAAGAGAGAAGGAGTTTGAATGTGTTTGAGATGAGGTGTCTGAGAAGTATGATAGGGGTTACTAGGCTAGATAGAGTGAGAAATGAGGAGGTGAGGAGGGGAACAGGAGTGGAAAGGGAGCTGGGAGATAGGGTTGATGAAAGAGTATTAGGATGGTTTGGACACATGGAAAGAATGAGTGAAGAAAGATTAGTAAAAGAAGTGTGGAAGGCAGAGGTAGAAGGAGTGAATATGAGGGGGCGTCCTAGCATTAGATGGATGGATGGGATGAAAGGGGCTTTGGGTCATTCCATATGAAACCTACCAATGACTTATAACTCATTGTCACAGATTTTGATGAAATTTGGTGTGCAAGTAGAACTCGGTGAGACAAATTGATTGAGACTAGTCTCACGTTTCTATCTTTTATAGAACCAGAATTATGGTTTCCGACAATTTTGAGAAAAATCGAAATTTTGAAGGTACGGCCTAATTTCAGACATGCATAACTTTGTTAGTTTTTGTCGTAGAACATTCGTTCATATGTCATTGTAAAGCTAATGAGTAGCTCTGCAACTTTTATTCTATTCATTTTTTACCTATGAGGTCAAATAAAAAAGTACCATTTGACCTTGACCTTTGACCTTGAATAACAAAAAACACGCCATCTTCGATTTTTTTCATTTTTTGTACAAATATTCACCATCATCTTAATAACCTTCATGCCAAATTTGATAGTGGGACATACAGGGGATCAGAAGTTACAGGCACTTAAATAACTATAGGTATAAGAAAATTTTGGTATTTTTTTATCTGTATTATTTCAAAAAATTCATATCTCGGTTATTTTTAATCATAAAATGTTCACTAACATACCATTTTAAAGCTGATGATTAGCTCTACATCTTTCATTCTATGCATTTTCTACCTAAAAGGTCAAATAAAAAAGTTGTCTAACCTTACAAAAACTTTTTTTTTGTGGGGTACAAAACTTCACTACTTACCTTATTGTATTCAATATCCAGGTATACAAACTGCTTGTGTATAGGATTTGTATATCTAAATTTTTTATCTAATATTAAATAAATAAAATATAATATTTATAAATAAAATATCTAATATTTTGTATATCTAAATTTTTTTTATATCCTTTTTACAGATAAAATATTTACCCACCAACAGAAATAAGTTTAAAAATGCTTGGAAGAAGTTTTAAATTCAAGAAAGTGTGTTGTAATCCTATCAACCTTCATGATGATGATCCTAATAAGAAAGGAAATCGGCAAATGTCAGAAGACTTTGTGGCAAAGAACATTGCATTTAACCTTACAGAAGGTTATTATATTTGTGACAAATGCAGGAAAGAAATTACGAAAAGAAGTCGAGAATTACAAACTACTGAAATAGAAAATGAACCAGCAACAGTCCCTGAAACAACAGATAATGAATCATCATCTTCTTCAGATAAAAGGTCGGAAGATGATGTTTTTGTTGACAAAGATACTGACCTGAAAGCACTTAATGAGTCTCTATCAATCATTGGAGAGTCACCAGTAAAAAAACAAAGACTTGAAAAAGGAATTTACTATAAGGAAGAAAAAGCCAAGAAAATCCAAGATAATATTTGCAGTAACTTACAAATTGGTTCAGCACCATCAACATCAAAAGACCATACAACAGCATCTGCCTCTCACGTTACAAATGCAGATGAAGAAATTGTTATTCAGCTAAAAGAAAAATTTAATACAACAGAAAAACGTTCAGAAAAACTCCAGATTTTGACTGTTCTTCCAAAAAGCTGGAGCAGATCAAAAATCCAGGAAGAGTTCAAGGTGACCCAATATATGGCTAGACAAGCAAAAAACTTAGTAAAAGAAAAAGGTTTCATGGCTCTCCCAAACAAAAGATTACCAACTTTCTCAAAAGAAACTGAAAACATTATCTTACATTTCTACAAATCTGAGGAAATAAGTAGGATTATGCCAGGAAAGAAAGATTATAAATCTGTCAGGAAAGGAGGATTTAAGGTACAAGAACAGAAACATCTAATTCTTTGTAACCTCAGGGAAGCATACAAATTATTGAAAACAAAACATCCTTCCTTAAAGGTAGGGTTTTCAAAATTTGCAGAACTTAGGCCAAAGGAATGCATATTGGCAGGCGGAGCTGGAACACATAGTGTATGTGTATGCACCATCCACCAGAATATTAAGCTGATGATAGTAGGATCCGGGCTTTCTTGTTGTACAGAAGGTGAAGAGATTCATTTGAGTGATTACACTAGTTGCTTAGCTGCTACTACTTGCAATGAAAAGTCAATTGACTGTTTTTTCATCAGTGTTCTGATTGCAACTCTCTCTCGAATAATTTTGCTGAATATTTAGAGACAATTTTTGAAAAACACATGATTGATGACATTTCATATAAAAGGTGGATTTCTACAGATCGAACAACATTAGAAACCATCAGTAAATCTGTAAATGAGTTTATTGAAGAATTTTGTTCTAATCTTAAATTATTGAAACGGCATGATTATATTGCAAAGCATCAATCGCAATTTTGCGCTGAGAAAAAGAGAACATTAGGTGATGGAGAAATGTTGATTTTGGCAGATTTTGCTGAAAATTACTCATTCATTTTACAAGATGCAGCTCAGGGGTTTCATTGGAATAATGCACAAGCTACATTACACCCCTTTGTATGCTATTATAAAGATGAGGAAGAGCTTAAACATCTAAATGCTGTAATTATTTCTGATTGTTTACACCACGACACCATTGCAGTACATTTATTTCTGTTGGTGGGTAAATATTTTATCTGTAAAAAGGATATAAAAAAAATTTAGATATACAAAATATTAGATATTTTATTTATAAATATTATATTTTATTTATTTAATATTAGATAAAAAATTTAGATATACAAATCCTATACACAAGCAGTTTGTATACCTGGATATTGAATACAATAAGGTAAGTAGTGAAGTTTTGTACCCCACAAAAAAAAGTTTTTGTAAGGTTAGACAACTTTTTTATTTGACCTTTTAGGTAGAAAATGCATAGAATGAAAGATGTAGAGCTAATCATCAGCTTTAAAATGGTATATTAGTGAACGTTTTGTGATGAAAAATAACCGAGATATGAATTTTTTGAAATAATACAGATCAAAAAATACCAAAATTTTCTTATACCTATAGTTATTTAAGTGCCTGTAACTTCTGATCCCATGAATGTCCCACTATGAAATTTGGCATGAAGGTTATTAAGATGATGGTGAATATTTGTACAAAAAATGAAAAAAATCGAAGATGGCGTGTTTTTTGTTATTCAAGGTCAAAGGTCAAGGTCAAATGGAACTTTTTTATTTGACCTCATAGGTAAAATATGAATAGAATAAAAGTTGCAGAGCTACTCATTAGCTTTACAATGACATATGAACGAATGTTCTACGACAAAAACTAACAAAGTTATGCATGTCTGAAATTAGGCCGTACCTTCAAAATTTCGATTTTTCTCAAAATTGTCGGAAACCATAATTCTGGTTCTATAAAAGATAGAAACGTGAGACTAGTCTCAATCAATTTGTCTCACCGAGTTCTACATGCATACCGAATTTCATAAAAATCGGTGACGGTGAGGTTCAAATTTGCAAAAAAATTGGTAGGTTTCATATGGATTTACCCCTTTACAAAAGAGAGGAATATCTGTGGAGGAAGGACGGGAGAGGACAGAAGACGGGTGAATGGAGAAGGGTTGTGTATAGATGAGGCCGTGATGCATGAAGGGGAGTGGGTGGGGGATGGGGGGTGAGGGAGTATGTATGAAAAAAATTTGACGCAGCCCAAAGGGATTTCTCCCCGTCTTCTCCTTTTCTGCATGAGGGGACGGAGAGGGGGGTCACTGAATTTATGAAGCGGCCTTGCTGTGGATGTGCTGTGTCTTGCGACACTGCTTCTGACCCAGGGCAGTGGACAGGATGCAGGGATGACCCATCATCCAGGAGGTGCCAAGATAGGAGGGAGGGAGGAGGGTGGAGAGGAGTGGAATATATGGGAAATGAAATGGGTGGGAGTGATTTCTATGCCTTTTTCTTTTTGGGGTATTGGCTGCTTGTTATTGTGGCAAAGTAGCATGCAGTTGATACTTTAGGGTCTATATGGGACACCCCTATGGACCAGAGCCACACATCATTTTGTCTATGATAGAGGAAAACTCTTCATAGAGAAATTATGACACTTTTATACTACGACTGTCCCTCCGTTATGCTGTCCCCCAATCCCTTGCTGCTGTCCTGTACCACTTCTCTGAGTATTCATTTTCTGCTGTGGGGGAATTCCTTGTGGTGGGGGACAAAAATACTGCCACCAAGTATTCCCACTTGGATCGTAAGAGGTGAGAAGAAAGGGACGGGGAGTGGGACTAGGCATCCTTCTCCTTGTGGCCCCACAGGGGACATTCCTAAACGAAAAAGTGAAGGCATAAGAGGGTCTGGGAGATTCGGAACAGCACCCTAAAGTTTGGGTCTTTTAATGTGCGTGGATGTGGTACAGATGAGGGTAAAAGGGAAGAGATAGGTAGTATGTTTGTGAGAAGAAAGATGGATCTGTTGGCTTTGAGTGAAACTAAGTTGAAAGGGAAGGGTGAGTGTAAGTTTGGGAGTGTAAGTGGGAGGTTATCAGGAGTGAAGAGAGGGCGAGGGAGGGAAGGAGCAGCTATTCTAGTAAATGAAGAGATAGGTAAATGTGTAGTGGAGTGGAAGGAGGTTTCCTCAAGGATAATGTGGATGAAGGTGAAAATGGGAAAGGAGATGTGGGTCTTTGTAAGTGCATATGGGCCTGGCAGTGAGAAGAGTGTAGAAGAAAGGGAGGCCTTTGGATAGATTTAAATGAGTGCATAGAGGATTTGGGGAGAAATGTCAATGTAATAGTACTGGGAGACCTTAATGCTAGGGTAGGAAATGGTCCAATCGATGGAGTGGTTGGGAAATGTGGAGTTCCAGGAAAGAATCGTAGTGGAGAGTTGATGGTGGAAATGTGTCTAGAAAGAGAGTTGATGATAGCAAATACAGTGTTTCAGAAGAAAGTCAAGCATAAGTACACATGGGAGAGGGTGGTGGATGGAAGGGTGGTAGATAGACCGTTAATGGATTATGTAGTGGTAAATAGGATTATGATAGGAAGAGTTAAGGATGTACATGTGCTAAGGGGAGAGGGTGGGGGAATATCAGATAATTTTTTGGTGGAAGGTAAGTTGAGAGTGGAGGATAGATGGAGAAAGAGGAAAGGGACAAAAGGTAGGGAGGTGCTTAGAGTGAACTCTTTAAATGAAAAGGAAAAGGAGAAGGAATACAAGAAGAAGCTGAAGGAGGAGTGGGAGGGAGTGAAGGATAGAGTAGAGGTATGTGTGGAGGAGGAATGGGGATGGTTCAAGGAGGGAGTCACAAAGTGTGCAAGGATGGTGTGTGGAACAAGAAGGACAGGAGGAAATAGAAGGAAGGGTAGTGAATGGTGGGATGAGGAAACAAAGAAGGTTGTAGAAGAGAAGAAGCGAGCTTTCACAGATTGGTTACAAAATAGGACAAGGGAGTCATATGAGAGGTACAAAGAAAAGAAAAGAGAAGTAAAACAAAAGGTAAAGGAGGCAAAGAGGAGAGCAGATGTGAAGTGGGGTAAGAGTATGACAGAAAATTTTGAAAGTAATAAAAAGATGTTTTGGAAAGAAATTAAGAGAGGAAGAGGAAGCGAATCAAGTAGAGAAGAAAAGGTAAAAGGTGCAGATGGAGAGATGATAATGGAAGAGAAGGCAGTAAGGGGAAGATGGGCACAATATTTTAGGGAGTTGCTTAATGTGGAGGAGGATAGGGAGGGAAAGATAGTTGCAGTGGGAAATGCTAAGAAAATGACCGTGATGAGTAAGGAAAATGGAGGAGAAATAAGGGAGGATGAAGAGAAGGCTGTTGTTAAGATGATGAAAGCAGGTAAGGCACCTGGTCTGGATGGATGCCATGCAGAATGTCTAAAAAAAAAAGGAGGTACAGTGATGGTGGACTGGCTGGTGAGGTTATTTAATGTTTGCTGGAGAGAGGGTAGAGTGCCGGAGGACTGGAGGAGTGCCTGTATAGTTCCACTTTACAAGGGAAAAGGGGACAAATGTGAATGTAGTAGTTTTAGAGGGATTAGCTTAAGTGTAGTTGGGAAGGCTTATAGGAGGATCTTGATTGAGAGGATTAGGAGAGGAACAGAGGGAGTAATTGGTGAGGAACAGTGTGGATTTAGGACAGGTAGAGGTTGTGTAGATCAGATCTTTGTGGTAAGACAAATATGTGAGAAAGCTATAGGAAAGGGGAAGGCTTTTATGGATCTGGAAAAGGCTTACGATAGGGTGGACAGAAAGGCACTGTGGGAGGTTATGCAGATATATGGGATAGGAGGAAAGCTTCTGGGAGCTGTCAAGAGTTTTTATGAGAGTAGTAGAGCTTGTGTCAGGATTAGAAATGGAGAGAGTAAGTGGTTCGAGGTAAAGGTGGGACTTCGTCAAGGATGCGTTATGTCGCCCTGGCTGTTCAACTTATACATGAATGGGGTAGTGCGAGAGGTAAATGCAAGGGTAGTGGGTCAGGGATTGGAGATGGTTAAAGAAAATGGAGAAAAGTGGGAGGTGAGCCAGCTGCTGTTTGCGGACGACACTGTGCTTGTGGCAGGATCGGAGGAGGGACTGAGGAAGTTGGTGACAGAGTTTGGGAGAGTATGTGATAGAAGAAAGCTAAAGATAAATGTGGGTAAAAGTAAGGTGATGAGATGTACAAGAGGTGAAAGTGGCAGTAGACTGGAAGTGAACATTAAGAGAGAGCGACTGGAGGAAGTGGATAGTTTTAGATACTTGGGTGCAAATGTGACAGGAAAAGGTGGAGTGAAGGTGGAGGTAGAATGTAGATTGAGAGAAGCGAGTAAATGCCTTGGTGGATTAAAGAGTGTAATGAGGATTAGACATTTGGGAATGGATGCTAAGAGGAGACTGTAAGAGTGATTGTGCCAACAGCACTGTATGGGGCAGAAACATGGAACATAAGAGAGGAAGAGAGGAGTTTGAATGTGTTTGAGATGAGGTGTCTGAGAAGTATGATGGGAGTTACTAGGCTAGATAGAGTGAGAAATGAAGAGGTGAGGAGAAGAACGGGAGTGGAAAGGGAGTTGGGAGATAGGGTTGATGAAAGAGTATTAGGATGGTTTGGACACATGGAAAGAATGAGTGAAGAAAGACTAGTAAAAGAGGTATGGAAGGCAGATGTGGAGGGAGTGAACATGAGGGGACGTCCTAGGATGAGGTGGATGGATGGGGTGAAGGGGGCTTTGGGGAAGAGGGGAATGTCTGTTGAGGAAGGATGGGAGAGGACGGAAGACAGGGTGAATGGAGAATGGTTGTATATGGATGATGATGTGATGCATGAGGTGGAATGGGCGGGGGGATGGGGGGTGAGGTGGTGTGTGTGAGCAAATTTTGACACAGCCTGAAGGGATTTCTCCCCGTCTTCTCCTTTTATGCATTGGAGGGACGGCGAGGGGGGTCGCAGATTTAATGAAGCAGCCTTGCTGTGGATGTGCTGTGTCTTGTGACACTGCTTCTGATCCAGGGCAGTGGACAAGGTGCAGGGATGACCCGTCATCCAGGAGGTGCTAAGATAAGAGGGAGGGTGGAGGGGTGTGGAGTGTATTCAGGGATGGAATGGGTGGGAATGATTTTATGCCTTTTCCTTTTTGGCTACCTCCCTTGTAAGGGGGAAAAAGCCTTGGTATATGTATGTATGTACATTAATTTAACTGGGAAAAATTATTTTGGTTACCGAATGTTTCAGCTTAAGAATGGAGTCACAGGACATTAAGTTTGTTATCCCAGGTTCCCCTATAAACATTCATCATCACACCCATCCAAAGACCCATACCACATCAGTAGAGAACATCAACTTCTTCCCATGAAAATCCATTCATCCCTCCCATCTCACCACCTGGTGAATAAAGGATCACTTGTCCCCTGTTACACTGCTTGGGGTAAGGTCAATGCAGGGGTGCACAGCACTTCCACAACAGGAGCCAAGAGCCAGAACTAGTTCAGTTCCTCTATTTCATCACATGGTGACCCCCTCCCTTGTCATCCACTCAAAATAAATTATGAAACAGATGAGGAGAATGTCCCTTATCCTTTCTTACATTCCCAATCTCATTCCATTCACTCTTATCCATTACTGATAGTTCTATTAATATCAATCCAGGAGGAGACAAGAAAAGAGGGAGGGAAGGATCGTGAATGGGAGTGGAGTATGGAGTATGTGGGCATGAACTGGGTGGATTCATGCCTTTGACTTTGGCTACCTCCTTTGTAGGGGGAAAAGTCCATGGATATATGTATCCATCGAAATACCAAGGGCTTTTCCCCTCTTATAAGGGAGGTAGCCTATTACTAATAAAACTTTTTATAATGGTCTTGTTATGGGCCAATAGATCCCTTGACAGTTTTTCTTCTTACATTGGTTTGCCTTGTTATTGTTATTATGACATAGTATAAATATGCATGCATACATATATCCAAAGCCCTTATGAGGGTGGCCATGTCAAAGCATACACCCAGCCCACTCCCTTCCAAAATCCACTTGTTGCTCTTCCCAGCTAAGCACCTCATGTATGAACACTCGTCCATTCCTTGCTACACCACTTAGGTTAAATGCAGTGCATAAAGACAATACTTCCACAGCAGGATCCAACAGACAATTGACAACCCCACTTCACATTTCCTAATGATAATGTACAGATCAGACAAGAACATCCCACTAAACCACATCATATCTTCATTCATTTACAACCATTCTCCATTCACTTCTACCTTTTGCACAGTCTTCCTTGTTTGATGCACACTCCTCTAGCATCCAATGCAAAAGTACACCCAGAAAAACTACAGCAATACATTAAGAGCCATCATCAAAATTAAACAAAAGTACCTGTCAATATTGTCCCAGCACCAGAGGGTTTGGCTATTGTGGGTTTGGATAAAGTAGTTGAGGGTTCTTCATTCTCTTGATGTTCTAAGTCCTTCAGCTTCACTTGTTTACAGGATTTAACTTTGTGTGATTTCTTCTTTTCCAGTGCCTTGATGACCTACAAAAGTTTAAAGTATAAATTGCTACATTCTCCCAAGAAAACATCAGAGGAATGTTTTTTACATCAATAATAATAACTGCTCCTTTGAGTTCCATTCACTGGAAACCCACAGCCTTGTAGTGGCAAACAAGTCCTCGGGTCCTCTCATAGATCTCCCGAGGGAGATACTGGGGGGCCACAAGTCTCTTGCAAGAAAGACCTTGGTCAACAGATTGAATGAACAACACATCCTTCACTTGGTGCACAGACCATACCACTATTGAATCATCATAGTTCTCTCAACCTCTCACTTTTTTTTAGTGATCTTAGCATCAACTGTAAACATGTTAGTGTAGACCAGTGGTTCTCAAACTTTTTCGTGAGCGACCCTATTTGGAACATTTCAATCCTTTGCGACCCAGAATAAAGTAAAGAGAAACAAAATGGACACTGATATTATATATACACTTTACTTGGGAAAAAAAATAATGTGTACAGCTTTTCTTTAACAAAACAAAATTAACAGACGATGAACAAACATTACATAAGTAATGTACAGTTAAAAGAAAAAGTTAATTAGTCAAATATTTGAAATACTCTGAATACGTGAGAATTTTCTGTCCCTGCGACCCATCAAAATTTATCTCACAACCCAACTTTGGGTTGTGACCCATAGTTTGAGAACCACTGGTGCAGACTGTAGACCGTCATAACTGCCATCATGTCAAGTAGAAGGAACACCACAGGTGAGTATACCTGCTGGACAATCTTATGCCACTGTCATGGATTATCCTGTTTTTTATGTTACATACACTAGCGAGATTGAACTGAAATACAGATTGAACTTTGATCTAACATGACCATATTTAACAAAATCTCTCTTTCTTGTTCAATGTGATCCTGTTCAACCTCAGTCATGTCCATCCCTTACTACATATTCAAAGAAATTCAACATTAGTGAAACTTAAAGAACCATCTTTAATACCATAGCCTGCCATTAGAATTCATACATACATACATATACCAAGGCTTTTTCCCCCTTACAAGGGAGGTAGCCAAAAAGGAAAAGGCATAAAATCATTCCCACCCATTCCATCCCTGAATACACTCCACACCCCTCCACCCTCCCTCTCATCTTAGCACCTCCTGGATGACGGGTCATCCCTGCACCTTGTCCACTGCCCTGGATCAGAAGCAGTGTCACAAGACACAGCACATCCACAGCAAGGCCGCTTCATTTAAATCGGCGACCCCCCTCTCCGTCCCCCCATGCATAAAGGAGAAGACGGGGAGAAATCCCTTCGGGCTGTGTCAAAATTTGCTCACACATACTACCTCACCCCCCATCCCCCGCCCTGTCCATTTTAAATTTCACAACTTCAAAGGAAATATTTTTTTTGTTTCTATCATTCTCTTCAGGACACTTCATTCACAATTATTTTATATACTATAGTCCTAAAGTTACTAAGCCTGAAACATGGAACCTACCGATCTGATACGCTGTGCAGTACCGTTCCCATATCTTGCCGTGATTTTGTCTTCCAAGGCAGTTATTATCCTTGGGGCTTTCCTGAAATCCACTAGTGAGCGTGGTTTTGCTATGAGATGACCTAACCCAAGCAAGCGAACACACCTGTAAATGGAAACATGAAATCCATTACCAAGAGCTGGTCTGATTTTACTAGAGATTGCACCTGAAACAATCAAGTCACCATTAATCATATTGCTACTATAAGAACCAATTCTAGAAACCTACTTCTTTTTAACAACTAATAATAACCAACATTGACTGGAATATCAATGATTGGAAACCCAATCCCATAGGTCACTGGTAACGGCCCTTGTGCCTTCTCAAAGATCTCTGATAAAATTACGCTGTTGTCTACACCCTATTAGTGCTTATATAAGCAAAATGGGAGCAGTCGCTAGCTGTCAGCTGTATTTATTATATGAAATGGTGAAGGAAATACATTGAACATTCATAGCTGACAGAGTGAGATCTTGGGCCCAGTTTTGGGACCAAATGTCAGGCCTTTGGAGGCAAGGATGCTGATGGGTTCTGTAGATGAACAATAGGGAGACAATTTTCTCTGACATTAATAAATACTATTTTCTCTTACATAAATACTAGCACATCAGCCATATGTCCATCTTTACTCTCATTATGATTATCTCATATATTATCAAAACTGGTCTTAGTTTAAAAAAAACACTGGTACAATATACATCAGTGTTATGCTAACCCTGGCAATATGTTATATGGCATTGAAAACAGAACAATTATAAGCAGACAAATTAACCACAATAGATTTGGTTACGTTATGCGTAAGTTGAAAGTTCTACCTCAAACTTAGGGGTAATACATGGATGATAATTACAAAGAAAACCGAAGTTCATTCCACTCAGGTAGGTACAAAAACATCAAAGAACAGTGTATAAATTGAATAATGAGTTTAGTATCTTACCTGCTTATATGTTTTAGTGAGTTTTCTTCATTATCACATTGTTGATCGTAACTAGAATTCAGCACACTTAGAAGTAGGTGGTAAACTTCTATAAATTTACTTGAATTCCATTTGCATAGTTGGTTATCAAGTCCCACAACAAAGAACTTGTTTTTAAGTAGATTAACCACTTCTTCTTCCACAACCGACATTTTATAGCCATATAATTTTGATATGTACAATAACCTCTGTCCTCTCCCTTCGTGGTATATGACCAAAATCAAATTACTGTTTACAGTTGTTAGCCTGTTAACAGCAGCTATTAATTTAGTAAATATAAAATATCTAAGGATAACATTTCGCTGGAACGCCGATGACGGAACAATATCTACACTTTGAACATTAATACACAAGGTTCGGAAGGAAACCTCCCGAAACTTATTTGTATTTGAGCGCAACGCCTCTGCGTTAACCTTTAAAGTTATGAACGGTTATGTTTTTAACTACATTATTTTATTCGTAAATGAAAATATACATTATTCAAATAATATGTAGATAAACAGAATAAAATATAATATTATATTCTATCTTATTATTGAAAAGTTCTACAGATGTGATAGTACTTTATCATTTATATTCAAACACTATAGTTTCTTTGTTGACAAAGAAAACCTATGAGTATCAAAAAGCGTTATTTATACATAACTTTAAAAGTCTATTGTTGCAGAGATAGAAGAGAGTAAGGAAGTCTAAAGGAGTAGATATTTGTGATAGGTACAGGCCATTTTATCATAAATATTGTTAGTTACATTATCTATGTGCTTTGTGTAGATATTTATTTGTTTATTCGTATCTCTACTCCTAGAGCAATGATTCTCAAACTTTCCTATATGACGGCCCTTTAATGCTTCCAACAGACCTGCACACCTTTTTATACAATTTTTTTGTATTTAAATGAAATTGCATATTTTTTTACTTATGCATTCTCTAATTATATTTTGAAAGAAAATTGGGGTGACTGATAGAATTTACACATATGTAACATTTGTTCTTGGAATTATTATATTGTTCGTATTTATCAGTGATATTTGAGCAGTTGAATTCAAGCCCCCTTTGTACCCTCCTTACGCCTCCCTGGAAGGGGGGGCAGTTGCCCCCTTGTTTGGGAACTAATGCCCCATAGGAATGATGCTACTTTTGCGGTACGAATTTGTTTGCTGTTTTCTCATCTGTTCTGTGCCACTTCTTTGAGTGTGTGTGTGTTTTTTCGCCTCTGTTGAAGGGAGAAAAGAATTCTGCTTCCGTGTTCCTCTTCTCTTTTTTAGGAACTATATAGGAACAATGCCTTTTAGCACGAGTGTTGCCGAAAGACTCAGGGAGTACCTTTTCCCTATATTTATGAAGTTTTGTCACCCGGGTCCAGTCGCTTTAGTTTCTCAACTTATATTATGGGGAAGAATTGTTGGGTGTGGTGTTCTTGTGTAAAGACGGTCTGAAATTGTGTGTTTATTGCATACGCTTCTTCGTGTATTATGTGTAAAAATACAGTCGTTATGTAGCATTGTTGTTATACCGGTAGCCTCGTATACGTGCTTTGAAGAACCTGCAACATTTCTTGGAGTTTTGCCTGTTGTTTGTGAGGAAAGTGCCAGTATGATTACTTTCGTCAATGCACATTTCTATTCCCATTCGAATTGAAAAAGGCGACGAAGTGGGACGGAATGATAGACTAAGTATCCTGCTCTCTGTAAAATTATCCAAATAATTCTATGCATTGACTACAGTACTCTTTGTGTTATTTTCATTCTTGATTAAATGATAAGAGAGCTGTACCTTTTCGTATTAGTGTTCCCAGGAAACAGAAAAAAATCAATGCACTCATTCGCTTCTTTGGGTCTACAGTTGTGAATATATCTTCAACACATGACAAACAACAAAATCGTCTTGTTGCTCTTTTATGTCCGTTATTATCCCTACATCAAGCCAAGGTCTAATTATACAGGTCAGACCGTTTACATTCTTCTGCGCAGCTTCTGACGTCATTTGGCTGAGTCCATTTTCTCTTTGTGATACACTGAAGAAAACTGTGAAACGCCAAGGAAGACAGGAACTATAATATTTTATATTATATATATATATATATATATATTATATATCATATATATAGACAGGAACTATAATATTTGATATAATATTTGTCAGAATATAACTAATTGCGTGGAGCAGTGCGAGCGAAGGCGACGTCATTTTCGAACGACGGACCAGCTTCAACTGACAGCTATAGGACCCGCTAACCCCACTTTGAACAGCCAGGTGACGTTCACGGGCCCGCTGCGCCAACTCCCTCGAAATTCGGTCGGAAGTGGTTAGACCTTATATTCTTAGATCTTGCATCAAGCTTGGATGGTCATCTGCACGCATATCTACATAATTTGGAGAAGAAAAAAAATATTTAAAAAACCTATATCTAGTCGCTTGCATTAAATTATCCAGCATTTCCATTCATTTTTTTTTACGTCAGCACAACAATTGGATGGTTAGAGGTTATTCCTTGTTTTTTTCCCATTTGCAACTTTTCTCTCTTCTTTCGTTCATCAGTAGTTTCTTTTAGGGTTAATTCAACTTAGGTGCTTCACTTTTTAATGTTACCTATAATAAACATCACAAGTGAATAACCAAAGAAAATACTAAATAAACCAACAAATATTTTCATACAAATTCGTGTGTCGCTCTAACTCTCAACTTCTCTGCAGATTTTTATGTAATCTGTAAATCAGTTAAATTTACACAATTTGGAACATGAATGACATAAAGAAATAATATCGGTCTAAAAATTGACCCTGTGGTGGTATCAGTACATGTGATCAAATTCAAAACGATTCCAGATTTTGTCATTTCAGGAAACATCAAATCCACTTTTCAGATGCTTCTTTACACCACAAGCTCTCAAATCCAACAACAGTCTAGTGCATGACACTGTGTTATATGCTTTAAAGCAATCTACAAATACACAATCTACATAGTTTTGGTCATCCACTGCCTTGATTCACTTCTCTAAGGTTTCTAGCGAGATCTCCTTTTTCTAAAATCACATTTAGATGAGTTTAGATACTATGGGTGTCCGGATGTAGAGGGGGAGGGGACAGCTTCTCCTTGGACTATTTTCAATTATTTTATTTATTTATTTATTTATCTATTTGTTATTTTAAGGAGTGAAAATAGTAAAATGAATTTCAACTACTGTATGGCATTATTATGTCATGGTTAAAAGAAATAGTGAAACTATCTATCTATATACCAAAAGCCTATTCCCTCTTGTAAAGGAGGTAGCTAAGTCAAAGGCACGTACCTATTACGACCCATTCTACTTCCTCTCATCTTAGCTCCTCTTGGATGACGGGTCATCCCTGTATCCCGCCTACTTCCCTGGGTCAGAAGAAATGTAGCAAGACACAGTACATCCACAGCAAGACCGCTTCATTAATTCGGCGACCTTCCCTCTCCGTCCCCTCATGCAGAAAAAGAGGAGACGGGGAGAAATCCCATTGGACTGCATCAAAATATCATTCACACATAAACATCCCCCACCTCCAACCCCCATCGCCCGCCTCTCCCTTCCTTGCATAACAGTATCATTTATACATAGTCACTCTCCATTCATCTCTATCTCCTGCCTTCTCCCTTCCTTGTTCCACAGACATTCCTCTCTTGCTCAACGCCCCCCCTTTATCCCATCCATCCATCTCATCCTCAATCTTCCCCTCAAGTTCAATCCTCCACTTCTGTCTTCCACACCTCTTTTACTGTAAAACTATACTTTAAAAAATGTATTGATGTACACCATCTTGCCCCGAGATTATATGAATGACTTGAAAAAAGCAAGTATAGATATATGAGATAGATTACATTTATTGTCACTTCGATGTTGTGTTCTTTTATCATTTATTCATTTCGGTTTTTATTTTTAAGTGAACCTCAAAGTGGATCGTTCCTGAGTCATTGCCTTCCACTAAAAATATATTCTGGTCAATTGTTGGAAATACAGTACACACACACACAAACACACACACAAGCAGGCACACACACACACACACACACACACACACAGACGACTTGATGGCGCAGTGGTAGAATCCCCGGCTGCCACTACAGCGGTCCGGGTTTGAATCCCGTCCAGGGCTGAAATAATTTCAGCATCGCTGCGCTTCGGGTTGTTACTTCAACTCTCGTGGGTAGGGAGTTGGGTGTGTGCGTGTAAGGTCACAGCATTACCCATAGATCGATCATATATGGGCTCTGAGCTCTCTTCCGGGAGGGAAATAGATGTCACTCACAAGTCCAACACGTGATCCAAGACCATGGTGGTGAATCACACACACACAAAAGCTCGAATAATACACGATATCAAATCTATATATGGTAACTGGAAATCAAGGATATAGATTAAGTTTGAGCTGTACATGAATTTGGGGACAGGTATGATAATTTGGTGAGTAGCAGACGAGGGTTGCTACTTTCCTGTATAATACAATTAAGTAAATACGATTAGGTAAACACACACACGCACGCACTCACAAACACACACACACACACTTTTACTTTCTTTTGTTGGGTTTGGACGTATTACTCTCCTCCAAGTTTTACTGGGAGCAAACTTTTTTTTTCTTTTTTTTTTTTGGACCTTTAGATCTTCTGATCTGACTGTAGAATTCTTTTTCCTGGTACTGATTTTGGCATTTTCAGTCTTATCCTTCTATTTCTTATCATTATCATTATTATTATTATTATTATTATTATTGATGTTGTTGTTACTATTATTATTATCATTATTATTGACAAGTAGTGTCCACTCACCCTTCAACCGAATAAAATAATTTGGTATCGTCAAAACAAGAGTGACGATATAATGACGTCATCATTTGGAAGAGGGACAAAGAGGTTGATAACGAATGGAAACCGTTTTTGGTCGTTGATATTTTCAAGGAATGCATCTTCATCGGTAAAATACGCGAACCTCTCACTTTGTGGACGAGCACTGAAACAGTTAACTTAGGGGAAATTATTTATTATTTATATTCTTCTTAGAGCTTGTTTTTTCGTGTTTCTGTATAAGTACTAGTTGAATAGTGTTCGTATTTTCCCTTAATCACTAAGATTTTGTTTTACAGGTACATGTTACATGCACTTGCTTTTTCTATAGACTCCAGGGCATAAATAAAAAAAAATTACGATGTACTGTAGGAGTTGAATTTCTACTTTTTCATTTTCAACACGACCGTAATAAAAAAAATCCATTTCCACTAACTTTCCATAAAAATGTGATACAAAATAATTTCGTAATATTAGAGCTGAGCTAGTAAGAAGTGCTAATTGACAGAGTTTTTTTTTTTTTTAAGAGAGAGATTAATATATCTAGACTAAACTCAACCGTT
>NC_134785.1:70204082-70216582 GCF_046742065.1 Oratosquilla oratoria | reverse complement strand
CCTATGTGTCCAAACCACCCCAATACTCCTTCATCAACCCTATCTCCCAACCCCCTTTCCACTCCCGTTCTCCTCCTCATCTCCCCATTTCTCACTCTATCCAGCCTAGTAACCCCTATCAAACTTCTCAGGCACGTCATCTCAAACACATTCAAACTCCTCTCTTCCTCTCTTATGTTCCATGTTTCTGCCCCATACAGTGCTGTCGACACAATCATTCCTTCATACAATCTCCTCTTGGCATCCATTCCCAAATGTCTATTTCTCATTACATTTTTAATCCTCCAAGGCATTTACTCCCTTCTCTCAATCTACATTCTACCACCACCTCCATTCCTCCCATATTCGCACCCAAGTATCTAAAACTATCTACTTCCTCCAGTCTCTCTCCCTTAATACTTACTTCCAGTCTGCTGCCACTTTCTTCACTTGTACATTCCATTCTCTTACTTTTACCCACATTTATCTTCAAGGTTCTTCTTTCGCACACCTTCTCATACTCTGTCACTAGCGTCCTCAGTCCTTCCTCTGATCCTACTACGAGTACAGTGTCGTTAGCAAATAACAACTGGCTTATCTCCCACTTTTCTCAATTTTCTTTAACCATCTCCAATGCCCGACCCACTCCCCTTGCATTTACCTCTCACAAGTAAAAGTAGATACATGATAATAAATAATAACCAAATAGATAATAATAAACTGACAAATAATAACAAACAAATAATATAAAATAAATGGCGGGCATTACAGCATCCTGCTTAGGTGTTTATCTAAACGAATCTTAAAGCTTCGAACTTAACTACATTGTACTGCCTCTGCTGAAAGTTTATTCCCTTCATTAACTACACGGTTGGCAAAGTTGTTTCTACCCACTTCCAAATTAAATATATTTTCTGACAGTTTGAGACCATTATTTCTCGTCGGATTCAGAGGAAATTTTGTCACTTTTGATGTTGTCAATTCCCTTTAGAATCTCAAAGTCCTGTATCAAGTCACCTCTGAGTCTACGCTTTTTTAGGGAAAATAGATTCATATGTTTTAGTCGATTTTCGTATGATTTATTTTTTATATTCTGAATCAGTTTTGTGGCTCGCCGTTGTATTTTTTCCAATTTGTCAATGTCTTTAATGAGATTCGGTGACGATACGGAAACAGCGTATTCCAAATGTGAACGAATTATTTGTATACACACACACACACACACACACACACACACACACACACACACACACACACACACACATATATATATATATATATAAATATATAAATATATATATATACATATATATATATATATATATATATATATATATGTGTGTGTGTAGGGTCTAGGACTTTTCCTCTAAAGCACTTTGGTCTAGAGCACTTTAGTCTAAAGATAATTTTGTTTAAAGACACTTTAGTCTAAAGGCACTTTGGTCTAAAGACACTTGGGTCTAAATACATTTTGGTCTAAACATTTTAGTCTAAAGACATTTGCGGCTAAAGACAACTCTTCTTTTTCAAAACTTATCAACTAACTATTAATTTGGTATAATGACTTGTTTATTTCCCGAATTGTATATACCAAATATATACAATTCAAGCAAAAATTCACGGTGAAATACATCCTCTTGTATTTGCATTACAACCAGGATAGTCGGAAGAAATTTATGTTAAAATGTTGTATGCTCTTATAGAAGAGATGGAAGCGCACGGAATTGAAAAAGACATAACAGAGGTGAGCATGTTCCTTGAACTAGCAGTTCGAAATGCATTTTTATGTGTTTTTGGTGACATTGCTGTGCATTTCTGCTTTTTTCATTTTTGTCAAGCGACCTGGGGAAAAAAATCAGCAATTGGGGATTGTAAATCTTTATAGTAATGATATGGACATTTCTTTATTCTTTAGACAAATGAACGCTTTGGCCTTTCTGCCTAGTGCTGATGTACCAATTGGAATGGAGTCGTTAAGAAAGTGCACCTTAAAAATGCATTACCTTCTGTCGAAAACGTAGAGAATACTTTTGTAAATGGAAGGCAAAGACGAAATGGAAGACGCTTCAAGCCTATTTGCTGTCCCTGAATGGAATGTTTATGAGCTCACACTTGATGAAAAAGCACGTACTATAAATTCTGTGGAAGCATGGAATAGAAGATTTGGTGTCTTAGATCTCATTCAAATCTATATAATGTTCTCGATGCTCTAAAAAGAGACGGACAAGTCATCACAACAAGATTATCTCAAGTTACAGTAGGGGCAAGCCCCAAGAAGAAAAATACCAAAGTAGCACGAAGAGAAAAAAGAATATTACATGTTGCCGATTATCAGAATCGTTCAATAGAAGACTACCTCCGTAGTATTGCACATAATCTGGGCTCTTTTTAAATTCTAACTATCATTTGCATGTTAATTACTTTGAATTTGTCTTATAAATTTACCATCTAAATGTTCATTTTATTTGTGTTCTTACAAATGTATATTCTATTTCAAGCATCATTTATTTTGTATGTTTGTATATTTTATCTATCAAATACTTTACATTAAATGTGCTGTGTTGATCAAATAAAGGTTTAAATATGAATTTATTTTTTCTTCTTCCAAAGTTAGTATAATAATCTAGTTTAGAACAATTGTCATTATTATTATTATCATAAGGTGTGCAAAGATGGTGCGTGGAACAAGGAGGGGGGGAGGAAATAGAAAAAAGGATAGTGAGTGGTGGGATGAGGAAGCAAAGAAGGGTGTAGAAGAGAGGAAGCAGGCATTCATAGATTGGCTACAAATTAGGACGAGGAAATTGTATGAGAGGTACAAAGTAAAGAGAAAGGAAGTTAAGCATAAGATAAAGGAAGCAAAGAGGAGAGCAGATATGAAATGGGGAAAGAGTAAGACAGAAAATTTTGAAAGTAATAAAAAGATGTTTTGGAAGGAAGTTAAAAGAGGAAGAGGAGGCGAATGAAGTAGAGAAGAAAAGGTAAAAGGTGCAGATGGAGAGATGATAATGGAAGAGAAGGCAGTGAGAGGAAGGTGGGTAGAGTATTTTAGGAAGTTGCTAAATGTGAAGGAGGATAGGGAGGGAAAGGTAGTTGCAGTGGGAAGCGCTAAGAAAATGAGAGTGATGAGTGAGGAAAATGGAGGAGAAATAGGGAAGGATGAAGTGAAAGCAGCCGTTAAGATGATGAGAGCAGGTAAGGCACCTGGGTTGGATGGATGCCATGCAGAATGTCTGAAGAAAGGAGATACAGTTATGGTGGACTGGCTGGTGAGGTTATTTAATGTTTGTTTAAGAGAGGGTAGAGTGCCAGAAGACTGGAGGAGTGCCTGTATAGTTCCGCTTTACAAAGGAAAGGGGGACAAGTGTGAGTGTAGTAGTTTCACAGGGATCAGCTTGTTGAGTGTAGTTGGGAAGGCTTATGGGAGGGTCTTGACTAAGAGGAACATAGGGAGTAATTGGTGAGGAACAGTGTGGTTTTAGGACAGGTAGGGGATGTGTAGATCAGATTTTTGTGGTGACAGATATGTGAGAAAGCTATATTAAAAGGTAAGGATGTTTTTTGGGCTTTTATGGATCTGGAAAAGGCTTACGACAAGGTAGACAGGAGGGCACTGTGGGAGGTACTGCAGATGTATGGGATAGGAGGAAAGCTGTTAAGAGCAGTCAAGAGTTTTATGAGAGTAGTAGAGCTTGTGTTAGGATTAGAAATGGAGAGAGTGAATGGTTTGAGGTAAAGGTGGGACTTCGTCAGGGATGTGTTATGTCGCCCTGGCTGTTCAATATTTACATGGATGGGCTGGTGCGAGAGGTGAATGCAAGGGTAGTGGGTCAGGGGTTGGAGATGATTAAAGAAAATGGAGAAAAGTGGGAGGTGAGCCAGTTGTTGTTTGCCGACGACACTGCGCTTGTAGCAGGATCAGATGAGAGATTGAGGAAGTTGGTGACAGAGTTTGAGAAGGTGTGTGAAAGAAAGAAGCTGAAGATGAATGTGGGCAAAAGTAAGGTGATGAGATGTACAAGGGGAGAGAGTGACAGTAGCCTGGAAGAGAGCATTAAGGGTGAGAAACTGGAGGAAGTGGATAGTTTCAGATACTTGGGTGCGAATGTGACAGGAAAGGGAGGAGTGGGGGTGGAGGTAGAATGTAGATTGAGAGAAGCGAGTAAATGCCTTGGTGGATTAAAAAGTGTATTGAGAAATAGATATCTGGGAATGGATGCTAAAAGGAGGTTATATGAAGGAGTGATTGTGCCAACAGCAATGTACGGGGCAGAAACATGGAACATGAAAGAGGAAGAGAGAAGGAGTTTGAATGTGTTTGAGATGAAATGTCTGAGAAGTATGATAGGGGTTACTAGGCTAGATAGAGTGAGAAATGAGGAGGTGAGGAGGAGAACAGGGGTGGAAAAGAAGCTGGGAGATAGGGTTGATGAAAGAGTATTAGGATGGTTTGGACACATGGAAAGAATAAGTGAAGAAATATTAGTAAAAGAAGTATGGAAGGCGGAGGTGGAAGGAGTGAATATGAGGGGGCGTCCTAGGATGAGATGGATGGATGGGGTGAAAGGGGCTTTACAAAATAGGGGAATGTTTGTAGAGGAAGGACGGGAGAGGACAGAAGATAGGGGTGAATGGAGAACGGTTGTGTATAGATGATGCTGTAATGCACAAGGGGGAGTGGGGGGATAGGGGGGGTGAGGAAGGATGTATGAGAAAAAAATTGACGCAGCCCGAAGGGATTTCTCCCCGTCTTCTCCTTTCCTGCATGAGGGGACGGAGAGGGAGGGTCGCCGAATTTATGAAGCGGCCTTGCTGTGGATGTGCTGTCTTGCGACAGTGCTTCTGACCCATGGCAGTGGACAGGATGCAGGGATGACCCGTCATCCAGGAGGTGCCAAGATAGGAGGGAGGGAGGAGGGTGGAGGGGAGTGGGATATGTGGGAAATGAAAAGGGTGGGAGTGATTTCTATGCCTCTTTCTTTTTAGCTACCCCCGTGTAGGGGGAAAAATCCTTTGGTATATGTATGTATGTATGTATGTATTATTATCATTATTATTATTATCATTCTTATTATTATTATTATCATTATTATTATTATTATTATTATTATTATTATTATTATTATTATTATTATTATTATTATTATTATTATTATTATTATTATTATTATTATTATTATTATTATTATTATTATTATTATTATTATCATTATTATTATTATTGTTATTATTATTATTATTATTATCATTATTACTATTATGATCAATTTTCATTATATAACAATCGTTTACCTATGAAACAAAATAAAAGTCAAGCTTCAAGGACCTAGTTTGAAATAAAGGGTTAATAAAAAATTCTTGATCACTCGAAAGGACACATCAATATTTACTGATACCTGAAGTACGGCTCTTTTCTTCTGCTAAAATTGGTTAAAATTTCCCGTATAATTGTCCTTAGACAAAAGTGTCTTTAGACCAAATTATCTTTAGACTAAAGTGACTTAGACCATAGTGTCTATAGACAACACAGTCTTTAGATTAAAGTGCCTTTAGACCAAAGTGTCTTCAGACCAAAATGTCTTGAGACCAAAATATCTTTAGACTAAAGTGCTTTAGACCAAAGTGCTTTAGACAAAAGTACCGTATCCCATATATATATATATGTGTGTGTGTGTGTGTGTGTGTGTGTGTGTGTGTGTGTGTGTGTGTCTGTGTGTATGTACATATACTGTGTGTATTTTGAAATTATTTTCATTAGTATGAAATGTAAATTGGAGGGCAATCTTAGGGTCGGTGACCTGTTGACAATAGTGATTTCAGTATGTCTCTGTGCTGCAAAATATTTTGAAGTAAACTGCTAACTCTGTCCATACACATTTCTCTTCTCGCTCTTGTGGAACTGGCATTTTTACAAAATCGTCTGTGGGCAGTCATTTCCAGGCGAGAAAATGTAAGACTTTTATTCATGCATGATTTGACATTGCATTATTTCCTTGGTCGACGGGAATTTGAAATGACTCGATGTTATCACTATCTCAGCAAACATCACCGCACCATTTTTGTCATCGTTGTCTTCTACACCACCAGCTCCAACCTCACCACGACCCCTCCACCCCACTTCTCCTTCTCCAAGAACACCTGCATCATTGCCAACGTGTCCTCCCCCTAGTGGCCACGAGCTCCCACTGATGGGTACTTCAAGACGAGCGACAGCTCTAGTCGACCACATTTCGAGTCTCTCGCTTCATTGTAACGGACACCGCCTCTCGTCACAGTCATGAATGCTCTCCGCACTCTGTCCATTGCCTTGTGCATTTTCTTTGCCATCGTCCAACTCACTGTGAGTAGCAAGTCCTTCAACGAAATATTCCCCCACCGATTACTATATATATTAAGATTATTTGACTAACCAGTCTGTGAGACATGTCATCAAGGTATCTTACTAGTTATATATTATATATGAAGTACAGAGTTGAAGTCTACTTGGACAGAATGAACTAATATTTTTATATTTTGCTTAGGTTGGCGTCGACCCCCAGCCTCGACAAGGTAAGTCAATGCATCGAGATCTGATCAATATATATATATATATATATATATATATATATATATATATATATATATATATATATATATATATATATATATACATATACATATATATATATGTATATATACATATATACATATATATATGTATATATACATATATGTATATAAACACATATATATACATAATTTATATATTATGTATATAGTTTAATGCATATTGTGATATGTCAATGATCAATATTTGTATGATTAACCCACTCGAATGAAAAGTATTCTGAATTGATATCGTAAATGAAAAAAGTATTCGTTGTAAGACAGTATTTCTCAAAGAAATGCGAAGTCAATTCCATAATTTGTATTTGAAATACGAATCTTGATATTGTGCGGCAAAACACGAATCCTGATGACAAGTTTTGAATCACATTTATTCCGTGCTATATTTTTCATTATTTTTTTTCTATTTGTCTATTTATTTTATTTTATTATTGTTATTATTATTTTTTTTTAGATGGAGGCTCTGCCGCTAGCAGCTCAGGTAAGTAGAGTTTTTCCCTGTTGAGAGGGTGACGCGAAGTGCCCTGTCACAACCCTAGTCGGAATGGGGTCTCCCAAACAACAAAGATCTCGCTGATGTCTCCAGCTATCTAAAGTGACCTCTACTGCAATTCCACATCAGCTTCTCAGTGGAAATGTGGAGCTTCCAGTAACTGATCAGCTCTAATTTTAGTATAAATGCTTTTGTGATATTTTTAAACTAACCTTTGCTGAGCAAACCCACATTTCCTTTTGACCGTTGAACAACTGCCCGCCAAGAAAATGTATCTTCCCCACTTGGGCTTGCAGGGCGCGTCCTCCGTTAGATCAAATCGCTAGACGGTTTTATCCACATAATGAATATCGCATCATGCCTGCTTCAACAAAATTAAAACAGCGCCTTGTCGTATAATGATTTGATCATACCCATTTGCCCGATTTTAAAGCAGTACTCCCCTGTACCTTTGTTTACCAAGAGTGCATTTAACAAGTAAATAATAATGAGTTTAATGACCGCAGCAGATTTAACTTACATCCGTAAAAAGACAGTATTTCTCAAAGAAATGCGAAGTCAATTCCATAATTTGTATTTGAAATACAAATCTTGATATTGTGCGGCAAAACACGAATCCTGATGACAAGTTTTGAATCACATTTATTCCGTGCTATATTTTTCATTATTTTTTGTTCTATTTATCTATTTATTTTATTTTATTTTTTCTATTTATCTATTTTTTTTTTTTTTTTTCAGATGGAGGCTCTGCGTCTAGCAGCTCAAGTAAGTAGAGTTTTTCCCTGTTGAGAGGGTGACGCGAGGTACCCTGTCACAACCCCAGTCGGAATGGGGTCTCCCAAACAACAAAGATCTCGCTGATGTCTCCAGCTATCTAAAATGACCTCTAATGCAATTCCATATCAGCTTCTCAGTGGAAATGTGGAGCTTCCAGCAACTGATCAGCTCTAATTTTAGTATAAATGCTTTTGTGATATTTTTAAACTAACCTTTGCTGAGCAAACCCACATTTCCTTTTGACCGTTGAACAACTGCCCGCCAAGAAAATGCACCTTCCCCACTTGGGCTTGCAGGCGCGTCCTCCGTTAGATCAAATCGCTAGACGGTTTTATCCACATAATGAATATCGCATCATGCCTGCTTCAACAAAATTAAAACAGCGCCTTGTCGTATAATGATTTGATCATACCCATTTGCCCGATTTTAAAGCAGTACTCCCCTGTACCTTTGTTTACCAAGAGTGCATTTAACAAGTAAATAATAATGAGTTTAATGACCGCAGCAGATTTAACTTACATCCGTAATTGACAGTATTTCTCAAAGAAATGCGAAGTCAATTCCATAATTTGTATTTGAAATACGAATCTTGATATTGTGCGGCAAAACACGAATCCTGATGACAAGTTTTGAATCACATTTATTCCGTGCTATATTTTTCATTATTTTTTGTTCTATTTATCTATTTATTTTATTTTATTTTTTCTATTTATCTATTTTTTTTTTTTTTTTTTCAGATGGAGCCTCTGCGTCTAGCAGCTCAAGTAAGTAGACTTTTTCCCTGTTGAGAGGGTGACGCGAGGTACCCTGTCACAACCCCAGTCGGAATGGGGTCTCCCAAACAACAAAGATCTCGCTGATGTCTCCAGCTATCTAAAATGACCTCTACTGCAATTCCATATCAGCTTCTCAGTGGAAATGTGGAGCTTCCAGCAACTGATCAGCTCTAATTTTAGTATAAATGCTTTTGTGATATTTTTAAACTAACCTTTGCTGAGCAAACCCACATTTCCTTTTGACCGCCAAGAAAATGTACCTTCCCCACTTGGGCTTGCAGGCGCGTCCTCCGTTAGATCAAATCGCTAGACGGTTTTATCCACAAAATGAATATCGCATCATGCCTGCTTCAACAAAATTAAAACAGCGCCTTGTCGTATAATGATTTGATCATACCCATTTGCCCGATTTTAAAGCAGTACTCCCGTGTACCTTTGTTTACCAAGAGTGCATTTAACAAGTAAATAATAATGAGTTTAATGACCGCAGCGCAGCAGATTTAACTTACATCCGTAAAAAAAATACCGGATCACGTCTGGTGATTCTTTTTCACAAAAGATTCGATATTTTCGAGTATTTGTCAGTATGTTTGATCACTGTTTTTTTATTATCATTATTATTAATATGAGTGCATTTATAATTTTAGTTCGTCTGCTTTTCTTGATTGCAACCGTCGATTGTTAGCCAAAGTAATATTTGAATTATGCTTCCCTTTTCCTAGGTTGATGTTTTCAAATACGTTGCGCAGATTCTTCTGGGTTTATTTGAATAGAAATTACAGATTTCACAACAGTGACCAAGAGAATACTTTAATTCGATAAATGAGTCCATTTGGTATTATTATCATTATTATCATTTTTTTTATTATTATCATTATCATTATTATTATTATTATTATTATTATTATTATTATTATTATTATTATTATTATTATTATTATTATTATTATTACTTTTATTATTTAAGTGCATTTGATTCCCTCTTTTTTTAACTGTTAACCCCGTAGTGGAAATTATAACTAATTTAGTTTACCCGTAAACAGCCTGCACTGCCCCCGATGGGACAGATGGAACCTGCGTACCCGCCTCCAGTTGCGATGGTGATGACGGCATGTCGTACGTTGAGGATATATGTGTTGGAAACCTAGTCTGCTGCTTCTAAAATAGGTAGCGTTTTGTCATAGATAATATGCAATGCAACAATTATCTGCGTTCATATTCTATATCTGCCTATTAATAGTAAAAAAAAATCTGACAATTATTTGTTATAAAATCCGTAGATTCGTTGAAGAAATTTGATAAATGTTTGTAGTTTTGTAGCTTAGCCAGAGGAACGCAGACCAAATTTTATATTTCATTCAACTTTATACGTCTTTCACTCGAAAATTATATATATATATATATATATATATATATATATATATATATATATATATATATATATATATATATATGTATATATAACAATGATTTATGAGAGGGACCATTAACAAAGTAATATCAAGTCGGGCCTGTTAAATCTGCTAATGTTCTTTTCTATTCTTTATTTTTATTTATTTATTTTTTTCCTCAGGGAGTAGGATCGCTTACGGAACACTGGAGCCGACAATTCATACAGGAATGGATTTTGCGTAGAAACTTGGATATTTGATGTTCATATTCTCCCATGCACTCTTTAGGTTTTTTTTCTTCTTCTTTCGCACACCGACGAAATCATCACGATAAGACATTTCCAACGACACCAAGGAGACCACAAAAGTTCGATATGAACTACGAACATCAGATTGATTTTGTTTTTCACACTGAACGCATGCCAAGCGTTGTAATCAGTGTTTTTATATATACATCTAAGAGTAAATATTGGTGTACTGATGCAGAATATATTCTACATCATTTCGCTGACAAATTCAAAAGTCGAGGAGCTTAGTGACGTCATGTCGC
The DNA here is from genome assembly GCF_046742065.1 of Oratosquilla oratoria. Classification (NCBI taxonomy): domain Eukaryota; kingdom Metazoa; phylum Arthropoda; class Malacostraca; order Stomatopoda; family Squillidae; genus Oratosquilla; species Oratosquilla oratoria. The sequence continues at coordinate 70,206,010 of NC_134785.1, read as the reverse complement.
CGAGTTATTGTCGTAATGATCTCGTGAGAAAATGGAGTGACTTGCAGCATCAAAATCGAGTCTGGTAGTTTTACGTTTCAACGCTGCACGGTGCCATGTCGTGCAAATGTGTATTTTTTCTGTGTCATCTAATACACAAAATTTGGCTCCTTGGAAATTAGATTCGAATAAATAAACTATCAGCCATCGAAACGCCTTTGCTTGTCCTACCTACAATGATACATAAGAAGAGTGAATTAAGGATCAAACCCGGTTTGTCAAACAAGTGTTTGACGGTGTGTATGGGGTATCTGGTTGTCAATCACGTTTGCCAAACGGTTTGAAGCTAGTCTGGCTAAGTCTAACTTGTGGGCGGCCTGCAAACGACACGACGTCATCAACAAACTTTTTGATCATGAGAACGACGGTAAAACATCAAACCGCAGTAGCTATTCACACTTTGGAAATGGTCACAACAATTACATTTGTAGATGGCATCTAGTTTTGTGGAAGGCGAAACAGAAGGAAAATGCTCATAGAATAGCTGGAAATAATTATACTTAATGAAAAGAGTGACACACCTCAACAGATCTAAATATGCTGCCTTGTCCATTCTCATATAATTACGCAAGTCATCTGGCTCTATTATTAAATAAAAAAGCAAGTTGTATGTGAATTTTTATCTCTTTTTCAACAACAAATCCTTTGTCCACTTTGATCCTCTTTTATTTTTCCTTAATATGTTTTGGTCAAATGGACGGGTTACACTGAGATTTGACCTTCTGACACCTCTTCAAACTTCTTGACAAATCGGTTTGACAAACTGTTTAACCGTGTAAATCAGGGGTTCCCAAAGTGGTCGATATTGACCCCCCAGGGGTCGATGAGACCATCCAAGGGGTCGACAAATAGCCAAGGGGTCGAAAGGGGGTCAGTAGATTGCTAGGGGGTCGATGACATCATCCATAGGGTTGAAAGGGGGTCAGTAGATTGCTATGGGGTCGAAAGGCAGTCTTTAAAATTAAATGGTTAGCATGAAATGATCCGGTTCTCTTCCCGTACTGAAAGAGTGAGAATAATCAACCAACCAATATCTAAACTTAAAGAAAAACCATGTCAGTTCACTAGTCAAATATCATCCCCATTCTGTGCATGTAGGGAGAATCTCACATACACACAACCACATCGTGAATGAACATCAAGATGACGAGCTCGTGTTATATTATTGGCTTGAATATTACTTATAGTAATATGAAAAAGAATATATAACATAAATATTTATTCTAAAACACTTATGTTTATGCATATGTGAAAGTATCTGTATCATTATTGGAACGCCGTCGCCTTGATGAATGTTGTCATTTAGACCTTTTATAACGGATCAAAATGATGATAATAGCACTATTGATAACTAGAACTATAACAATAACAATAATAATAATGATAATAGCTATAATAATATTATTAGCATTAATAACAATAACAACACCAATAATAATAATAAACTGACATAATTCGTGAATTAATAGTTTGGGGGTCTATAGAAAATCTTAAACTTTACTAGGGGGTCGATGAGCTGAAAAGTTTGGGAACCCCTGGTGTAAATGGTCCTTTAAGGTAGGCGCACACTTGTCCGCATCGTACGGACGGCACGCATCGTACGCATCGGATTTTAGTATTCTTTACATTATTTCAAATGGGTCTGCGCGCATTTGACCGCATCGTACGCATCGGACATCGGCAATGCCGACGAGGATCCCCGAAAGAGCATTCAATCCGATGCGTGCGAACGATGCGGATGGCCTCTACGGCATTTGCCGGCAAATGTGCGACCCCATCGTCAGTTGCAGCCAGAGCGCCGTCGCGGTCGAATGCAAACCTTCTTCTTCGGTATTTATTTCATTTTTTCTGTTTGCATAGCTATGCTTTGCTTGTACATAATATATAAT